>NC_063336.1:54251149-54274276 GCF_021869965.1 Rhincodon typus
CCTAGACCCTTTTCTGATGAAGGGTCTAGGCCCGAAACGTCAGCCTCTCTGCTCCTATGATGCTGCTTGGCCTGCTGTGTTCATCCAGCCCTGCACCTTGTTGTCTCGGATTCTCCAGCATCTGCAGTTCCTACTACCCCCTTTAACATTAACTGGCCAGTTTACTTCAGCCAGCTCTGTCTGCTCTCCTGTCTTCATCATTACCCCTACGAACAATTTCAGACAGCTCTGGGGACCCTATGGGGAATTAGGAGGGCATGGAAACAGAACTGCCTGAAGTGATTTAGGAAATTAGGTTAATGTGTAGGTCAATCCAGACGCAGGGGCTATCACAGAATAGATGCTAGCAATGAGAAAGAAAAATGAACGTGTGTCTCGTGGTTAACTAGAAATGTTAAAGATTTAATCAAACTGAAATAAAATGCACATCATTGTGCAAAGAAAGGTAGCCTGTCAGAACATAAAAAGCAGCAAAGAATGACTGAAAAATAGATAGAGGTAGAAGAGAAAGCTAGCCACAAATATAAAAACAGATGGCAAGAGATCCTATAACTAATTAAAAAAATGTGTTAACAAAGTAACAGTTGGTCCTCTAGTTAGTAAGACTGGGAGATTTATAATGAAAAATAAGGAACTACCAGGTGAATTATCAGGTATTTTGCATCTCTCTTCACTGTAGCAGATACAAGTAACATTCCTGAAGCCTGATAAATAAGGAAATGGAAGGGAGGGAGGCACTCAGGAAAATTACAATCACCAGAGAAGTGGTAGTAAGTAAATTGTTGGTGCTGCAGATTGATAAGTGTCTGTGTATTGATGGACTTCATCCTAGGGATTTAAGAATGGCGAGATAGGTAATACATTGGTTTTAATGTTCCAAAACTCCCTTGATTTTGGCACAGTGCTTTTATTTGGAAGATGATTAATGTAACTCCTTTGTTCAAAAAGAGAACGAAGCAGAAAGCAGGAATGGACAGGCCAGTTAGCTTAACAACTATCAGAAGGAAAAATTAAAACCTATTATTAAAGAAGCTATAACAGGGCACTTTGATAAGTTCAAGGTAATTGAGGAAAGTCACCATGGTTTTGTGAAAGGGAAATCATGTTTCACCAATCCATTGGAATTCTTTGAGGAGCTAGCAGGTTTTGTGACTGAAAGGGAGCCAGTGATTGTACTGTATTTGAATTTCCAGAAGGTATTTCATAAGGTGCCACATCAAAGGTTGTTGCTAAAATAAAATTCATAGTTTAGGGGGAGCATATTGGCATGTATAGATGAGGTTGTAGACATGCTTACTGAGCCTATGGGTTTGGTTGCAGACGTTTCGTTACCCTGCTAGGTAACATCGTCAGTGCGTCTCCGATGGAGCGTCGGTGTTTTGTGCAGCTCGTTAATTATATGCCTCGGTTTGCTGCGGTGGCTGTTACTACTTCCGGTTTTGTTTCTCAGTGACTTGTAAACAGGGTCTAATTCATTGTGTTTGTTGACAGAGATCGAGTTGGAATACCAGGCCTCCAGGAATTCCCTGGCGTGTTTCTGTTTGGCTTGTGTGATTATTGATGTGTTGTCCCATTTGAATTTGTGTCCCTCGTTGACCGTGTGTAGTGAGACAAGTAAGAATTGGTCGTGTCTCTTGGTGGCTAGTTGGTGTTCATGTATCTGTATATCAGTGTGGCCTATGTAGTGTTTCTCACAGTCCTTGCGTGGTATTTTGTGTATTACCCCAGTTTCGCTGGTTTTGGGTATGGGATCCTTTACGTTAGTCAGTAGCTGTCGTAGGGTGGTTGTTGGTTTGTGGGCAACTCTGATACCTAGGCGTCTGAGTAGTCTTGTGGTCATCTCTGAAATGTCCTTGATGTATGGTTGTGTGATTAGTGAGTCTGGTCGTGTTGTGTCTTCCTGTTGTGGTCTGTCTCGGAGGTAACAGCAGGTTGTGCTTCTCAGTTATCCGTTTCTTTTGAAGACTCCGTATAAGTGCTCGTGTTCTGCTTTGTGTAGTTCTGGGTTGCTGCATTGTGTTGTGGCTCTTTTAAGTAGTGTCCTGATGCAGCTCCATTTAAGGGTGTTGGGGTGGTTGCTAATTTAATTGAGTATCTGGTCCATATGTGCAGACCTGCTATACACACTATTCATATATAGAATATTGACTGGCCAACAGGAAACAGAATGTAGGTTTAAGTTGACTTTCTTTTAAATGATTTTTTCAGGTTGACAATGTGTAACGAATGATGTGCCACAGGGATAGATACTGAGACCTTAGTTATGCGTACTTTATATAAATGACTTAGATGAGGGATGGAGGGTACGGTTGCCAAATTTGCTGAGACCTCAGAGACAAGTTTTGATGAAAACACAGGATAGTGCAAAAATATATTGAAAGATAGAGTGAGTGGGCAAATATGTGATAAATGGAGTATGATGTGAGAAAATGTGAAGTTGTATGTTTTGGCAGAATGAATAAAAGGCTTGTTATATAAATAATGAGAAATTGCAGAGCTCTGAGTTAAAGACAGACCCGGCTGTCCTAATGTATGAATTACAGAAAGTTAGTATATAGTACAGCAAATAATTTGGAAAGCTAATAGAATGCTATCATTTATCATTTATCACTAGAGGGATTAAATCCAAAAAGAAACATTGTGCTTCAGTTGTACAGGACACTGCCTCTGGATTACTGTGTAGTGGTCACCTTTATTTAAGGAAAGATGTAATGCATTGCAGACAGTTCAGAAAGGTTTTCTAGTCGAATACCTGGACTCTACAGGTTGTCTTTTGAGGAAAGGTTGAACAGATCAGGTTTGTATCTGCTGACATTTAGAAGAATAAGAGGCAACTTGATTGAAACACAAAATTGTGAAGAGTCTTGGTAGGGTAGATGGGAAAGATGCATCCTCTTATGGGAGAATCCAGAATTAGGGATCACTGTTTAAAAATCAGGGGTTATCCATTTACAACAGCAATTAGGCAATTTTCGTCCCAAAAAGGTGGTGGACGCGGTCCTTAAAAATTTTTAAGGCAGAGGTAAATTCTTGTTTAGAAAGGGGTTGAAAGGTTATTGGGTAGATGGGAATGTAGATTTGAGTTCTAATCAGATCAATTGTGATCTCACTGAACAGTGTTATAGGAGCTGAATGACCTACTCCTGCTCCTGATCTGTATGTTTGTATTCTGCACTCTGCCCTTCAATCTTTTCTACCCCCTTCTCCCATTCTCATACAAAGCTTTCTGGAAATTCCTTCTGGAGTATGATGAATTAGAAATCACTGAACTGACCAGAATTTTCACTCTCAATTATTGCAATGTGTGAGTGAATCCTAAAATAGTGTATTTTCAAATATGACCAAAGCTGTGTCAGAGGGTTGGTAAGGTGTGTACACAAGATGACCCTGCCTGTGAGTTAGTTACAGTTAAAATGGAATACACTTGACCAACCAAGCTCTTTTGGTTTTGCACATTTGTTTCTTATTTTTCCAGTACTTCATCCCTTGTGATTATTTAGTGTTTGTCACTCCCTTTTACCCATCCCTTTCTATACCTCTCCGGATGTTTTTTGTGTTGTCTACTCTGAAGACAAATACCAATAGGAGCAGCACAGGGCTCAGTGGTTAATACCGCTGCCTCACAGCACCAGGGACCTGTGTTCAATTCCACCCTCTGGCGACTGTGTTGAGTTTACACATTGTCCGCGTGGGTGTGCCGGTTTCCTGTGGGTGCTCCGGTTTCTTCCACAATCCAAAGATGTGCAAGTTAGGTGGATTGGCCATGATAAATTGCCCATAGTGTCCAGGGTTGTGCAAGTTAGATGGCTTAGCCATGGGAAACGCACGGATAGGATGGCGGGGTGGGTCTGGGAGGCATGCTGTTTGGAGTGGTGGTGTGCACTCAATTGCCTGCTTATATACTGTAGGGATTCTATGAAATTACTTGATCAGAACTTCTGCTGTTTTCTTGTATCCCATTATCAATACTCTTGTCTCTAAGTAGATAATGCTGATTTTAGATATGCTTTTTTTTAATATATTTGTTAAGGTTTTTAATGCCTTAATAATTTTTACCAGTTTTATCTCCTTCTCCAGTTTCTCCCTGTTTATGTTTTTGTAATCATCCTTTGTTGGTTTCTAAAGTGTTCGTAATCTCTTGGCCTACAATTTCTTTTTGCAGTATTGTACATATTTTCTTTCAATTTTATTCCATGCCTACCATCTGTGCCTAACCAAAGAAGTTATCTCCAAAACACAGAGTCAGTGAGATACAGAGAGAGACTACAGTGTTGAACAGCAAAATTTTTGTAGGGGAAACAGTGATGGGATATGGAGGGCAAGGTGGTGAGTGGCAATCTTTGCATATTGAGGCGTGGTGATTGGAGATAATTAGGGGTTATAGGAGGTAACTGAGGGGTAAAGGGGTTTGGGCTTCTATTTTCTCCATGGTCAAAAAAGCAGTTTTTTTCAAGGTCAAATTTGGTCTAAGGTATTTCATTTTAATGATTGAGATGGGTGATATTTATCCCACATTGTTGAAATACAGAAAGTGATGATCATTATGAAAGAAATAATGAATACTGGGAAGATTGCTTGGAAACTGGTTAATGTGTAGCCACATTCAAAAAATGGGAGGGTGAAAAAGGAGGCTTTGGTCTAGATCTGTAGACCCTCCTCTCAGGGTCAATCCTACTTCTCCCTTTGCTCCTCCTCCCTGGGTGTTACAGTACATCCTTTGTTCTCACTCTTTGGCCTTCCCTCTGGGCTCCAGATACGCATGCTGACTGGCTTCTCCAGCCTCTGTTAGAGGGTGCTACCCCTGTTGTATGCTCCCCCAGACATGGCATTTTTACAAGTAAAGTGTCTGACTGTTTCAGAAATTCAGACATAACTATTTGAGTTTGGTATGATGCCAGTAAACACAAGGTGTCCAATTCTGGTTATCAAAAAAAGAGGAAACAGTGAAGCATTGAAAGTAGTGCTGAGGAGAGCAAGGGTACTAATTTTGAAAAGAGGCAGGTTCAGCAGCAAATTAAATACACTGCTTAAAGCTGGAAGCTGTCAGCCTTCTCTTGAGAATCAGGAGGATAAAACTGGTGCAAAGTTGCCATAGACACCAGGTTCAACTTCCAGCATTACACCTGACCCAGTGCCAATTGACCCTTCAAATTTTTAGACAAACCACGAATGGAAACTTTTTTTTGCCCTGGGAAAGTTTCGCTCAGACTTTTGGGAGCCTCATGATTTAATTCCAACGTCACCCAGGTGTGCACTAGGGCTTGAAAGAAAAGCAAGCAATTTGAACACATCTTCTCAGTGATCCGATTCATTTTATTTTCACAAGGTCAGTGTAGTTGCCATATACTAATGATTCATATTATTTATTATTTTATTCTGAAAGGATTGTTTCTTTGAAATAAGTGACTTAACACCCGACAGTACGTTATGCATTATGTATCATGTGCAAAATAATCAGTATATCCTAAAGGATATTGTTAGTTTTATTGGTTATTATTTGGTGGACAATACACTATGTGCAGTTAACTACGGCTGAGTATATGTACAAATTCTAAAACTGTTTGTAGTTGGATATTGTTTTGTCACATGCCAGTGTGCGTACCCCAGTGAAGCTCGGAGTTTTGCCACCATGAGTATGTGTAGCATTAAGCACACCTGATGGCAAATGTTCCCAGTACTTGGATATCTCTTGAACTTGGAGAATGAGAGTCTTATTGGAGTGCAACTTTGATCAACTTAATGGTACAACAAATGTAACGTAGACGTGAAATTCACTGAAAGTAAGGAATATTACTTATTAACTGAAAATCATGGGTGTAAGGAACCAGTTCTCGACACTCTTTTCCCCCCCTTTAACTCCACCGCTCCCCCTCCAAACCCCCCACTTCTGAATAAGTTCTGAATAGCATAGAATCAAGATAAGTATATACTGGTGGTATTCATGTTTTTCCAAACAATAATTTCATGTTTTCATTCTTGTCAGTGGGCCAATGTGGCAATCAAGTTGGCTGCAGATTTTGGGACTTGGTTTTACGAGAGCATGCAAATGTGAATAAGGTAAATGAGCAGTAATACTTATGATTTTTACAAGTGGAAATGGAAATACATTTAGACATCACTAGACACCTGCAAACCCATGGAACTGTACACAAATGTGACCTGAAGACTTTTGGTGTGGAGGGAGAAAATATTAATTAGTAATACTGTATATGAAAAGTGCAGAAAACTTTCAACTACTGGCATGATTTCGTAGTTGCTAACTAGTAAAGTAAAAGTGAGTTGTTCCACTCCCCTTAAGAGTTTCCAACAATTTAAATAACATATTCTTTCTGACTTGATTACCTGTTTTTAATATAAATGTGTTTATTAATTGTTTTTATTACTTGGATGGATTAGATTTTACAATTGTTGAGTTTGACTTTTTGCTAATATCATTGTGAAATGGTTTAAAGAGAAAATTGATTAATTCTGTTTCTAATTTAGAAAGGCATCTATGATGAAGCGCTTGGTAACTTCTTTAGAAATGTGGATACAAGGTAAGGAATTTAGTTTTGAATGAATTTGTTGAAATTGAAAATATTGTAAAAACCATAACATTTTCCTACTTTGAAAATTGGCAATAAACCTGAAATGATGCTAAGAATGACATAGTAAAAATGATATTCACAAATGTTGCAAATTAAAACTTTTTCAAATGGCGGAAAGGAATAGATTGGCAGTAATATTTTTCTGATGTAATTTTCTTCAGGATCATTTATTTATTACAAAAACAATCACCTGTTTTTATGAATTCATTATTTTGTAGATCTACTAATGGAGATGATATAAATCTTCACAAAGGAATAATTCGATCTCTTAAAGCTCGGGTAAAATCTTTACTTCTTATTGTGTACAATTATAACTTGGTAATGATATAGTAATTGCCTATTGGACTGCAAGCATTTCTTGTTTGAGGATTCATTTTATGAAGAAATACTTCCATAGTCAGGAAAAGGATGAGATAAACAGACACTTATGAACGTTCTGCTAATGATCTGGTTTATTTTTGTTTTGTAATGTTGAATTTTACCTCATCGATTTGTTATGGTTTAATTAATTTAGTATAATCAAATCATTGTTGGTTTTGTCTGAATATTTATGTCAAAGTTTAACATTCGGAAGCATTTATTTTTGTCTTCTAGGCAGTACTCGTTGACATGGAAGAAGGTGTCGTTAATGAATTACTTCAGGGTCCATTGAGGGATGTTTTTGACAGTAAACAACTTATAACTGATGTATCTGGTTCTGGTAATAATTGGTAAGAAAATCAAAAGAAAAAATAAATGACTAATGACCCTCCAGATTGAATCCATCTATTTTATAACTCTACCAGCTTAGTATCTAACTCCAACTATTTTTGTCTATACTTTTTACATTGTAAACCATTTGAATTAGATTTTTTTTGTTTATTACCTCTTAAGTTTACTTCCTGCTTAGCTGAACATATTTGTAGTCTTGGTCTTATCCACCATAAAACAATAATATTCTAGATCAGTATTTCCCAAACTTTTTCCCACTGTGACTCAATTTTGAGCCTTGAAAATCCTCATGCTGTGAGGTTGCCACTATGGGTGCAAATCTGTGAGCTTGGGATAAGGAGCACTCTGAAAGCAAGAGACTGTTGGAATGACAGCACAGTGTCATAACTTGTCCTTACCTCTACTGGGAGTAAACCTGTTATAGTTAATTTTATTTATGTATAATTTAAAACATTTACTTTATACAGTTCTCCTGATATTCCTATCTGTTGACAAGGGTTGTCCGATTTTCTTGCTTGGGGTTGCAGAAGTGGAATGGAATGGGTTGCACATTTCATCTTTTCTTTCCTGTGCCTTCCAGTGAGAAAATTTTGCAGAAAACGAAATTTGGTGGAACAGTAATGATGAATCTCTGTGACAAAAAATGCAAAGAAAGAACTCAGTAACTTAAATGACAAATGTGAAGCAGCTGAGCTAACCAGGAAGCAATTCTTTTTGGTATTTATGTTTAAGCACAGTTAGAAAACGATAGACTGGGCTGAAAATCCTGTTAGCCAGAAACGTTGAGCAATCTAGGGCCTAGGGTCCAGGGTCCCTCTCAAACCTTGCACACACACCCACTCTCTGGACCCCATGAAGTTTCATGGCATCAGGTCAAACATGAGCAAGGAAATCTTCTGCTGATCTACCATATACTGCCCATGCTAAGCCGATGAATCAGTATTCCTCAATGTTGAACAGCACTTGGAGGAAGAACGAAGGGTGTCAAGGAATGTACATTGGGGTGAAGGATTACAGTGTACTCTGTACAGTGTACAGAATGTACTCTGGATGGGGGATTATAACGTCCAACACCAAGAGTGGCTCAGCACCACCAGTACTGACTGAGCTGGTCAGGTCCTAAAGCACATTGCTAAACTGACTGAGTCTGTGGCAGGTGTGAGGGAATCAATAAGAGGAAAAAACATGACCTCATCCTCATCAATCTGCCTGTCACGGATGCATCTGTTCATGACAGCATCGGTAAGAGTGACCACCACACAGTCCTAATGGAGACAAAGTCCTGTCTTAACATTGAAAGTACATGTCATTTTGTTGTGTGGCATGATCACCCAGTTAAATGAAATAGACTTCAAATAGCAACTAAAGACTGAACATCCATGAGGCACTGTGGGCCATCAGCAGAATCATATTCCACCATGGTCCAGCATATGCCCCATTCTACCATTACCATCAAACCAGGAGATTAACTTTAGTTAGGAGAAACCAGCAGAAAGAAATCCCAGGAGCAGCACCAGGAATACCCAATGTCGACCTGGTGAAGCTACAAAATACGACTACTTGCATGCCAAACAGCATTAGCAGCAAGTGATAGATAGAGCTAAGTGATTCCACAACTAATGGATTAGATTTAAGCTCTACTGTCTTGCCACATCTCATTGTCAATGGTGATATACAATTAAATAACTCACTGGAGGAGAACGCTCCGTAAACATCCCCATTCTCAATAATGGGGGACAGCACATCAGTGTAGAAGATAAGGCTGAAGCATTTACAACAAACTTTAGCCAGAAGTGCTGAATACATAATTTATCTCTGCTTCATTCACTGGTCACCAGCATTATACATATCGGTCTTCAGCCAATTTGATTCACTCATTTCATGAAACAGTTGGAGGCACTAGATGCTGCAAAGGCTATGGTCGCTGACAACATTCTGACAGTAATACTCAAAACTTTAGCTCCAGAACATGCGGCACCCTTAGCCAAGCTCTCCCAGTACAGCTACAACATTGGTATCTATCTGACCATGTGAAAGTTGACCACATATGTCCTGTCCATAAAAAAATGACAAATCCAACCCAGCCAATTACTGCCCCATCAGTTTACTCTCGATCACTAGTGAAGTGATGGAAGGTGTCAACAACAATGCTATCAAGCAGCACCTGCTTAGCAATAACCTGCTCCGTGACACCCAGTTTGGGTTCTGCCAGGGTCATTCAGCCTCTGACCTTTATACAGCCTTGGTTCAAACATGGACAAAAGAGATGAGGTGAGAGTGACTGCACTTGACATCAAAGCAAGGAGTCTTGGCAAAACTGGAGACAGTGGGAATTAGGGTAAAACGGTCTTCTGATTGGAGTCATACCTGGCACAAAGGAGGATGGTTGTGGTGGCTCGAGGTCAGTCATCTCCGTTCCAGGGCATCACTGCATGAGTTCTTCAGAGTAGTGTACTTGGCCGGACCATCTTCAGCTGCTTCATTAACACTCTTCCCTGCATCCTAAGGTAATAAGTGGGGATGTTTGCTGATGACTGAACAATGTTCAGTACCATTCACGACTCCTCTGATACTGAAGTAGCCCATGCATAAATACAGCAAATCCTGAATAATATCCAGTTTTGTCTGACAATTAACAAGTTACATTCTCATCATACAAGTGCCAGGCAATGACCGTCTCCAACAAGAGGAAATCGTAACTTATTGTCCTTTGACATCCAATGGTATCACCATCACTAAATCCTCCTATTACCACCGTCCTGGTGGTTACCATTGACGAAAAACTGAACTGTGGTGCAATGGTAGTGTCCCTACCTTTGGCCCATGTGGCCAAGGTTTAAGTCCCCACTGGACCAGGTGGCCCGGGTTTATGTCCCACCTGCTTTAGAGGTGAATAACAACATCTCTGACAAGTTCATTGGAAAATATCTACAGTTCAGGTTCCTTGTTCTACCTCACGCTGATCCGGATTGTAAGCATATCATTGGATATAAGCACAACAGTAAAAATTGTCAAACAAGACTTTAATTAAAAAGAAATTCATTCCCCCATAATGATGGATATATGTAGCAGATCTCTGAGTTAAAACATTAAAAAAAAGTTTTGGGATGTGAAACTTTGCAGGTAATTGTTCCAGTTAATACTTCAGAAAGAGCTGGGCAGGAATAGAACCAATAGCTATCAAAATTTCATTTCTCATCAAAATAATCACTTGTGTGTTATATTGATTTCTTAATTGCCAGGAACATGGAAACATCAGCCCTGTAAACGGAGTAATGATGTTCATGCAAGACTTTCTGAATGAATTTTGAATTAGCGTCAGGCAAACTTAGAAAGCAATTACATTTTACTGACATACACAATTCTGGCAGTTCACGTATACTTTCTGAATTTTTTTTCCGCAGGGCAGTTGGAAATAAACAATATGGTTCCCTGTACCGTGATCGTATTCTAGAAGTAATCCGAAAAACGGCTGAACATTGTGATTGTTTGCAATGCTTTATTTTAATTCACTCAATGGGTGGAGGTGAGTAGTACTTGTACACATTCTTGAGACACTACCAATTTCTATTTTGAATTGATTAGAAACTAGAACTAAATTATTAATTTTGAACTACTCAAATTTGCTTAAAAAATCAAGTTGTTAGAGGAAATATTTTCATGTTTTGACTATATAGTTGAATGAGCGTTCTAAACCTATTCAACAAATACAAGACATGGGAACAATAGTTGGCTGTTCATCTCTCCTGTCTGTTCAACCAATCAGTTAGATCATGGCTGTTCTATATGAATAACTTCATTTATTTGCCTTTGTTCTGCGTCACTTGATGCCCTATGCTAAAAATAATGTATATATCTCCTTTTAAGGAGATAAAAATTAATGCAGCATCCCTAGCCTTTTGGAATTGCAGGTTTCAGGGGCAAGATATTACATGCCCATGTTAGCTGTTTTTCTTGCTGGAGAGAGTGTATAATACAAGTCAGGTGACTAGCCCATCACTTTCTCACTCCCATATTGCAGAGAATGGACAGGTGCCAATATCAGCCGCTATGTAAGTAAATTAAGGGTCAGTTGAGCTTATTTAAAGTTCAGTGGATCCTGATATTACACCAGAAGGTGCTTGTCATGGACAGGCAGATGGGAGTGGAAATCCCATTATTTTCCCCTTTTTCTATATTTAAAAAAGCATAACTGAAGAGAGCATTAACATTAGAGGGTTCTGTTACCTATTGGGAGCAATGCTGCAAACTCCCAATTTGAGAAGACATCACTCCTTCATTCCGATGTGCATATACTTTTAAACCCTACCTTCTCTTATCTTAAAGCACCCCCCTCCCAAATAACTACCTCACCCCAGATTTCATTGGACTTCCTTCATGAGTCTGCATGCAGTGTCCACTGTAGAGCTGTAATGGTGCTGGAGCTGCCAACCAATCAGATTAGCTGGCAGCTCCAGACAATTGGGCTTTCAAACAGTGAGGTGTAGAAGCCCCACGCTGTATCAATGTACCTCACCCACAATGCATTATGGCTCCAGTTGACTTGACATCTCTGCTGACTTCCCTTTGCATGAAACATTGCTTCCTGATTTCACTCTTGAACATGTTTGTTCTAATCTTAATATGGTGGCCTCAGTGTTGTTCTGGATTTGCCACAAGAGGAAATAGTTAGGTGTGTATAGATGAACTATCGAATCCTTTCTCCCAAAACTGAATGTGATTCTTCAGATGGGAACTTGGCATGGTGCTGTAAAGCATCATTAATGAATTTTTGAATAATTAATGAATAATTTCATAATTAATGAATTAATCAAATTTTGAATTTCAACTGTTTGATAAAAGCCAATGTTCCATTGTCCCTTTTTTTAATTTGAGTTTTGTACCTTTGCTTTAATGATTTGTATACGTGAGCATACAAATCTGTTTGCTCCTTTGAAAGAATGGAGGAGGAATTGAAAATCGGGGAACATGGTGCTGCATTTCACCAGAAATCAGTTTTCTGACAGTGTAAATTTTTTTCCCAAGTTTCTTGGAGGATTTCTCTGTATGAAACCTAACGTGATTTCTCATGCTTTCCGTGAAACTCGCCTTATTAGCTATGTACTATGCCTCTATGGCACCCTGTTCATTTTATCTTCTGTCTTGGCAGAGACAAATGTACTTGCCACTGCTGGGCCTCCTAAGATTTATAGAGACATGGCCATTTCTAAAATGCAGTTGTGCACCAGCTCAAGCGCTGTTGCTGCCCTGCATGGTTCCTTTGTCAGAAAAATTACCCAGAAATGGTGGACAGAGGCAAGATTGGGCCCCAATTTGCCAACAGGGACTTGGTAGTCCTAGTGAATGGATTGATGCAGGTGAGGGTCATCCTCTTCTCTCAGAACCAACTGAGAAGGTCAAGGCACCAGACGCTGGCAACCCAATCTGAAATTACCACCACGGCCAGTGAGATGTCAGCAGTGCTGACGAACCTGCAGCAATATCACAAGAAGAACTTTGCTGTTCTGTGGGGCTAAGTCCCACCATCTTCTCTCTGCTACCTCACACTCACTCTCTTTCTGCCACTGCACCGACCACTCGCTAATACTCATGGTCTACCACTCCGACAATTACATGCAACACCATTGCTCACTTGCTCTCACCCACACCAGCCATTTGCAGACTACCAACTCTGCATGGCCTCTGAGCTGCCTGTTCACTCACTCACTTAAGACACCTCCCCACTGTTTCTCCACATGCACCAGCACTAACAGCAGTGCCAGCCCCTTTCATCTCACTCAATTCTTCCTTTGTCGCATTCCAGGCCCACAACAGGGCAGACTGGGCCACGCTGGATGGTAGGATGCCCTATATTTGCTTCCTCGACCTATGAAGAGAGAATCCTTCCCCTGGCTGGCAATGACCACAACTGTCGATGTTGTGATGCCGAAGCCTCGTTGTCCCAGAAACCAAATAAGAAATACTATCTATTGCAGTGAAGTTATCCCATTACCGCCATTGTGAATGTACTCTTAATATGCCTGAATGTCTGCCACTTTTTTGTAACACTTGCAATCTGCACAGTCTCCGCCCTCAAGAGGGCAGCCCCACTAGTCATCTCCTCATCACCTCTGACAAAGAAGTTATAAATCCCTCAGAGGATACACCAACAAGATTGCTCCTTACAGCCTCAGATATTTACACCTCTGGTGGATATTTTAGATAGATTAGAGCTGGGTGCACATACTGGTGAGCACATCACTGCCACATCTCAGCAGCTGATTGAGGAAAATTGCTAGTACTCGCAGGACTGCCAGAGGTCAGGCACCTCTTCAGCATTGGGCATTGTGTCTGCAATTAATGACTTGATACACAGGTGTAAGCTGAAGCAGGAGCAACAGGTCCATTTGTCAAAGTCACTGGGCAAACTGACTTGAAGATTGCAGTCTCAGGCTCTGAGACATTAATACATCTCCAATGTTTGTACTGTGCTGCCTTCAGTAAGCAAGCATCTGGCTGCTTTTACAGACATGTTGACATCTGCTATAGAGAGCCAGATACAACACACTCAGTATCAAATGGATATAAGTCTAGACTGGCACTCCATTGCTGTAGCTATTGGCACCAACAGCAGGAGGACCTTGACTTCATTCCAAATGCTGTTTCCTTAAAAAGAGAAAGGATGGTGTCTGTTGGCACCCAGCTGGTGAAGGAATGTACAGGATGCCAGGACTCTCCTGTGGACTCGAGCCGCAACTATCCTCAGGGTCATGTGCCCAAAAGTGCAAGGCCTGCAGGCTCCACTGTTGAGTAGATTCTCTCCACCCAAGCTACGGAACCTGAGACTACACAGAGACGTAGTGGGAGGGAAAGGAAGAGGAATGTCTTCTCGGGGCACACAGGTGAAGTTTCATTGTAAATATGTATTTACTTTTCATCATCAGCTGCTTGAGCTAATGTTATTTTAGCTTCAACTGCAGGCATGAAGGCACAGAGATTAGTCATTCTTAACACTACCAGATATTTTTGGTCCAAGCTGTGAAGTGAACAGCTCTGGAACTCTGGATAGTGATCAATACATTGGTAACTAAGCTGAATCTTTCCAGGCTACAGTGCATTGTTTGTGCAACCCAGCAATCCAGTGGGATTGATTTATGATGTTGCATGATGTAGTTGAGAGCTTGGAGACGGGATTTGTACTCCACACAAGAGGTCAATGCCTAAGATTCACATAGTACTTTATGATCACAAGAGCCTTTCACCTATACTATGTGGGTGTCAATTTAATGCTGTTGACCTTTTGCAGAGCTTCACATCTCGCCAAGGTGAAGGTCCTTGCCTCACACACTGAAATAATTACCCTGCCGTGTCTGCCATCAATCCAGGAGCTTGGACATGGTCAGTCGAATACTTGTGGTTATTAGGGCAAGGGGATCTGTATCCTTATAATCTTGGGAGTGAGCTACAGTCAGCTGTGTAGATCCAGTGCAACCAGTTGGGAGTCAGGGAAGCTGCACAGATCAGTCATCGATTAGAACTGTCTATCCAACACAGCCAAGGACACGAGCCACTGTCAATCAAGGTGGGGTTATCACATGCCACTGCTGTGGTACGAAAGCTGGGGAACTCAATTTTAGGGATTGGAGACAGCATTCTGGGATGCGGTTAGGACAGCAATTGTGCTATGGAAATAATTTGGCAGATACATGGTGCAGGCATGCAATTGGTCTAACATGACAGTAACATCTCTCACCCTGATGACTACTGCCAGGCGTGACAAGTTGCCTGTCTTTATGTCTGTGCTAATAAGCAAGGAAAAACAGAAGTACTGAGTCCTGGCTGAGGGATCAAAGCACAAATAGGGCAGACAAGGCAGAGATGCAAGTAGCTACAAAGTGAGCTAGTGCTGAGAGCATAGAGTCATGCAGCAAGGAAACAGATCCTTCAGTCCAACTGGTCCATGCCGACCATGTTCCCAAAACAAACTAGTCCCACCTGCTGGTGTTTGGCCCATATCCCTCCAAACCTTTCCTATTCATGTACTTATCCAAATATCTTTTAAACATTATAACTGTACCCGCATCCCCCACTTCCTCTGGCAGTTCATTCCACATATAAACAACTACTCTCTTTGTTTAAGAAAAAGAAGTCCTATTTAAATCTTTCTCCTCTCACCTTAAAAATACGCCCCCTTCTTTGGAACGCCCCACCTTGGGGGAAAAGACCTTTGCTATTCACCTTATTTATGTCCCCATGATTTTATTAATCTCTGTAAGGTCATCTCTCGACCTTGTACGCTCCAGTAGAAAAAGTCCCAGCATATCCAGCCTATTTTTATAACTCAAACCCTCCATTCTGAGCAACATCCTGGTAAATATTTCCTGAACCCCCTCCAGCTTAATAATATCCTTCCTATAACAGGGTGACCAGAACTGCACGCAGTACTCCCAAAGAGGCCACGCCAATGCCCTATACAATTTCAACATGACATCCCGGCTCCTATACTCAAAAGTCTGAGCAATGAAGACAAGCGTGCCAAATGCCTTCTTAACTACCCTGTCTACCTGTGACTCAAATTTCAAAGAAATTTGTACCTGACCTGATCTCTGTTCTACAACACCACCCAGGGCCCTACGATTAATTGTATAAGTCCTGCCCTTTTTAGTTTTACCAAAATCCAATACCTCGCATTTATCCAAATTAAACTCCATTTGCCATTCCTCGTTTCATTGACCCAATTGATCAAGATCTCTTTGTAATCTTAGATAACCTTCTTCACTGTCCACTATACCACCAATTTTGGTGTCATCCGCAAACTTACTAATCATGCCTTCTATATTCTCTTCCAAATCATTTATATAAATGACAAACAACAGTGGACCCAGTACCAATCCCTGTGGGAACACTGCTGGTCATAGACCTCCAGTACGAGAAACCACTTCCACCACACCCCCTATCTCCTACCGTCAAGCTAATTTTCCATCCAAATGGCAAGGTCACCCTGAATCCAGTGTGATCTAACTTTACTCAATTTGCATCTACCATGCGGAACCTTATCAAAGGCTTTACTAAAGTCCAAGTAAACAGTACTTAGCACTCTGCCCTCATCAATCTTTTTGGTTACTTCCTCAAAAAACTCAATCAAGTTTGTGAGACACGATTCCCTTGCACAAAACCATGCTGACTATCCTTAATCATTCCTTGCCTCTTTGAATGCTATTTTTCAGAATCACCTCCAACAACTTACCCACCATCGATGTAAAGGTTAACAGGTCTTTAGTTCCCAGGCTTCTCCTTACAGCCTTTCTTAAATAAAGGCACAACATTAGATGCCCTCCAGTCCTCCGGCATCTCACCCGTGGTTATAGATGATACAAATATTTCAGCTAGGGTCCCTGCAATTTCCTCCCTAACTTTCCACATGTCCTGGGATACATTTGATCAAGTCCTAGAGATTTCTAGAGTGTTTTCTAAGACCTCCAGTACTTTCTCTTCTGTAGTGTAATCTGTTTTCTAAACATCAATATGTATTTCCCGAGTTCTGTAGTCTCCAGCTCTTTCTCCACGGTAAAAATTGATGTGAAATGTTCATTTAATATCTCTCCCAACTCCTGAGGTTCAACACAAAGACAACCTCGTTGATCTTTAAGGGACCCTACTCTCTCTCGTTGCTCTCTTGCTGTTCGTGTACTCCTAGAATCTTTGGATTATCCTTAACCTTATCTGCCAAAGCTATCTCGTATCCCCTCTTTGCCTTGCTGATTTGCCTCTTAAGAATGCCCCTACATTCTTTAGACTATTTAAGAGATTCATTTGATCCCATTGTCAATATGTAATATATGATACTTTTTTATTCTTGATTAGAACCTCCAATATCTTTATTCATTAATTATTCCCTAATCTTACCAGCCTTATCTTTCACCCTAACAGGAACATAATGCCTCTGACCTTTCATACTTTTGAAAGCCTCCCACTTGTCAGTCGTCTCTTTATCTGTGAACAGTCTACTCCAGTTAAGAACTTTAACTTTTATGGAAGGCTTATCCTTTTCCATGAATATTTTAAAACAAATACAATTATGATCACTAGTCTCAAAGCGTTCACCTACTAACACTTCAGTCACTTGCCTTGCCATATTTCCCAAGAGAAGATCATGTTTTGTTCCCTCTCTAGTAGGATCATTTACACGTTGATAAAGAAAATTTTCTTGAACACGTTTAACAAATTCCTAACCATCCAAGCCTTTGGCACTATGGTAGTCTCAGTCAATGTTTGGAGATTTAAAGCCCCTACTATTATAAATCTATTATTCTTGCATATATCGAGATCTCTCGATATTTCCCTCTGACTATTGGGGGGGCTATAATACAATCCCATCAACGTTATCATCCCTTTCATATTTCTGATATCGACCCATATATTTTCACTGGACGATCCCTCAGAAATATCCTCTCTAATTACAGTATTAATGCTTTTCTTAATCAAAAATGCCACTCCCCCTGCTCTCTTGTACCCTTTTCTATCCTTCCTATAGCATCTAAAACCTGGAACAATGAGCTGCCAGTTCTGTTCTTCCCTCAGCAAAGCTTCTACAAATAGTTATGATGTCCCAGTCTCAAGTTCCAATACATGCCCTGAGTTCATCAGCCTTATTTGTAAGACATCTTGCATTGAAATATATGTAGTTTAAATCTTCCGCGTTACCTTGTTCTCTGACTTGCATTTGTCTATCTTTTCTAATTAACTTGCTAATTAGAACAGCCCTTAGCTACATTCTGGTTGAATCCAGATGTTGGATGTCTGCTTTTATATGCAAAGTGTCCTGACATCAGCATTGCAATTAGAGATGCTGGTGCATTCGAAAGTGAAGTACTGCATTTTAATTGTGTTGGGGATATGCCATGAGGTTGCTGTGAGTCAAGTATGTGTTTGATGACAGTGCTTGCAGTCGTGCACTCACCACCCTTAGAGCATTCTCTGAGATGTTGGTTACTACCGTCCAAAATGAAGACCTGTGGGAGGAAGCAGTCAGCTGAAGTCACCAGGTACCCACTCATGTTGGGAATTATTGCCATCTAGTTTTTATATGGTGGATGGGACAGTGCGAAACACCATATCAATGAGGTGAAATTGGCTAATAATGCATGGAAATAGATAAGTAGGCCTCTCACCACTCATTTGTGACATTATCATCTCACCATTCAAAAGTTGGTTGCAGAAGAGGACATTTTTTCTGAATGTTGAGAACCCCATTTTTGCGGATCTCACCTTATTTTCTCAACTGACTCACCAATGCCCTCATTGCTCAGGGCTGCAAAGATTCCCTCACAGCCTCGGAATAAGAAATATGTCATTTAGTGACTGAGTAATTTCTTCACTCAGATGATGGTGAATCTTTGGAATCTGTCGAGAACAGTGGCAGCTCAGTCATTGGTGTGTATTTGAGGCACGGATTGATAGAGGTCTATCTATTAAAGGCCCTCAGAGAAAATTGCATTGAGGTTGGTCAGTCATGATCCAGCTGAATGGCAGAGGAGGCTTGAGGAGCCCAAAGGCCTGCACCTACCTGTATTTTGCTATGTTCATACATAACTCTTAATTTCTCATAATTAGGAAAATATTTTTAGGAAATATTTTTCTTTTTCAGTTTCAAAATGGATGACCTCTCAATTTCTCACATTGAACTGTATCTGCCATTTTTATGCCTAATCAGTAGGGTTGTCTATATATTCTTGCTCCCTCATTTACACAACTTCAGTGGCTGTTTAGTGTCATGTCAAAAATTGCATGTGTAACTCTTTTCCTTCATGTAAATTATTGACATATTCAATGAGAAGTGAAGCCTCAGCTCAGATCCCTGGGGAAAATCTGTCATCCTATTTCACCATCTAGAAAACATTCCTTTCATCTGTATTCTCTCTCCTGTATCTTCCAACCTGTCTGCAAATGTAAATCAAAGTTATCCATAGATTTACCTAAATTAGATCTAGGATATATTGTTTTCAGCAACAGTGCCATAAGCATATTTTCTCATGTAACATGAGTTGATGAAGTTTTAACAAAAATTCTTTTTTAGGGACTGGTTCTGGTCTGGGTACCTTTGTGCTGAGCCTTTTAGAGGATGAGTTTCCAGAAGTCTACAGATTTGTTACATCTGTTTACCCTTCTGCTGATGATGATGTTATCACTTCACCTTACAACAGTGTTCTTGCCATGAAAGAACTGACTGAACATGCAGATTGTGTTTTACCTATTGAGAACCAGGTATGCATAAGAATATTTCAGGATACACCTTTCAAGAAGAAATGTAGTTACAAATAATTGAGAATTATACAGTACCTTTTTAAATAAAACAACTCACAAAAAAACTTCACAGGATTGTATTACAGAAAAAAACAATACCAGCATCGAAGAGAATTCAGACAAAGTATTGTCAAAAGTTTGAAGGAGCTTCTTGAAGGAGGAGAGTAGTGAACCAGTTTACTGAGAAATCCAAACTGAGGACATTAACTGAAAGCATAGACACCACTGGTGGACAAAAGGAATGGGATAAATGTGAGACCAAAGTGGAAGAAACATACAGTTCATGAAGATCCGTTAATTACACAGGTCAGGAAGTTACAGAGCCAAGGAGGAGCAGCTATGGAGACCTTGGTGAGAAGTTGTTGTGGGCTAAGCAAACAGGAATAGTGTAGCAAGTATAGCAATAACAAAAATTTTGGTTTGGATTTTTACAAACTCATGGAGTATCGGGGGATCTTCTAAAATGGAAAGTGCACATGGATCCAGAGGTCTCATTGCCGATTCAGACAGATCCTGTTTTAATGGAGGGGAAATATGGAGGCAAAAACAGGGATGAGGTGTGACTTCTACATGTGGGAAACACTAACCCAGCAGGGCCATTTGAACTCCATGCTGCGTCCTCTGCTGGAAGAGGGACTGTGTTCTGCATTATAGGACTTATGACTCTTTAAATAAGTCAATTCCTTGACTGACAATAAGGTCTGTGTGGCTGCAAAATTACTCAAATGTTGTCTTTTTTATGTGGGATTAAGTATGTAAAGTTAATTTAAATTAATTGAGCTTTCACGAATACAGATGTAGTGAAGTCTGTAATATGTGTTTGAAATTTTGGCAACCATTCTCCAATTTGTAGTCTGTGTGTGGGATGGACATGTCCAGACTGAGTTGTCACAACTCACTCAGCTCAGCAAGACTCCTGTGGCTTGTCTATGGTGGACACTGGGTGAGTTAACATCAAAGGTGTAAGAAACTAACTGAGATAAAATCCAAGAGAACCTAGATGTTAATTATAATTACCTACATTTTGAGAAATGTTTTGTTACTTTATATTCAATTTCTGGTAATTTTAATTTTTGAACATTGTGTTTGAAAGTTAGAAGTTCCAGTAACACACCTTTATCTGTGAAAAATGTGTGTTTGCACAGTGTTGCAAAATATATACGCTTCATTAGTATCACGGAAGCCATAGTTTTTTTTTCAGATTTGACCTTCAGTTATATTTCAAGACATAAATAACAGCAAACTGACAGTGCTGTTGCAGTTCTAAACTCAAAACAGTCAGATATAAATCCACATCTCTTGTAGCTATTTCCAAGCCAAGATGAACAACTGAGCTAATATGTAAGAACAGAAAATTTTGGAAACATTCAAGTCAGACATCACCTGTGGAGAATGAAACAGAGGTAATATTTCAGACATCAGGTTGTCAACTTGAAATATTAACTCTTTTTCTCTGTGCAGATGCTTCCTGACGTACTGAATATTTCCAGCATTTTGCAATTTCTTTTCAAATTTCCATCTGCACAGTTTTTCCTTTTGTGGTAAGCTCACATCACAAATGGTATAGGAGGAACAAGTTAGGAATGCGCAATCAATGACTGACAAAGTAAGTGAGAGAGAGGGAGGTAAATAAAAGCACTTTTATATGAAATATTGCAAGGAAAAATAATTTCCTGTTTCAGGGAATTCAGATCCTTATGTAGCTAAATCACATTTGATCTTAACTCTGCATGTCTCCCAAAATCAGACGTTCATCAAAAATGGTAATTCTGTTTCATTCTGCGCACACATTCTCTGGCATGAATATTTCCGGCATGAATATTTCCAGCATTTCTTTCTATAAATGAACTCCATTGTTCTTATCAGATCTGAAGTAGCTACAAAAGGTATGATTTAATTGCTCGGCTAGTTTGAGCTCAGTTGTGCTGTCAGTTTGCCATTAATTGTGTATTGAAACAACAGTTTTTAGATTTTGCATAAATTGAGACATGAATCATTTTGAAATCAAATCAAATCATAACCTATGAATTATATGTTTTGCAATGATCATTACAATTTATAGTATGGCAGTTTGCTGACCTTACAAGCTTTTTGTGTGAATTCAAGGCTCCATAAGGAAAACCAAATTAAGACATGCTGACTGTTCCCTCTATTTTGAAATTAGCTGTTTTGGCAGTGATAGAATTTGCTGGCTGCAAGAGGTGTCTTGGCAAGACTGCCCTCTGTAGCTCTGCTCCTAACAGCAAGACCAGATAGAATGGCTGTTCCCCACACATCAGCTAACCTGTCTGCTCAGAGCAAATGTCTATCATCTAGCTGAGAACACTGACATCATAGTTATGTTATTGCACTAATAAACCAGAGGTTTGAGCTAATAAACCTGACAACATGAGTTTGAATCAACCAAGACCATCTCAAATTTGAATTCAGTTTTAATAAAAGTGAACGTTTAAAGCGATTATCAGTGGGGCCTGGTCAGATGGAAGAAAGATAACATAAAGCTTTGAAAGATTTTTGTTTTAAAAAAACATGGTTATCTATTCTGCCCTACTTGTGTGTTTGGCTGCTGTGTGACTCTGTACCCAGTAGTGGTAGCTCTTGACTATCCACTGAAGAAATTTACAGAACCACACAGTCTATATGTAGATGTCTTGACTGTCACTGGTAGTTTTGCCAGAGCCAGTAGAAGTCAGAGTTTGGATAAGTAGAGTATTTTCAGGCTGGCAACATGTACCTAGTGGCCACAGAGATTGATGCTGAGGCCTCAATTATTTACAAAAGATGACTTGGATGAAGACAGTAAATGTACCATAGCCAAGTTTATCAATCTCACAAAAATAGGTGGGAAGGCAGTTGGTGAGAATGGCACAAAGAGTCGATAGGTTAAGTGAGTAGGCAAAAATTTGATAGGTGAAACATAATGTGCAGAATTGTAAGATTAGGCATTTTGACAGGAAGTATAGAAGAGCTGAACATTATTTAAATGGAGAAAGACTTTAGAAAGTAACAGAGAAGGGAGGGATTTGGGAGTCCTTGTCTGTGAATTATGGGGAAAAGGCAGGAGAGTGGAGTTGGGGATTATCAAATCAGCCATGCTGTCATCAACTGGTAGAGCAGACTCAATGGGCTGAATGGCCTACTTTTGCTCTTATATCTGTGGTCACATGGCCTCCTATGTCCTGGAAATTAATAAAAGAAAACACAAGCTTTTGTGACAACAAGGTGCAGGGCTGGATGAACACAGCAGGCCAAGCAGCATCATAGGAGCAGAGAGGCTGACGTTTTGGACCTAGACCCTTCTTCAGAAAAGGGGGAGGGGAATGGGATTCTGAAATGGGAGAGAGTGGGAGGTGGATAGAAGATGAATAGAGGAGAGGATAGGTGGAGAGGAAACGAACAGGTCGAAGAGGTGGGGATGGGGCCAGTAAAGGTGAGTGCAGGTGGGGAGTTAGGGAGGGGATAGGTCAGTCCAGGGAGGACTGACAGGTCAAGGGGGCGGGATGAGGTTAGTCGGTAGGAGATGGGGGTGCGGCTTGAGGTGGGAGGA
>NC_063336.1:54274286-54306950 GCF_021869965.1 Rhincodon typus
TCCTCCCACCTCAAGCCGCACCCCCATCTCCTACCGACTAACCTCATCCCGCCCCCTTGACCTGTCAGTCCTCCCTGGACTGACCTATCCCCTCCCTAACTCCCCACCTGCACTCACCTTTACTGGCCCCATCCCCACCTCTTCGACCTGTTCGTTTCCTCTCCACCTATCCTCTCCTCTATTCATCTTCTATCCGCCTCCCACGCTCTCCCTATTTATTTCAGAACCCCCTTCCCCTCCCCCTTTTCTGATGAAGGGTCTAGGCCCGAAACGTCAGCCTCTCTGCTCCTATGATGCTGCTTGGCCTGCTGTGTTCATCCAGCCCTACACCTTGTTGTCACAAAAGCTTTTGATTTGACTGGTTTCCCCAGCTTACAGCTTCCATGTATCCCAACCCTGTCATCAAGCTCCCTCTTCCTGCTCAACAGTAATATCAAACTGGCTGGCTCCTGACCAAGAAACAGACTTTTTTTTTTAAAAGAAATTCCTTCTGTTAAACTCGGCAAAATTTTCAGATGGCATTTTTTTGGCATTTCCCAATTACTACAATCCTGCCATGGTTTCTGCATGTCTCCCCACAAAACAGTAAGGCCTGTATTTGTCACTAATGTATTTTGTTTTATACTAATGTAATTACTTTTTCATATAGCACTAAATTTCAAAATATTCTCTAAACTTTGTTTTTTTTTCTTAAAACAGTCCTTGATTGACATAGTCAACAAAATCAATCAGATGGCCAATTCTGGTAAATCAGCAAATGCAATAAAACATCAAAGTACATTGATTTCTGGTCAGTCTAAAGTCAAACAACAGGAAAAGCCATTTGATGCTATGAATAATATTGTAGCTAACTTGCTGCTCAATTTGACTAGGTGAGTGAATGCGTATATAAATAATTGCAATATTCCAACAAGTTCCGTTAACTGTGGGCTAGTTTTGACCATATGAAGGGGTCAGAAAGAAATTCTGTAATGTCTGCCACAATTGACCAGTGTTGTTACCTTTTGTTTCTATTCTCTTGGAAGATTATGATGTGCATATGAAGAGGCTGTCACATGATGCTGAAGCCATTATGACAATATAGCAGGCTATATGGATCAGTTGGCTCTTTTCTAGTATGATACTTGACTAACTTTGCATATAGACACCAAATGCAGGGTCTTCCTAAAGAGCAAAATAAAGAATTATAGAAGAGCCAAATGATCAATATAAGAGAACTAACACAGATGACAGTGAGAAATTTAAAATGTAGAAAAGGAAAATGGAAAAGGGGATTAGATGGACTAAGGGTGTGCATAGAAACTGAAAATCAAGATAAAGGGAAATAGTAAGGGTTTTTCTAAGAAGAGAAAATGCTTAAAAATGTTTGGAACCACTTGCAGATAGAGCATCTTTTGTTTCAGAGTGAAGAGATGAGAGAGGTGCTTGAATGTTTTGAAATAGTTAGATGAAGTAAGGTAAAAATAGATCTTGAGAGTATTCCAGAAGAATGAAGGAAAGCCAGTAATGGAATCAAGGGATCTGAATTTTACCCGTGAGAGTCCGGAAATCTGACGACTGTGCAAACTAGTCTCAGTTTATAAAGCCCTATTAGACCTAATTTTCTCTCTAGGTGGCAGGGCAGGTTTAAGTCAGGCCCACAGACCTTTGAAGAAAATCCTCAAAAGCCAAGGGGCTGCGTGCATTCTGATGCAGGCTGGTTAAGAGGCTAGCTGTGATTCTTTAGAACTTTGTTCCAGTTGTTTAAGAAACTGTTTAAAAAATCTAAACCTCATTGGTTCCCCTGCCCAAATTTTGGTAATATTATTTATGCATGTAATAAAATAGTCAATGTTGCATAATTGCTCAAAAAATCTCAATGTACTCTGTCCTCCATTGTGAAATCAAAATCTTATTGTTTTAGATAGTGTTCATTCAGTTGCTTTTCAAATGGACATTTCATTGCAAACAACTTTGTATTTTGTAGAATGCTTTAAAACTCTACAGAGAAAATTGGCTCTTAACAAAAGAGTTAGTCAACAATCCTGCAGAATCTTTTCCTGGCTAAAAGATCTGGTCAGAAGCGACAATCAATTGTTTTTGAAATTAAGAGTTACATTTTTTCAACAATGTATATCCATTGCTTTACAAGATCAGTGGGCTTTGAATTTTTGTGGGTTTACCGGCGTTCTGTAAAAATAATTAGCTCCTTACAAAATGAGATATTATCATCAGGTATTTTACTAATCAAATACTTGAAGTAACCTTTGCTTTATTAATAGACTTATATTTCGACATTCTTTCACACAGGTCAAAAATGTTTTACTTTTTTTAGCAATATGTGTGAAGTAGTTTTTAGGAAAGCATTAATGGAGTGCATACTATTTAATTATACCATGAGTATTCACGTAGTATTTACTTATTTGCAGACACGATTTATTGCTTGGAGTTTTAAGTAGTTACAGAGATAATAGAAAATTCTGCAGATGTAACATGAACAGTACGTTTGAACATTCAATTTACTCTAATCTGTCTACGTTGCAGTTTGTTTAATTCTGTGTTTGCATGCTGGTAGTTGATGTAATGGAATATTTTCTGATGAATAAGAACAGCATTTCACAAAACTCAAGATTGTGTAGGCAGTGTTTGTATTAGTTTGCTTTCTGTTGTTTTTGTTGCAGCTCTGCCAGGTTTGAAGGTTCTCTCAATATGGATCTTAATGAAATCACCATGAACCTGGTTCCATTTCCACAGCTTCATTACCTTGTTTCTAGTCTAACTCCTTTATATACCTTGGCTGATGTAAATATCCCCACAAGAAGGTAGGGCCTTTGCCAGTTTCTTTGGAAAGAAAATTATATTGCTGCATGGGTCTCTCAATTACTGGTTCTTTGACATTACTACGTTGCCACTGTTTTTCTACCTACTTTGTGATTAGGTCAGATACTGACTACATATATGCAAAACCTGAATACAAAATGAAAAAAGAAGCTGATGGATTGAGAGATAGGAGAAACAGAAGAGAAAAGTATTGAGAAGATTCTTGATAATATGAAAAGAGGCAGTAAGTCAGAAGATGTTCCAGAGGGCCAGTATGTGATAACTAAAGAATGGTAATCAATGCTGGAGTGCAGAGAACAGAGAATAAGGAAGAAACCAATCCCTGAGAAATAAAACTGCAAGAAGGGTCAAAGGAGACAGTTGAATGTAAACAAAGTGGTTTTGAAATTGAACCAAGGGAGTTGAAGCAGCCGGTGTGCATGGTAAAGTGGAAGGGCTCAGAAGTGTGGAACTCTTGAGTGAGTAAGTGGATTAGTGGTAGAAATATTTTGAATGAATTGTAGTGGCATGCTGGTGAAATTGTAAGAGCGGGAGGAAGGGATGGTGTTCGCAAACCTGTAAGATCTGGAGTTCGGGAGAAGGTTCCTGCCAAAGTTTAAACTCAGTCACTAGGAGGATCACCCAGGTGTGTACAAGGTTAAATATGGAATAAACTGCATCTCAGTTACAATCAATCGGGGTGAGGAACAACCACATCAAATACAGAGCAGACAGTTGCACACCTCAGTGGAAAGGTAAAGCTTTATTCCATCAACGACATATGAAATCTGATCCTGTGGTTTTGAATATCACCAACCCATCTTGTATCAGCTAATTCAACACAAAATGAATGTTTGAATTTGATTTCTAGCAGCTGTGCGTGATGAATCATTAGCGAGGACTTCATGGTTCCTTTTCAATAGATTAGCAGATGGAAGTAATCTCTTTTAAAAGGAAGCAAAGATTTCTGGAAATCCTCCCAAAAGGTTTCCTGCAAAGTGTTGTTAAGGACAAAGTGGTTAACTAACTTCCTTGTGCTTTTTGATAAGGCAAGAGTGTGTCTAATGACGATAATGCAGTTTGATGTGGTGATATCAAAAGGCATTTAAATCAGTGCTGCACAACAGGTGTGGGTGCAAAGTTGGAGCTGGAATAAAAGGGAGAGTAGCAACATACAAACAAAAATGGCTGGTTGACAAACAATAGTAGTGAATAGTTGATTTTGAAATGAAGGGAGTTTTATCATGGCAGTTTGCAGGAGTTGGTGTTAAGACACTTGCTCTTACTCATTAAATAAATTCCTGAGACATTAGTACATTATGCATATTTCAAAATTTGGCATGATGTAAAATTAAGAAGTGTTAATGTGAAAAGGATAGTTGTACCTCAGAAGGATATAGTCAGGTTGGGGGAATGTGTACATCAGTAGCAGATGAAATTTAATGCAGAAAAATGTGAAATGACTAATTTTAGCAGGAAGAATGGGATAGAGAACAGAAACTATAGGATTCAAATCTAATGGGGGTGCAGGATCAAAGGGACCTGTGGCAATAAATGCAAAAATTATTAAAGGCTGCAGGGCAGGTTGAGAATGTGGCTAGTTAAACATTTTGATCCTGGGCTTTAGGAATAGAGCATTGAACACTAGAGTAAGGAAGTCCAGTTAAATCTATATGTAAAAAAAAATAGGATTGGCCTTTGTGTCTGGACAAGAGATTTCCCCCCTCCCCATTGTACTCTTCCCATGATCCACATTCCATGAATTCCCTCATGCTGCATTACATTTCCATGGCCTGGATCTGTCTATGACCTTGGCACTCTATTGCCTGTCCTTCATGCAGCAACCATGGTCTCCCCTATGGTGCTGCTGAGCCCTATCAGCCAGATTATTACCTGACCCTACTTGCCCTTGAGAAGTTGACGGTGAGCTGCTTTCCTGAACTGCTGCAGTCCATTTACTATCGGTAGACCCACAATGCCAGTAGGGTGGAAATTCCAGGATTTAGTTTATGACTAGAAACCAGTGCTCCAAGTTTAACACAACTTCTAATGTGAGGAAGTTGCTTTTATATTTTGTGTACAACGCAGCAAACTATCCCAGCTGCACATTCTTTGATTCTTCATTTAAACAGGTTGGATCAGATGTTCACCGATGCTTTTAGTAAGGATCACCAGTTGATGTATGCTGACCCAAAACGTAACCTGTACCTTGCCTGTGCACTGATGGTCCGAGGAAATGTTCAGATTTCTGATCTTCGAAGAAACATTGAGAGGTTTGAATGTGCACACGTTAAACCACATCTTTTGCTATCCTGTTATGTTAATTTAATATAGCTATTGTTCGTTTGGAAGTTTCATACTTGGAAAAGAAAATTATGTTTCATCAAATCACCCACAGAATCACAGAACTGTTGTACCAAGAGGAGGTTACTCGGCCCATTGTATCTGGAATAGCTGGCCGAAAGAGCAATTCACCCTGTGCCATTCCCCACCTTTTTCTCATAACCCTTCCCATTCATTCTTTTCAAATAATGGTCCTGTTCCATTTTGAATGATCAAACCTGCCTCCAATACACACTCGGAGGCAGTGCGCTACAAACTGCAATGATTCAATGTACAGAAAAGCCTTGCTTTATATGTCAATCACTTAATTCTGTGTCTTCTCATGCTTGACTTTTTCACAAGCACAACAGTTTCGTTGTATCTGCTTTGTTTGGACAATCTGAATACCATTATATAATTAATTAATACTAATTTGTTTAAGTAACTGACAATTATTACAATTTGAGCAGGATATCCTGCTGAATTTGGAATTACTTTAATAGAAAGTATGCATATTCTTTCTTATGAACAAAGCTGTTATATTTTAATTCTTGCTTCCTACTGAAGTTGACCAGCAGCTATAAGTGATGAATAAATTGTACACGTTGCGATTAGCAAAAATTTGTAACGATGATTGTAACTTTTTAAATTAATGCAATTTTTTAACCAGTCACTGCGTTCCATGGTACTTTGCAAAATCAACCTGTCACTCATTAGGAGAGGGAACAAGAGAGGCTACTAACATACAGATTCATAATAAAATGTTTAATCATTTTTAAAAAGGAAAAATGCATAATTAAAAATTGACTTTTTCTTGTGAAAATGTTTAACGTTAAGATTAGCATTTAATACTAGGTCGAGAATGGCTTAAGACTCTTGTGAAGATGTGTAGCTCGGGTTGTGGGTGAGGTTGTTGATATGCTCGCCGAGCTGGCTGGTTATTGTTCAGATGTTTCGTCATGGACACCAGCTAGCAGCAAAACGACACAACAAACTTTCCCTCATTTCAGTACACTCGGACAATGACGGCCATCAATTTAACTGGGACGACGTGACCATCCTAGCTCAAGCCAACCATAGACATGCACGGGAATTCCTAGAGGCCTGGTTCTGCACTCATAATGCAATCAATAAACATGTCGAATTAGACCCCATCCACAAACCCTTGCAAAAAAGAACCGGAAATGACACAAAACACCTCAACAGACTGGATTATATAAATACAAAGCGGAGTAGAACAACATCGCTTCATCAGAGGCTGCACTGATGATGTTACCTAGTATTGTGATGAAACGTCTGAACTACAACCAGCCGGTACAGCGAGCAAGTTAACAATCTCAAAGGAGAATGGCAACAACGCTATGCAAGTTCCAGTCTTATTTGTTGTTTACTTGGAGTAAGCATTTCTGGAATGTACACTTGTGATGCATAGAGGAGTCACCATTTCCCCTTCCCTGCCTTTGAAACTGGCTAATAGCATATAGACCAGGAGTCTAATTTTGTGTCTTCCTGGTTTATGTGAACAAGTGGTTAATTTCTTATGAAAAAGCACATTTACCTAAGTTACTGCTTTTGCCTAAATAAACATTGAGTTAGGTATAGCCAATTTCTCGTAAGATAGGTTTTCAACCAATAATTTCCATTCAAAAAGAATTGAAACTGTAAACAGCTTTGTTAAAACAAGCAAATTAAATTTTGTCCCTTGCCTGCTCTGGTTCTGAAGGAGCAAATTGGCAGTCTGCAATTGGATTGGAGTTTGATGGCCTACTACATGGGAATTTGGTGGCAAGGGAGTCATTTAATCAAGTAGGAGCATGGCAGGTGAGGGACTCCTGTTGATTCCACGGTTAGGAAGCCTGTGGACAACATTGTCATTCTGCTGCCAGTTGTGGCCCCTATATAGGCAGTTAATGTTGTCTCTAGTATTGACCCAGCTTTGCAGGGAGAATTACAAGCCAGCTCACCTGGAATCCTGTGATATAACTGTGATCTTTTGCCTCAGATGGGTGTTGCACCAGTAGGAGCTACTACCTTCCTGGTGGCAATGCCATTTAATGTGCTGCTAGCCTCTAATTCTCTGTGTGGGACTTCTGGGGAAGACCTGTTGCAATCTAGTTTAAGAGCCTGAGTATTCGTAAGAGTCGTTGAGGTTTACAGCATAGAAGCAGACCCTTCGGTCCAACTTGTCCATGTTACCCAGTTTTCACGATTAATCTAGTCCATTTGCCTACATTTGGTCTGTATCCCTATATACCCCTCATACCTATCCCATCTATGTACCTGTCCAAATGTTTCTTAAATGACAAAATTGTACTTGCCTCCACCAGTATATCTGGCAGCCTGTTCCAGACACTCATCACCGTTTGTATGAAAAAAATTGCTCCTCAGGAGCCTTTTATATCTCTCCCTTCTCACCTGAAACCTATACCCTCAAGTTTTAGACTCCCCTGTCATGGGAAAAGTTGTTGGCTATCTACCTTATCTATGCCTGTCATGATTTTATAGACCTCTATAAGGTCACCCCTCAGTCTCCTCCACTCGGAGAAAAAAGTCCCAGCCTTTCTAGCCCTTCTCATAACTCAAACCCTCCAATCCAGCTAAGACCCTAGTAAATCTTTTCTTCAATCTTTTTAGTTTAATAATATCCTTTCTATAGTTCGGCAACCAGAACTGTACGCAGTATTCCAAATGTGGCCTTACCAACGTCTTGTACAGCTGCAACGAAATTTGCCAACTCCTATACTCAGTGCTCTGACCAATGAAAGCAAGCAGGCCAAAAGCCGCCTTCACCACCCTGTATACCTGTCACTCCGTTTTCAAGGAGCTATGAACCTAAAGCACTAGATCTCTTTATTCTATAATTTTCCCCAGGGCCCTACCATTGACTGTGTAAGTGTTGGACTAGTTTGACCCACCAAAATGCAACACCTTGCATTTATCTAAATTAAACTGCATCTGCCATTCGTCAGCCCACTGGCCCAATTGATCAAGATCTTGCTGTATTCCCAGATAACTTTCTTCACTGTTCACTACACCACAGTCTTGGTGTCATCTGCAAACTTACTAATCATATCTCCTAAATTCTCATCCAAATCATTTTTATAAATGATGAATAACAGTAGACCCAGCACTGATGCCTGTGGCTCACCGCTGGTCACAGGCCTCCAGTTTGAAAAACAACCCTCTACCACCATCTTCTGTCTTCTACCTTCAAGCCAATTGTATATCCAATTGGCCAGCTCTCCCTGGATCCCATGAGATTTAACCTTACTCAACAACCCACCATATGGTACCTTGTCTAAGGCCTTGCTAAAGTCTAGGTAGACAACATCTATCCCACTGCCCTCATCTACATTCTTAGTCATACCTTCAAAAAACTGTCTTTTACCCCAGAAATTTGAGCTTAGTAATTGAAAGAGTGATTACTTAGCTGTTTCTTCATTAACTATTTTGTAGTATTATTCCACTTTAACATCTGTGAAAGCTGCAGTTATGATCCAGAATGATGTACCCTATGTTTCTCTACAGGCTGAAACCTTCTCTCCAGTTCATCCCGTGGAATCAGGAAGGTTGGAAGACAAGTCTGTGCTCAGTACCTCCAGTTGGTCACACTCACTCCTTATTGGCACTAGCTAATAATACTTGTGTTAAGTCTACCTTCACAGATCTAAAGGATCGATTTGTAAAACTTTATAAGAAAAAGGTAAATTCATATGTCTCAATGGTGTCTAAGGACTTGGGTTAATGGCATAAAAAAAAGATATTAGTTAAAGGAGTATTAGCTGGATTGGAAAGGAGGGGCAGATATATCCTGTTGTAAGTGGGAGAGGTACAGTTATTTCTGTCTTACCACGCCGTATCACCTTGTACTTATTGACATTGAATTTCGTCCTTTTGTTGTAAACTGATCGATATCCTCATGCAGTTTCCTTTGCACTAATGTCACAATTTGATGATACTGCAAACAAAGGGAGCTATCAGTTCCTCCATCTGCATCCAAGTCAATAATAAGCATACATTCTGAAAATTGTTGCTTGTTACCTTGTTGAGAATGGTGGCTTCTGGAAGACCCCAAAGCTCAAACTTTGTTCAGGCTTTTCAAAGGAGCACAGCACTCCCAACCGATATACTTGATAAGCACAGTATAAATACAAAAGGCTAAACTTTATTGAGATAAAGTGGCCCAAAAGCCAAGGCAGCATCGTGGCCATTTCAGGGAGCCCAACCAAAACTTCTGTGGCAATCAACAATTGAAGTGCTGCTGTTGGAGCTACTATTCCTTTGAGATTTTATCCCACCTCTAAGAGTTACCAGCAAGTCAGAGATGGCCACTGCTGTGAATGGATGCAGCCTTCAAGAAGGTAAAGGAGAGTTGAGGTTTCTTGGACCAGTCATGTGGGCTTTGGCAAGGAGATGGATTGGGTATATCGTTAATCATGACAAGGTGGGGTGTTACTTTAGGACCACTTATGGCCTCTGGGTGGGAAAACTGTCCATGACCTTTCTTGGCACTGATATGATTCCATGGTTTGGGAAGACAACAGGCATGTCACTTCTGCACTTGCCTCACCATTTTAAAGCCCTCTGCTCACAGCCCTGTATTATGCTGAGGGCTACAGTAAATTCCACCCAGGAAATTGTGTTCTGTTTGTCAATGTATTAGTTCCCTCTGTTTCTTGTGGGGAAATAAATGTAAAATTTGGAACTAGATGTTACACGTGCTTTTCAGTCTAAATGATAGAGACAGACAACTGTGGTAGTGAGTTTCATCTAAGGTCACCATGCCTCAGGCAAGGGACAAGATCAAGAAAGCGGGAATTTCACGGTGACCTCAGCTGGTGCTGGAATTGAACCTGTACTCTTGGTGTTACACTGCACCACAAACCAGCCATCCAGCAAACTGAGCTAACATTGCAACAGGCCCAGGATAAAAAATATTAGCATGAGAGCCAAGTGAAACATTGATACGACAAGTATTATGACATGGAGGTAGACATCCCAATCAATTCAGCCTTCCTACCTCTGTATTCACAACACAATAAAACTAAAACCATCAAAGGTCCTCAAAATTGACCCCAATGGTTCCTAAACATTCATTTTGAATAACTAATTCCAGATTCTTTGAATAATCAATTCTTGACAGCAGGTTTATAGCTTCAACAAAATACAGCTATTTATTAATAATACAGTAACTTTACTAGAGCAAAATTAAACAACAATGTAATCTAATTGATTCTATAATTTAAACCCAATAACCTTTGTTTTCAGCCCCATTGACACAAAAGACAGACAGACCAACACAGTTAAGGGATAAATAAAATAATAAAACTAGTCAGATTACTTAAGCATTTCTCATGATGCAGTGTTCTGCTTTATCTAGTGTACAATTGTTTTAAAAAACAGTGATTAAGACTTTGCGGGATCTCTAGCTACCACTTAGCAAGCAAAATCAAGTGTTCATTAATTCTGCCATTAACATTTCTTTGCATTATTACTCTTTCCTAATGCAGCTTGACCACATAGTGATCAGACGTTGCTATCAATCACAAGGTTTCAGTGAATTGTTTGAATAATTAATTATGCTAATTTTGCCTTTTCAGGCTCATATTCATCATTACCTCCACGTGGATGGAATGGAACAAAGTTGTTTTACAGAAGCCAACAATTCTTTGTCATCCCTAATAGAGGAATACAACCAGTTGGATGCTACTAAAGGACTACCAGTCACCAATATGCCCCGCCTTTCCATTGCGTCATAAAATATTATCATGAAAGGAACGGTGTTAAACCCCTATTACAATACTAACTTCAGTAATAATTATTTTCCAAAAAAATGGAAATAATCAGGTGCACACTTATAAGCATAAAAGCATATAAAAAGTTGTTGCTGAAATCCAGAAAGGTCTTTACACCTGACACAGACCAAATTCTGCAAGACATGAAATGTATTCTGGTGTAAGATTCTGTATGTGCATTCTTCTAAACAATTAGTGTTTATCTGAATACTCTTACATTGGTGAGTTGGTTGGCCAACACATCTAAGTACAAGTAGATGGACCAACAAAGTTGCTGGGATGCTTGATATGTTATTCTCACCCAGAAAATGGTTAAAGCACTACACTCATCAGTAAATTAAGGTTGGAGAAAAGCCAACCTCCGTATTCTTGACAGTTTGGCAAAGATTTTGTTTGAATACTTATCGGAGCACCAGTAGTGAATCCCCATCAGTTTCATGGGCTAGGCCCGATGGAATCAAGTGCCCCTCAGGCAATTAGTGGGCCACTTTTAGGCCTCGGGTGAGTTTCCAAGCAGCAATAGTTCTGCCTGTCAAGAGTTGCTGGCCAAACAAATGGCACCGCATCTAACCTGTGTCTATTATCATCATCAGATCCCAGGCCACTGAAGGGCTAGTGGAAGGCAAGAGAAGAAGTAGCTTTCAATGGCCACTCACTGTTTGCTGCCAGGTTCCTTGTTCAGACAAAGGGTGACTGCTCCACGGGATTGTGTGGTTGGTCTCTAGCAAACCTGAGAGGTTTTCCTGAACAGCCTCCAAGGGTGTGCAAATTCCATTTAATCCCTGAGCTACCACTAAATTGCAGTGGAGTCAGAGATGTAATTTGAAGTGTAATTTGGATCATAAATGAGCTTCTTGGATATCTCTAATCAAGTAGGCAGCAATGTCGTGTCAGTCCCTTCCGTCCTCTGAATTAATCAAGGGGAGTTTTCCTGCTGCTGAGAAGCTGACATTGATTTATTTTATTGTTGTCACGTACTGAGATAGTGAAAAGTGTTGTTTTGCATGCTATACCATACGAAGTGCGTTAAGGCAGCAAAACGGATTGCAAAATAGAATGTTACAGCCACAGAGAAGGTGCAGCGAGAGAGATTGGAATGAATATTTGAGCAGTCCATTCAAAAGTCTGACAACAGCGGGGAAGAAGCTGCTGTTGAATCTGTTCATAGGTGTATTTGAACTTTTATATCTTCTGCCTGATGGAAGAGGGTTGAAGAGAATATTACTGAGGTGGAAGGGGGTGTTGATTATGTTGGTTGCTTTCTTGCAGCAGCGGGATGTATAGATGGAGTCAGTGGATGGAAGGCTGGTTTGCGTGGTGGACTGGGCAATTTGGTAGGTTGGTGTTGATGTGAGCCATGACCAACCTGTTAAAGCATTTCATAATTATGAAGGTCAGAGGCAGGCAGTAGTCATTGAGGCATGCTGCATGATTTTTCACTGGGATGATGGTCAGGTGGGGACTTCAGATCATAGTAAGGAGGGATTGAAGATGTCTGTGAATACTCTTGCCAGCTGGTCCATACAGGATCTAAATGCACGGCCAAGGTCTCTATCCAGGCCAGTCACTTTCAAAGGGTTCACTCACAAAAAGGCTAATCTGACATCTGGGGTGGGGACTGTGGGTGCAGGTGCATCTGAGACTGTTGGGAGAGGTGGCACCATTGCATGCAACCATAATTAAATGGACCCAATCACCATGGTTCCTACTGCTACAAGTTGCATAAAATTCAATTCTGTGATGTTGGAAATTGACAATATTTTAGATGGAACATTTGGAAAAAAATCTGCCATAGGATTATGATTCGCAGGTATTTGTCCCCATTACCAAATGGTTAAGATACTGACATATTAGTGATCTGCAAAGAATTAAAATGGCACTCCAAAAGTTGTTGAATTGATTGAATTCCCGTAATTAAAATCCTTTTCTTAGTTCTATGAAATTGGAACAGGCAAATAAACTATACAAATTCCTTTTCTGGATTCTATTAAATAATCAATTTAGGTTGCATTCTTGCTTATACTAATGAATAAATATTACTCGTTTTTATAAATTATCTGTACAAAAACCTTTCTGTGAATGAAATACCAAGGGTAACTAACGACTGCACAAATATTACAGTTTAATAGAGTATTAATATTTAAAAGATGGGTATGTAGAATGTGTTTTTGCATTTAAACTAATGTGCATGCAAGTTCCATGCTGTTTGTATATATTTATCAAATAATGTTTGACTTCTCTGGTATTGATAGTTCTATTAAAATTATTTTGATGTAGTTATTTCACCATTATTTGGCTCATTTATGATATGCACTTACACTTTTTCCAAATGCACGTTCAAAGTAGTATTTTTTGTATAATGCAAGTCCCACCACTTTTTTGAGAAACACAATATGAGCAAGTAGTTACTAACTCCACAGTGAGTGATGTTACAGAAAATTTAAAATTTTCATACATTTTGCATACACAACATCAAGCCATTGAGTATAAGTTCCAAGTGCAGAAAATATCATTGTTTGATCTGTTTTCAATCAAAAAGGCTTAATTGCTGAAGTTTTTTATTTGCATCTCTTTCAACTGAAACCTGCAGCTTTTAATTCCATTCCAACTGAGTCTACTGATTAGTGTTGCAATCGAGATAGGAGGAATGCACTGTCATTCTAGTCTCTCTACTCCATGGGTCACAACAAAAAGTGAAAATATTATACCCAAATCCTGACACTGTCTGATGTGTACTTCCTCTATAAGGGACTTATAATGAAAAGGTCCATCCACATTTCTTTAATAAACACAACTATAATTTTATTATAACTCAAAGCACTGTTCAATGAAGATGCAGAATTGGTTAATACATAATTTGTAATATGATAATATAAATGTTTACTGTCCTAATAGTCCAAAACAAACAAACATACACATCAGATAAAGGGAAAGAATAGATTTTTCTGTAGAGATTCATTATGGTCAGAAAGTGCTTTTCTTGTTATCCTTGAATCCAAAAACAAATGATGTACAATGCTTAGAGGTTTGTCATTCTGGTGTCCTTGCACACGTGGTTAAGTCACTAGTTACGCATGGTTATTGGCAGAGTCTTGACAGACACAAATTGCTCAGAAAATACAATATTGAAAAGTTTCTTCAGTCACTCTTACAGAAGAACCTATTGGGTTTCACCCTCATCTTGGAGCAAAAGTGTTTTCAAAACTAGAGTCATAAGTTGAACAAATTGTTATGTAGCAGGCTTTTCCAAACTGAAATATCAAAACACAAAGTCCAAATCTACAAACATTGTTCAAACAAAACAGTCATAAATTCTAGTCTCAAAACAGTCAAGTGTGTTTCCTGAATTGAGCTCAAGCAACCAAGCCCAGCAATTATTTTCATGTGGGTTCCAAGAAATGGCTTAATTTAAAGTAAAATGTTCTAAAGGTCTTTACATTTACCTTGTAAAGGGAAAATCCAGGCATCTCATACAACAAAAGTGAATAACCTCATACTTATATGTCATCTTGTCCACTCACTTAAACTATTTGTCTCTGCAGCCTTTGTGTCCTGCTCACAACTTACTATCCATTATGATTTGTAACATTATAAACTTTCATAAACTTCTTTCATAACTTGAATATTGCTGTAAAGAGTAATGTTGCTCCAGCCTTTCATTATACATGCATTAGGACAAATGCAATAACCCTAAATTTCAAACAATCACAACCATTTACACTAAAGACAAAAGGGTGCTGTTTGGTTGGCAAACTGACTTTGATGGCCAAGGTACTCTCTTGCAGAAATCAATGGGCACTACAGCCTCCTAATTACCTCCCAGATAATTCAACAAGGCTTGAGCATATTCCTTTTCTTTGCAGAGACAAAAATAGTTGCAGTGTAAATGAACCACATTATTAGCTTGACTGTCTTAATTTTATTTATTACTATGAACAATTCAATTAGCCTTACTACAAAAAATTAGGCACCAGCACTAAAATTATGTGTTCAATCGTTTGGTAGGCAGAACATTGTCTTGGACTGATGGCAATATCCTGTTAGTGGAAAATGACACTTATTTGGTTCCTGATTGATAGGAGGTTAGGGTTTCTCCAACCAAAACATGTTTCTCACAGAAACTGACAAACATGTTAATGAGATGTGGACCTAGAAGGAATTCCATGGCATAAATATCCTGAATCTGGGGAAGTTGGGGGTGAAGTTGTACAGTTTCCCATCGTCAGAAGAAACAGTGATCCTGACTGGCTTTGCCTACACTCTGGGAAACCGCAAGAAGGCAAATGTGGGACGTCAATCTTCAGAACAGTCTGGCAGCTGCAGTATTCCCTGGGAAAAGGAGGTCATGAATCCTGTAGACAGCTAAGTCAGGGACCTTGGACAGGGAGGGATCAAGTTGGGTGCAAGTACGGTAAGGGGTTGGAAGGCCAGGTGAGAAGATACCAAGGGAGAGTAAGATCGTAAGGCTACGCTCCTGATGCACAAGGGGCATTCCCCAAAGGAGTAAACCCCTCCCTTTCTGCCCTTAAATCGATGCTGGTTTAAAAACATCACCTGCCCACTTTAGGCCAACTTTTGCCGATCAGCATATTATGATGATGGAGGCAGATTAAAGTCCTTAAGTGAGCATTAATTGGCCACTTAAGATTGTCAATAGCCCCGCAGAGGGTTGGCTTGTGGATGCTTTCCACAACTGTATTAGAGTCAGGGGTGGCTCCCAGGTAGGCGAACCGCTTGTGCGTATGAACAAGATGCCTTTGGACTTCTGGAATGGGAAGTGCTGTCCTTTTCTCTCTAGCAAATAACTCCTAAAGCCAGTTGGTGAAAGCCAGTTTATTTTCCCTGAGTATTTGCTGTAGTTGTTGCTTTTAACCAATAAGTCAGAGACTGTATAAGTTATGAAGCAATTGCTCTATGCCTCCTGCAACAATTGAAAGAGAGAGATCAATGAAAAGTAAGACCTGACAAGTCAGCTTAGCGAACTTTGTTGACCTGAACCATTAAATTACTTTCCCAGTTTTTCCTCTTGCTAACACACCAGTGTTTTGTTTTGCGTCTGTCTGTATGCATGTGTAGGGAACGTTTTACAGGGAGTTATAGTTTTAACTAGTTGAGTTTCATAGTTCATAATTGTTTACCTGCAGCTAAAATCTATTTATTTATAATAAATAGTCATTCTTATTAGCTACAAAAACCCTTGCTTTCTGTAACCTGGGTATGAGAAAAAAAAAACAGGTAAATTGGAAAATGTTGCATCTCCAGGAATAGTGAGGTCTGACTCATACCCCGGGGCAGGAGTCTGTAAAGTTCAGCTGTAGTGTCATTAAAACTGCCTCAATGGCATGAGTTGCTAAGTTCAAAAATACAGATGCAGCACAAATGGCAATTCCTTCCTTCAGGTCCATAAATAATGTCTTAATGTCAAATGTGGAAATGGACAAAGCATGACTATCAATATGAATTTAATGTATAGTCTTTGTAAAGATAAAGTCATCCTTCACAATCGCAATAACATTCAGTTAACCCAGCAAGGCAGCAGTCTGCACTCCACTGATGTCCTGGTCTTAATTATTAATTTAATTAGGAATTTAAACTCAAGTGGATGTGATATGTGCTGATGGATATGGTGACTAGACTTTTAAAAAATACCTTTGGCATTTTTGAATTCTTAGGTTAGTGACATTGGTACATAGTGAGATGGTTAGTGGTTTTAAGTCATTACACAGCAGGATCAGTCAGACAGATGGATGACTGTCGGGAAAGGTAAGAAGGTAGTTCAAAAGTCTCTGGTCGCTATTCCTCTATCAAATAGATATTCAGTTTTTGAAACTGTAGAAGGGGATAGTCTCTCCAAGGAAAATGGAAGGGCCAGTCAGTTATTGGACACTTGGAACAATTCTTATGTTAGGCAGAGTTTGACAAGATTTAATAGAATTATTGTTATAGGGGACTCTCCTGTCAGGGGCATAGACAGGGCGATTCTGTGGCAGTGAGCATAAATTTAGGATGGTTTGTTCCTTTCCTGGTGCTAGGGTTAAGGACATCTCTAAACGTTTCAAGCATATTGTTAAAGGTGAGATTGAGAAGCTATAAATTGTTATACACATTGGTAGGAATGATATTTTTAGGGAAAAAGTTAAAGCAGTATAGAGTAAATTTAAGAGGTTAGATAGAAGATTAAAAAATAGAACCTTGAAAGTAGTAATTTCTGGTTTACTCCCAGTGCCAAATCCAAACGAGGGAAGGAACAAAAGGTTAAAGGAAATAAATCAATGGCTGAAGAGCTGGTCTATTGTTCAGGGATTCAGGTTTTTAGGAAATTGGAATGTCTTTTGGGATAGAAAAGACCTGTTCAAAAAGGATGTTTCTCACCTAAACTGGATAGGAACCAATATCTATGTAGGGAGATTTGCTCATTCCATTAAGGGAAACATTATTCTGATAGAGAGCAGGAGTGGAGGAATTTTAAGTAGCAGTGTAAACAGAAGGACTGATGGGGAAGGTTCAATTGTGACAAGAACACATCAATCAGAAAAGAAAGACAAGAGAGACTCAGAGTATGTCGCAACTCTGAAGAACTAAATTGCATTTATTTCAATGTAAGCGGTCTTACAGGTAAGGCTGATGAACTCAGGGCAAGTTTAAAAACATGGGATTGGGACATCATAGCTATTACAGAAACTAGGCTAAGAATCGGATAAGACTGGCAGTTCAATGTTCTGGGTTTTAGATGCTATAGGAAGCATAGAAAAGGAGGCAAGAAAGGGTGGGGGGGAGGTGTGGCATTTTTGTTTAAGGAATACGTTACTGCTGTAACTAGGGAAAAAGAGTAAAGCTGGTAAGATTAAGGAACAATGGATGAATGAAGATATTGATGTTCTAGTCAAGAATAAAAGAGAATCTTGTTTTAGATATAGACAACTTGGTTCAAGTGAATCTCTTAAGCAATATAAAGAGTGTAAGGGCATTCTTAAGAGAGAAATCAGGAAGGCAAAGAGGGGATATGAGATAGCATTGGCAGATAAGGTTAAGAATAATCCAAAGAGTTTCTACAAATATGTTAAGAGCAAGAGAACAACTAATGAGAGGGTAGTCCCTCTGAAAGATCAAGGAGGTCATCTTTGTGTTGAACCCCAGGCAATGGGAGAGATACTAAATGAATATTTCGCGTCAGTTTTTACTTTGGAGAAAGAAATGGAGTGTGGAGAATGCAGAGAAATAAACTTTGATGTTCTAAACACAGTTCACATTACAGAACAGGAGCAGGAAAGTTGAGTTTCGGGTCGGGTCCGAAATGTCAACTTTCCTGCTCCTCTGATGCTGCCCGGCCTGCTGTGTTCATCCAGCTCCACACTGTGTTATCTTTGCCTCCAGCCTCTGCAGTTCTTACTATCTGTCACATTACAGAAGAGGAAGTTCGGGAGGTCTTAGAGAATATAAGGGTGGATAAATGTCCAGGACTTGATCTAAGTATCCCAGAATGTTTTGGGAAGTAGGGGAGGAAATTACGAGACCCCTTGCAGAAATATTTGCATCGTCTATAACTACGGGTGAGGTGCTTGATGACTGGAGGTTGGCTACCGTTGTGCCTTTGTCTGAGAAAGGTTGTAAGGAGAAACCGGGGAACAATAGGCCTGTGAGTTTGACTTCGGTTGTGGGTAAATTGTTGGAGGTGATTATAAAAGATAGGATTTATGGGCAGTTAGGGAGGCAGAAATTGATTAGGGATAGTCAGCATGGTTTTGAGCAAGGAAAATTGTGTTTCCCAAACTTGATTGAGTTTTTTGAAGAGGTTACCAAGAAGATTGATGATGGCAGAGCAGTAAGCGTTGTTTATTTGGATTTTAGTAAACCCTTTGACAAGGTTCTGTATGTTAAGTAGTAATTAGTAAAGTTAGGTCATATGGGATTCAGGGTGAGCTTGCCAGTTGGTAACATAATTATCTTAATGGCAGGAAACAGAGAGTAATGGTGGAGGGTTGTTTTTTCGGACTGGAGGCCTGTGACCAGCAGTGTTCCACAGGGATCGGTTCTGAGGTGTCTTTTGTTTGTCATTTATATAAACAGTTTGGATGACAATATAGAAGGCATGGTTAGTAAGTTTGCGGACGAAAACAAAATTGGTGACATATCAGACAGTGAAGAAGGTTTTCAAAGATTACAAAGGGATCTTGATCAAATGGGTCAATGGGCTGAAAAATGGCAGATGCAGTCCAGTCTGGATAAATGTGAGGTATAGCATTTTGGTACAACAAACAAGGGTAGGGCTTATACAATTAATGGTAAAGCCTTGAGTAGCGTTGTAGAACTAGGGTTGCAGGTACATAATTCTTTGAAGTTTGCATCACATGTAGACAGGGTGGTGAGAAAAGCATTTGGTATGCTTACCTTCATTGTTCAGTCCTTTGAGTATTGGAGTTGGGAAGTCATGATGAGGTTGTATCGGGAATTGGTTAGGCCTCTGGTGGAGTACTGTGTCCAGTTCTGGTTGCCCAGTTATAGGAAGGATATTATCAAGCTGGAGAGGGTTCAGAAGAGATTTACCAGGATGTTGCCAGGTATGGAAGGTATGAATTATAAAGAAAGGCTGTATAGGCTTGGACTTTTTCACTGGAGCGTAGGAGGTTGAGAAGCGACCTGAAGGAAGTTTATAAAATAATGAGAGGTGTAGATAGAGTTAATGATAGTTGTCTTTTCCTTAGCTTGGGGGATTTCAAGACTAGGAGGCATATTTTTAAGGTGAAAGTAGAGAGACTTTAAAAAGATGTAAGAGGCAATTTTTTTTACACAGAGGGTGGTTCACGTGTGGAATGAACTTCCTGAGGAAGTGGCGGATGGGGGTACAATTACAACATTTAAAAGACATTTGAATAAGTACATGAATAGGAAAGGTTTGGAGGCGTATGGGCCAGGAGCAGGAAGATGGGACTAGTTTAGTTTGGAATTATGGTTGGCATGGACTAGTTGGACCGAAGGGTCTGTTTCCGTGATATGACTAAGAATGTTTTGTGGACAGTGTACCAATCTGTATAAGATATTAACATGTTATTTGGTTAATATATTGCAAAATGTAAAGCTTTGAATTATGCAGTTAGACATTTCATCATTTACATTTTTAATATGTTAACAGATTGGAGTTTGAAAATGATGTTTGCAACTTCTGGTTATATGATAGCTGAATGTATTAAGATATTGTCAAGCACTCTAGAGTGTTCATTATGAATGCAAAAGAAATTTGTGCTATTATATAGCACTTTTCAAAATCTCAGGATATCTTAGTGTTTAGTGTCAATTAAGTCTTTTTTTAAAAAAGTACAATTACTTCTGTACTACAGGAAATCTGATAATCAATTTGTACAAACAACGTTCCCACAAATACCAATGACATTAACCACCAAGTAACCTGTTTTAGGTGTTGGCTGTCAGATAAATGTTAGCCAATATGTTGGAAGACTGCTCCTGCTCTTCTTCTAATTGTGTAATGGGATCTTTTAAATTCAATTGAGAAACCAAATGGATATTTGATTCATGCAAAAGACAATGCAGCACTTCCTTATATTGACATTCAAGGGTCAAGCTGCATTTTGTACTCTAGAGTAGAATGTAAATCTATAACTGTTTAATTCAGGCAAGGGTGCTGCTACTGAGTCAATGTTAACAACTTTTAAATACCATCTATGATCAAACTTAGACACTTGAACAATGGATCTACAATTCCATGTGTAAAATAATACTTACTTCAACATAATTTTCTTTAAAAAATGCATCCATTCATGAGATGTGGGCATCCCTAGCCAGCCCAGCATTTATTGTTCATCCCCAGTTGCCCTTGAGAAGGTGGGAGTGAGCTGCTTTCTTGAGTGCCCAATACCACTGGGCAGGGAGTTCCAGGATTTTGACCAAGCGACTTTGTAACTTAATTGCAGAAATATTTATTTTTGTTTAAATGCTGTAGCTATTACATTACTGTTTTGAAGTCTATTTATGACGTTAATTATATGATATCATTTGTAGTGACATTTATTGTTGTAACTTTCTTTACTTTTTTGATATCCAGTTTTATAGGAGAGGATTCGTATTCAACTGCAAAAAGTTCAACAGAAAATAAATTTAAAGAACCTCATGCAAATAATCCACTTACACAGATAGACTATACAAATGTATCCAATTTTACCAGAGAAAAATAGGTCCTTGTGCATTGAAGCACACGTTCATTCTTGTGGAAGATATTGCACTTGATGCCTGTCTCCAGATATTTTGTTGATGTAGAACTTTAGGATTTTTCCCTATATAGTCTAGTTGCATAAACAGAGAAATGGTATAAGCAAGTTCACGTTCTTTTAAGGACAAGATATGTATATTGTTCTATAACGTCACTCAGGAATCAAACATTCAAGTGGTGAAGTACATGGTGAAATACATGATGCACTACAGTAGTTTCAAATCCGAGAAGATGTCCTCTGAGTCAATACAGGCCTGTTGACATTTGCAAGATGCGATCCACATCATCTTCCACGTGATCATTTCTCCATCAGTGCAGTTAAATTCTACTTTCACAGTCTTCTCTTTGTTAGGAACACAGCAACGGGAATCTGAGCATGTACCACAGAATATCGGCCTGTAAGTTCTTCTACTCATGCAGCCAGAAAGAACAAATCTGTCAGCTTTGGAAGGCTGGAATGTCTGTAGACACTTCTTACCTTTCTACAAAGAGGAAGAAAAAGCATATTTGTGTTCATTAATCAAAATCCACTGAGTCAGTGAAAGATAAAAATCCCTTGTCATGCTGTTTTGCAGCAATATCAGGTTCCCTTGCATGTAATGTAGTTCCTTCTTTCAGCTGTACCATCCACACTTGCAGTATTGTGAAGGCAACTAAAAGCCAGAAGCTGTTATTGAGAGGATATCCAAATTCTATGGCTTGAATATTCAATTACACGAAAGCCAAAAATTTCACTCCTTGAAGCAGATCTCTGAAGTGGTGACATCAAAATTTGAAATTTGACTCAGATACTTGCTTGCCAAACGCAGTCTAGAAGTACATATTATATTTAAAGATTTTTCTACAATTTCCTTTTCTTCTTTCATAGAAACAACTTAGCACTGAGATTTAAAAAAAAATCAATTGACAAAGGTTTTGGGACAGTGACAGTGTGTATTAAAGCTAGATGAGCCTGAGGTGAAATATTACAGTGTACAGTCTAATTCAAATTGACACAATGTGAGACAATTATCTCATCTCTAATCCTTCAATCAGGATGATCCCTATTTATTTTGAGAATAACGGATGTTCTCCTTCAACCTGCAAACGATAGAAATGGTAAATATATTTTTTAAAATTTGTCTATTGGTATATTGTTAGGGAAGAAACGAGCCTAGATTTGATTGCATCTTTAATACTGTACATTCATGAGCTGTCTCTGGCCTAAAGAATTTAAATGATTGCTTTTTGGTACTGTGCAGCATAAGTGATTCACTTCAGAGTTGAACAGTGTAATATATGGGAGGAAACATGTAAAAAGGATGAATAAACTTCTGTGCTGCATCATTCCATGACACTTTGTAAACACCGCATCCAAGAAGTAACACTTTCAACAGCACTTGGCTGAATTGCTAACCCATATGATGTTCTCAAGTTTCCAGAATGGAGCTTGAACCCACATCTTTCTAAATTAGAGGGAAGGGTAGAATAACAAGAGTGAAGGCTGAAATATCACCAAAAGGGGTTCCTATTGATTTAATCCTGTTAATTGAGCATATTGCTAAGCACCAGGTGCTTGGACCATATGATGGGGTGACCATCAGCTCTGCATGCTAAACAATATCTAAGGAAGAACTAAATTGACTACGTTATTTAGAAAGTTCAAAATATGAAACAGTACATATGAACAGCAAGTGTGACATTTAGAGAGTTCAAATCAGAAAAGATCAAGCTTGGGTTTTGAGGGATATTAGCTAATGACAAGCAAAGGAGACAGAAGATTGAGTTTTAACAGCCTCCTGGAGATGGTTTGAGAGTTGTGAAAGCTCTTAGGATGGAAACACTAAACATCTGGAAGAAAATGCTCAGGCAGCCACCAGACACAGAATGTTAGTAGCACCTCCACCAACCAACCAGAGGGAGGTGGATAATAAATTAAAATAGCTAACAATTAATGACCACTTGCTGTTTCTTCTTCCAATCACTTTCGAGTTCCTCCTGAATAGGCAGGTACCCTCGCCTTCTTCCTATAGCCTTAACTGTAACCACGTCTATCATCGGGACTGCTGTGCCACCTCTGATCGAGTCGGCAGCAATGACAGGCTGGCAGTCATTCTTGGTTATCACCAGTTAAATCTCCCAAGGTATCCAACCACCCACCCACACAGGCTTGGTACTTGCTTATGGCTTTGGTCAGAGAACTTCCTGGAGTCATGTAAAATTCTGGTCTGCACTTCTGATAACATGAACATTCTAATGGTAGCTTGACTAAGATAACATGGCAGAAGAGCAATGCAATTAGCAAGAAAAATGCAACCCACAGAGAGGGGAAATGAAGCAAAGTTGAAGTGAAAGAGTAGCACAAAACACATTTTGAAGCCAATCAGAGAAAGCAATGAGAATAGTTATAATCTGAGCAAGAAACACTCATCTAGCTTCCTCCTGCCAACCCAAAAGTGAACAACTCCACTAACCAGTAATGCACAGCATTCCAAACAAAGTCAGAAACAGTTGCCCAAGCAGCTCAGATCTGAATTCCCCCACTTGGAACTTCTGAAAGGACTGTCAATTATCACAGCATTGATAGAAATTGCACGAAAGAGCTTAAATAGTCATTAATCGACAAGAGGCTCTGTGTAAATTATATCGCAGGTTTTCCCAAGCGGAGTCAACAAGGCACAGCTGCATTCTTACCAGGCAATCTATGAGGCCATGTGAGGTCTTAAGGTACACTACATTCCAAAATATGAAAACTATCATTATAGGTTGGGACTCAATCTCCTTTCTCAAGTAGATATAGGGACTCTCATTGTTATTTAAAGATAACAACGGGGATGTTGATGGGTTTCTCTTAATGTTGCTCAATTGTTTGAAATGTGTTATATATAAATGGCTGCAGGATGCAGGTTTCTCTTGATCTGGATACCAGGTCACAAATTACCATAATTTAAAGAACAACATTGTTCTTATTCAAACAGTGCAGATCCTTCAGAACTGTTTGTTGCTGAAATATTTTGGTTATCCAAGTATCATTCCTTCCATTAAATGTTTGAAGAGGGAATGATGTAGATACCAAAGGGGATTGATAAGTAAGCAGCTCAGAGTCAAGGAGAGAAAAATAAGAAACTTCAGGATTGACCCTGGTGCATCATTGTTAGCATGAGGAAGTTGCTGTGCAAGTTGAGATTTCCAAGGCTTCTTACAGCAACATACAAGGTGATTTCATTTGTGCCAACTGCTGGATTGCTACGCTATTGCAGTTTCTTGAGTAGCTCAGTGTGCTGGATTGGTAAATCACCCTAATAATTACAGCATTTCTTTTGAATTTTTATACATTTTATCCCAGCTATTTTTAATTTCTGTGTTTCAGAATACTTCTGTGGGTGGCTTCTGGGTCCTTGTGTATTTGAAAAATGTGTCTACTTGTACTGGAGTATTTGTTAACCATAGATGGATATTCTTTCTTGGACTATGTCAACTGGTCAGTGGTTCAGGAATCCTCTACTTTAAAAAAATTGTAGAATAATTACAGTAGAGTAATTAGAAAGATGACAGTATACTGTAGTCTCTAAATTAACTAATTACTCTCTAATTTAACAAACAATAAAGAGAAATAAGAATTCTATAAGAGCATTTTTTTTCTAATTCATAAGATTAAGAAATGATACGTAGTTTGTAATCCTGTGCCAAAACTGTAATTAAAGTGTAAGAAATCACTGACTGTTTTCTTTTCATCAACTTCAAGAGTTTTGCTAATCCAAGTTAGAAAGTTTTGGGGCCTTACTGAACTGAGTATGTAAGTACCAGAAAGCAAACTCCCTCAGGAAGATGATCAAATTCAGAGTGAAGGTAATTAAACTCCTGGGTATTTAGTTTCTTCACAACATTGGGGCCTTGGCAGGCCTAATGGACCCTACACCAACCTCGAAGGGGAAATCAAGTGGAATTCCTAGGGAAACATTGTAGTTTCAGGCATTCCTGCACACATTTTTGAGATCCTGGATGGCACAAGGGAGAAGAACACTTCTATGTATGTGGTATTATAAATGAACATGCAGGTACTTCTACATATTGTGCAACTACCCACATCCTGAAAAATTCAAAATTTCTGCCGTCTCAGAATCAAGTTTTGGGCTCATTGTATTCATCTACTAAACCCATCTCTGACTATCAAATAATGTGACCAGTAGATTCTGCGGTGATTTACCTTTAAATTTTTTGGAAGTCTTATGTTGCAAGGTCGAATAAAGCACAATCTATATTCTCTCTCAAGTTCACATTTGCTGTTGTCATTTGTCACTCGGTCTGAAATTCCTAGGCCACAGGATTTTGAACATGAGCTCCATGGAGTTGTTTGAAGAGGGCATCCTTTTCGCCATATTATTGGCCTTGCCTTATAAGCTAATAATAAAAACAAAAATAGGGTTGAGACATTGCAATTCAGGCATCATTTGTCTTCAAATTCAAGTTTAAGGCATATAAAATTAAAGATGAGGAATTGATATAGAAAGAGAGAGGAGCTGCTAACGGATGGAAAGCAGAAAATGATAACGTGGATTCTGATGACTTTTACGCCTTGTAGTTGTAAAACTTGTAGTTTGATCCTGTGTTATTCTCTTTAACTCCAAAGTGAAATTGGGAATATACATTGCTTCAATCATCTTTTCCAGATGCTTCACTGGTTGGTAAGAGGCACTTATAAAAGGACATAGTTTGTTAAAAGTCACATCTTACATCTACTGCAAGAAAGGTAAGCTGATTTCCTTCAGATTTACATCATGTGTTGACTGTAGAGGACAGAGAGACTGCTCCTGAACTGGAGAAGAATGGACCACCTACCCCAAACACATCCCCGCCAATCTCTCTCTCTCTCTCTGTAACCTGTTCCCATCTCTAAACTGTTCAGTTATCTGAGAATCAATTTAATGATTGTTGGCAAGCGAAAAATCTCTGTCATCAATAACTGGTCACATTTCATAGCCCAATTCATTTCTTGTTGCCAACTAAAGCTACATGCGTACTCCCCACTCAACTCCAGGTCATCTGCAATTCAAACTTCAATTACTGTTTGTTCAAACAGTTGTTTACATGATGTCTGACATGAGTGTGTCAAAACATTTGAAAGCCACCCTTTCAAACCATGGATTTTAAAACAGCTCTTCCTCATTTTAGTCCACAGATTTTAAAGACAGAAGAAATAAAAAGACATAATATTTACACACTCAATCTTAAACAACTTTGTCAGGTCACCTGTCAACCTTCATTGCTCCAATGAAAACAGCCCCAGCCTATCTAATTTTTCCTCAAACCCGCCAGCCCAGGCAGCATCCTGGTAAATATCATCTAAAATGTCTCAAATGCAATAACATCTTTCTATAATGCGTTGCCTAGAACTACACGCAGTATTCCAGTTGTGGCACAACCAACATTTTATATAGAGATAACAAAGTGTAGAGCTGGATGAACACAGAAGGCCAAGCAGCATCAGAGGAGCAGGAAGGCTGACGTTTCGGGCCTAGACCCTTCTTCACTTCTTCCTGCTCCTCTGATGCTGCTTGGCCTGCTGTGATCATCCAGCTCTACACCTTGTTATCTCAGATTCTCCAGCATCTGCAGTTCCTACTATCTCTGCAACATTTTATATAGTTCCAGCATAACCCCTTTTTTTCTGGTATTCTCTGCCTCAGGTAATAAAGGCTAGTGTCTCATATGCCTGCTTAACCACCTGTTCTACCTGCCCTGCTACCTTCAGGGATCTGTAGATATGGACACCAAACTCATTTTAATTTACCACGGTCCCACCATTCATAATGTAATCCTTTGCCTTGCTAGTCCTCCCCAGCTGCATTACCTCACACCTTTCCAGGTTGAATTCCATTTGCTACTGCTCTTCCCAGCTAACCACAGTGTTAATACCCTCCTGTAGTTTATAGCTATCCTCCTCGCTATCCACCACCCTATTAATTTTCAGGTTATCCATCAACTTCTTGATTGGCCTCACTACATCTATATCCAAATCATTAATGTGCACTGCACCAGCATCTAGACCTGCCAAACCCTATGGGAAACAGATTTCCAGTCACAGAAACATTCCTCTACTTCATCCGCTTTGTCCTGCCTCTCAGCCAAAGTTGGATCCAACGTGCCACTTTGCCTTGGATCTCAAGTTATGACAGACCTTATCAAAAGCTTTACTGAAGTCCATGTAGACCACATCAAACTCATTAGCCTCATCAACATTCCTGGTTACTTCCTCAAAAAACTTCAATGAAATTTGTCAAATATAGCCTCCCCTTAATAAATCCATACTGACTATCATATAAAAGCAAAATATTACAGATGCTAGAAATCTGAAATAAAAACAGGACGAAGAGTCACGGGACTCATATTAGACTTTGAAATGTTAACTCTGTTTCTCTCTCCACAGATACTGCCAAACCTGTTGAGTTTCTCCAGCAATTTCTGTTTATCATCTATGCTGACTATCCCTGATTAATCCATTTCTCTCCAAGTGCAGGTATATTCTGTCCTTCAGAATTCTTTCTAATGACTTCTCTACTACAGAGGTTAGATTCACTGGTCTGTAATTTCCTGGTCTGTCTATCCCTTTCTTCCTTTTAACCAATGATAATGTTAACAGTCCTCCAATCTTCTGGCACTTCACCAGTGACCAGAGAGGATTTGAAAATTACCGCCAGGGCCCCTGATGTCCCCTTCGTTGCCTCCTACAACAGCTTGGGATACATTTCATCCGGGCCTATGGGTCTATCCACTTTTAAGGCTGCTAAACCCACTAGTATTTCCTCTCTCTCTATGTTAATATCTTCTTAATATTTCACAGTGTTCCACACTGATTTCTATCCCTCAATTGTCCGTTTCCATTGTGAAGACTGACACTAAGTATTCACTGAGGACTGTGCTGACATCTTCCAATCCACACTCGGGCTACTTCTACCTTGTCTTGTTTTGAGTGAGAAATAGTTGTTTAATGTGTGCCTTGTTGGTATTAACTGTGTCTGGGGACTTCAGGTAGAATACAGCTGCTGGTGAATGTGAAGTAAATGCAGAAACAATTGAGTGAGAAGCAAAAAATCCCACGAGGCAGACTAAATTGGGAAGACTGAGAGATTGTGCATGTGTCACATTTATACAAGAAGTAAAGCAAATGCTTGTAGATGTACCTTTATATATGCTTGTCAGGTGTATCTTTAGACAAATTGATGGTTTGAAGTGAAACTTAGCTCTTTATTCAACATATACTTTACCTATTAATCATGTTGGTTTTAAATGGCTTATTACAGCAAAGCTTTTAAAAAGCGAAATTGTGACCATCAGTTAGCTTTCTGTTGGCTTCGTGGAGATTCCTTTCTTTTAAAAGTCTCTAGGGCAATCGCAAAAGAATTTTGAGAATAGCAAATTGTAATTACAATTGTAGCTTTGTGAACTGTATTTCATCAAAGATTAAGACAATAGCAAATTACAGGGAAAAGCAAACAGTGCGGCAAAATGCGGAGGATTAGATGATATAGTGAAATTGGGGTGGAAGCAGATAGGGAGTAACTGCAGTGAAATGGCTTGGAAAATAGAAAATAGATATGTATTCTAAGCAGTAACATTCTGAATGGACTGCTGGGACAGACATCCGAGGGTGCAGAAAAAAAACTTTTAAAAGGAAGAGTATGAAAAAATCTTAAAAGGGGTTAATGTGTTTTACATAAAATAATAAATGAGTCATTTGATTACAGCAAGCCCAAAATAAATTGTAAACATTTTTATATCATTTGAAGGACTAAAAGCTTTGCAGCAAACAAGGATCTCATGGATCTATCTCTAACCAACCAGTTATGGGAACCAATGAGACTGTCCAACATACCCTATATTATGATTTTTTTTATCAACTATCATGATAAATTAACATTTTGCAAGAAAGCACATTCACAGAATTGTTACATATTCGGCTAAATTCAATACTTATGTCAGAATAATTCCAAAGCCTATTGAAGCAAAGGTATCACAATTTTTAAAAATGGACAGTCATGATTTGAAAGGCAGGCCTGAAAGGAACAGTTGAGGGGCCTAGATAATTGGGGAAGAGGGTTTGTTGGGGTCCTGATCTTGGGAAGAGGCCAGTAATCAGATTTGAGTATTTTACCTTACAAGGCCTCCCTGCAGCCCCTCCACTACCCAGCTCATTGTTTTTAAACCACCTCCCAACTGCCAGCCTTAAAACTGAGGCAAGACAGGAAGTAGGCCTTATCCACACCTCATACACCAACTGGTCAAAGAGGGAAGGTACAGAGGATGGGGGGATCCATAAAATTGTGTTCATATATTTGGAAGAAATGTCTGGGAAAGTAAAATAAGATGCACCTCTCGTTTTCTATTTATAGGGTTTGCAAAGAGCAATGTTGAAAGGTTTATATTGACACAAATATCACTGTTTTGCTCCTTGCAATTCTAAATACAATAAATGATACATGTTTTCAAGTTATATCGATGTTGCCCTTCTTATCAGTTCATATTATAATTTTACTAAACAAATAAACAGTAATGTCAGTATTGAACTGCTGAAGTTTACCACAAAGAAGGAATCAATTGACTAAACATGTTTGGCCTTGCTGCTGTTTCGAATCTTCACAAAATCAAAACTCTTCCCTGGACATGGCAAGTCATCCTGATTATGTCATCCACGTAATATTTAAACAAAGTTATTCGAAGAAAATGAATGTTGGTGTTCTAATTCCAGATTTCCAAAATGTTCCTTGCCTTATAAAAATAATGTAACTTGTAAAAATAAGCATTCTGTCATTTGACTGTTTAAAGTTCTTTTTTTCCGCAACCATGTACTAACTCTCATTTTATAAATAAATGGAAATGCTGAAATTTCATATTCCTTACATGTTAAAATTAGCATTCTAAAGGCTGCATTATAAAATAACTTTGTGCCAATGTTACAGAGTCTGTACTTACTGCCAATTTTTATTTTTATTTATTTGAATTTGAATTCCCAGTTTGCCAGCTTGATACTTTTTTTCTTTCAAAGCCACAGACTTGCAGACTTCTTCAATATCAATGTTACTCTGTGATTTTTTTTTCACAACACAGCTGCCAAAAGAGGCCTACCACGTATTACAGGTTGGTCTACCTTAAGCAAAAGCATATGAACATATGAATAAGGAGCAAAAGTAGGCTATCTGGCCCGTCAAGCCTGCTCCGCCTTTCAGTAAGATAACGACGGATCTGTTTGTATTTTAAATTTCATAATCTCATTTATTCCAAATATTCTTTGATTCTATAGTTTGTTACTTAGCTCATAACTGATCAAGTCAATCACATGCCTGTCAATCAAATTGAATTGTTAAATATTGGCTTTGTTGAGCATCATCAGTTGTTATTCCTTTGGCATATATTATTTTCATCTGCAACCTCAAGACTGTGTCAATTTATTTAAATAACTTACCAGACATTACTCTATACATTGCTGCCTCATGGCTGTTCACTTCAGTCTTATCACAAATGGACCTTTCACAACAATATTCAGATCTCTTAATGGCCCTGGGATTTCTACATTGGCCAGCTGCCAATTTCTTTGTACAGATGGGCGTACATCCAAATGCACCATTCACACAAGTGCATTTATAGTGGCAGTGTGGTTGGAATATCTGCCCATGTCTATAATAGTTTCCATTTGACTCGCACCCAACTCCAGTTTCGTCTAGAGAAAGCAAAGAGCAATTTTGAGAAATTAATAAGTAAATACACAAAATAGGTAAATAAAAATGTCTTTTCCAATTTTTGAAAACGTGTAAATAATCAAGCATTTCACTTCTGTTGTAGTCTATTGGTTATATACAATTCTAAGTGACTTACTTCTAATAGCAATGATTTTGAAAAGCACAGTAGTTGGATACATTACTACCATGCTGGAAATGGAAAGGACAATATTCTAGATGTTGGCCACATTTCTGCCCACTTTCTACCAGATAAGTAGATGTGGCAGAACTTCTGGAAAATACTTTGTTACATACTCAAAATCCACTAACTAGTTGCAGTTAATTGGATATTTGGAATTTCTTGACACTTGTCTGTTTAACTCAACAGAAGAACAGTGAAGACTAGGGCAATATAACATAAATATTTGTACAGTTGCACTGGGTTTCCGTCTTCCAACAAAGTGGTGACAAATAGATGAAATTCAGCCCACTTTCTTGTTACTACCTCTGCAGGTTGAAATTTTTGTGTAGGCACTATAACTTCTTGCAGTATTTCTTCTTTCAAATACAATGGAAAATTTGCCGTAGGTGCCTTTCCTGACAGTGGTTTGGAATAATAATGCCTTAAACTGAGGGCCACTGATTTGTGGTTTTTGTAATTGCATAGTTAACATCTGACTATGTCAGTCACTGCAGAACTGTGGTCCTGTGTTTAAGAATTCAACAATTATTAAGATTTCATATTTGTAAATGTAAAACATTCACAAATCTATATCAAGTATAAAAGAGTGTAACATGTTGCATCAAAAGTATTGCCTCATCAGTGTTCTCTTGATCATCAACAAAGTGATGAAGGATGTCATCAACAGTACTATCAAGCCCAACTTCCACAGTAATAAGCTGATGACTGATGCTCAGTTTGAGTTCTGCAAGGACCACTTTCTCCAGGATCGATTACAGTCTTAATCCAAGACTGGAAGGAAGAGGTGGATTCCAAAGGTGAGGTTAGAGTAACTGCATTGGACATCAAGGCAGCATTTGACCAAGCGTGATATCAAGGATACCTCGCAAGATAAAAGTCAGTGGGAATCAGTGGAAAAACTCCCCAGTGGTCGAAAGTACCTAACACAAACGAAGGTGGTTTTGTCTGTTTGAAACCCATTATCACAGGCCCAGGGCATTCCTCAAAACTTCCTCAGGGTAGTGTCCTTGTCCCAATGATCTTTGGTTGCTTCATCAATATCCTCCTGCCTTTTAACCACAAGACTGGATATGGAGATATTTGTTCATTTGAGGCATATGATGGAATAATCTCATTTCCCTCCAACAAAGCTCAAGAAGTTCAAATCACCTAACCAAAGCAGTCTACTTGACCAGTACCCCACGCAGCAACTTAAACATTCATTCTCTACCACCAACACAGTGCGAATTAAAAGAGGCACTGCTGTAACCACTTCAACAGCACTTAACAAACTCATGATCTACATAACCTAGAAGAACAAGGACAATAGCTCCATAGGAAATCCACAATGTGCAAGTTCCCCATCAAGCCAAAAAGTGTCCCGACTAGAACTAATCACTGTCACTGGGTCAAAATTCTGGAACACTTTTCCAGCAGCACTTTGGATGCATTTGCATCTGTGAATCAAGTGAACCACTACCATCTCAAGGGCAATTAATGCTGAGCAAAAAGTACTGGTCTTGCCAGCAAGCTCATAACCCATGAGAGTATAACACAAAAACCAAAAGAACTGCGGATGCTGTAAATCAGGAACAAAAACAAAGTTGCTGGAAAAGCTCAGCAGGTCTGGCAGCATCTGTGGAGGAGAAAACA
>NC_063336.1:54307350-54352248 GCF_021869965.1 Rhincodon typus
CAGTTCTGAGGAAGGGTCACCGGACCCGAAACGTTAACTCTGTTTTCTCCTCCACAGATGCTGCCAGACCTGCTGAGCTTTTCCAGCAACTTTGTTTTTGTTCCAGAGTATAAACCAAAATCCTCAATGGTTCTTCATAAATTGGTCATGAGTAGTCTTCTTGAACTGTTGCAGTCTGTGTGTTATGGTGTAGGGAATCTCAAGATTTAGACCCAGCAACATGAAAGGGATGAAAATACATTTCTAAATCAGGATGTTGTCTGAGTTGGAGAAGGTGATGTTCTCATGTTGCCACAGTGCATACAAATATACAAATCAGGAGTGGGAGAAAAGTCATTCTGCCCCTCGAGCTTCTCCTCTATTCAATAATATCACGGCTAATCTGATTGCAACCTTGAATCTACATTCCTGCATACCCCTGATGCCTTTCAATCCCTTGCCAAACACAAATCTATTCACCTCTGCCTGAAAAATATGCAAGTACTCTGCATTCAAAACCTTGTTAGATAGAGAATTCCAAAATGAGAGAAAAAGAAACAACTTGTCAAATCTCTGTTTCAAGTGAAGCCAGTACAAGATTCTCCCATAAATATCCTTTCCACATCTATGCTGTCTCAGGTTATTTTTATGTTTTAAGTCACGTCTTATCCTGTTAAACTCAGCTAAACCTAGTCTATCCAACCTTTCCTCATGAGACAACACAACCATCCCAGGCATTACTCTAATAAACCTCCTCTAAACTGTTTCTAATACATTTACATCCTTCCTTTAATAAAGTGACCAATTCTGTGCACTGTACTCAAGCTGAGGTCTTACCAATGTAATTTGTAAAACTGTTAAGTATAACCTCCTGACTTTTGTATTAAATTACCCTCATGATAATTAATAACAAAAGTTTCTATTTACATACTGTGCCTGCATACTCACTCTTGTGATTTATGCACTGGTAAGGGAAACATAGTGTCTGTCAGAAAGGGGAAAGAAGATTTTATTTTTTAAAAACAGGCAGGATCTGGCCAAGGTAGACTGGGATCAGCTTCTTCTGGGTAAATCTACACCAGAACTGTAGGGAGTTTTCAAAATGCAATTTGTGAGAGTACAGGCCCAAAATATTCCATTTAGGGTGAAATGTAGGAGCAACAAGTCCAGAGAACCCTGGATATGCACGAATATTCAGGACTTGAAAAGAAGAAAAAGAGATACTTTTAATAGGTACAAAGGTACCAATCAATTGAGGTCCTAATGAATTATAAAAAATGCAGGGGGTAACTTAAGACAGCAATCAGAAGAGCAAAGGGGTTGGGGGACATTAAAATGAACTGGCAGGTTTATTAGGAACAATTCCAAGATATTCAATAAGTATATCCAGTGGAAAAGGATAACCAGAGATAGAGTAGGGCCCACATACGTGTGGAGCAGAGGACACTAGCAGGGTATCAAATGAATGTTTTACACCTGTTCCGCTTTGGAGAATGTAGGTGCAAAAGTCAGGAAGAGGGACTGTGAAATTCTTCAGCAGATTATCATAGGGTGTGAGGAGGTATCAGAGATTTTGACAGGTTTAACAATTAACAAATTTACAGGTCCAGATGCATTGTATTCCAGGCTGTTGTGAGAGGTGAGGGAAGAAGTTACAGGGTCTCTGACCCACTGTTTTTAATTTCTCTCTGGCTACAGGGGAGATGTCAGGCAATTGAAGGACAGGGAATGTGGTTCCACTTTTCAAGAAATGTGGTAGAGATAAACCAGGGAAGTACAGAGCAGAGAGTCTCATATCAGTGGTAAGGGAACTATTTGAGAAAATTCTGAAGGGAAGAATTAATCTTCACTTGGAGGGGCAAGATTTGATCAGGAATTGTCAGCATGGCTTTGTCAGAGGGAAGTCATGCCTAACAAGTTTGACTGAATTTTTCGAGGAGGTGTTTAGTTGTGCAGGTAAGGGCGGTGCAGTTGATGCTGTTTATATGGATTTCAGTAATGTCTTGGACAAGGTCCTACATGGGAGGTTGATAAGGAAGGTAAAAGCACATGGGACCCAGAGTAACTTAGCAAGTTTTATCCAAAATACAACTGGATAAGCTCAGATTGTTTTCTTTAGAGCAGAGAAGGCTGAGAGTAGACCTGATTGAGGTATATAAGATTATGAGGATCTTAGACAGGGTGGATAGAAAACAGATGTTGCCCTTAGTTGAATTGGTTCAGTGACAGGAGACGGAGGGTGGCGATAGAAGGCTGTTTGTGTGACTGGAGGCTGGTGTCCAGTGGCGTACTACAGGGACTGGCGTTGGGTCCCTATTGATATATATAAACAATACAGAAGAAAATGTGGGGGCAATGTTAAGTAAGTTTGTGGAAGACACAAAGATTGGTTGTGTTATTAATAGTGAGGAATAAGGTCTTAGATTACTGGATGATATAAGTGGATTAGTCAGATGGGCAGATCAGTGGCTGATGCAACTTATTCCTGATAAATGAGGTGATGCACTTTGGAAGAAGGAGTAACAAGAAAAGTGTATTCAATGCATGGCAGGACACTAGGAAACTCAGTGGAATAGAGGGACCTTGGGGTGCTTGTCCACCAATCCCTGAAGGTGGCTGGACAGGTTAATAGGGTAGTTAAGGAAGTATATGGGATACTTGTCTTTATCAGTCATAGGATAGATTGTAAGAGCAGTGAGGTTATCTTGGAGCTGTACAGGAATTTGGTTAGGCCATAGCTGCAGTACAGTGTGCAGTTCTAGTCACCACACTACAGGAAGGTTGTGATTGCAGTGGAGAGGGTACAGAGGAGATTCACCAGGATGTTGTCTGAAATGGAGTAGTTTAGCTGTAAAGAGAGACTGGATAGGCTCGGGTTGTGTCCTTTAGAGCGGAGTAGGCTGAGAGTAGGCTGATCGAGGAATATGAGATTATACGAGACTTAAACAGGATAGATAAAAAACAGATGTTTCCCTTAGTTGAAGGGTCAATAACACGGGGACATATTTTTAAGGTGAAAGGCAGGAGGTTTAAAGGGGATTTGAGAAAATGTTTTTTCACCCAAAGGGTGGTGGAAATCTCAAATGCACTGCCTTGGCGGGTTGTTGAGGTAGAAAACCTCACAAACTTTAAAAAGTAGTTGGATGCGCACTTGAAATGTCATAAGACGGTTATGGGCCAAGTGCTGGAAAATTTGACTCGTGTAGATTTATAGTAGTCTTTTGTCAGTGTACACTTGATTGGCTAAAGAGTGTCTTCTATACTGTATGATTCTACAACACCTAGACCCCTCTGCTGTCACATGTGTGGAAGGTATAAGCTTTCTTGAGACCCCAGTGTGTTTAGTATGCCACAGCCATCTCATGGGGTTAATAAATAACGACTTCAAACACATTCCAAATTGGAATGAAGCCAAGTACTCTCAATAAATGAATGAATATAACTACAGACAAGATCTGTTAGGACTATTTTCACTGGAGTTTATAAGAATGAGGCAAGTTCTTATTAGAAATAGATAAAATTCTAACAGTACTATACAGAGTAAATGCAGGAAGGATGACTGGGGAGTCAAGAACCAGTGGTCACAGTTGAAGGATACAGGGTATGCCAGTTACAACTAGGATGAGGCAAAATCTCTTCACCCAGACAGTGGTGAACACGTGGACCTCTCTGCCACAGAAAGCTGTTGATTCCAAAACATTGAATCATTTCAAGAGGAGTTAGATTGTAGAGCTTAAGACATTTGGGATCAAAGGGTGTTGGGGAAAGCGAGAATAGGGTATTGAGTGGAATGATCAACCATATTCATCTTGAATGGTGGAGCAGGCTCGAAGGGCTGAATGACCTACTCCTGCTCCTATTTTCTATGTTTGTACAGACACATTCCTCCATTTCTCATTCTGATGGTCATGAGTAGTTCTGATGTGGCGGTCTCGTCCAAGTATGGAGGTCTTCTTCGTCTTCTGCTTCCACGTATTCCAGCGGCCCGACGTGGGGGTCTCCTGGTGTGGCGGTCTTGTCCCCATTTGGGGGTCTTCTTTGGCGTTAGCTTCCAGGTATTCCAGCAGCCTGGCTGACAGTCACGTCCAGGAGTGGCAGTCTCGGCCTGGCATGATGGCCTTCTTCGGTAGAGGCTTCTGGCCCAGTATTCCAGCAGACCAGCACGGCAACCTCGTCCTTTCTTTGTCTTCAGGGTATCCCATCATTCCTTAATTGGCTTTCCTCAGCCCAGGAGCCATTAGCTGAACTGTATTGAACTTTGTCTTAATTTTACTTTTTTGCCTTATCATACATGATTTCTGTCATTGACGTAGGCATTGTGATGGGGTGACTTATGAAACTTTTCATTGTATTTCTCATGTAAAAGTACACATAATAATACATTTCCATTCTGTTCTATTCTATTAAAGATATTTTTTTTCTCAGAAAAGTCTAGAAGCTAGAAATAATGTGGGTTGTCATAGTGAATGAAGGCTTAATACTCCTCCAATTACAAATTTGGCTGCTGGAGAAATGCATTTATTTTAAAGTAGGTTAATGCCTCTGGTAGAAAAAAATAGGAAAATGTAATGTCGCTGCTTTGACTTCCATAATTTCCATTGTAAAGTTTTCCTTTAGCCATGCAAACTTCAGTTCTTAACCATGGTAGCAGTGCCTACAGTGCTAATAGTTCAATGCTTTTGCCACCAATAACTTTTAACAATTCAAGTTACAAGGGATAGACTGAGGAATCCAATCAGAAGAGTCAGGCAAAAGATACTCGATTTGTCTAATGAAAATTTGAAGCAAAATAAATCTAGTCCACATCTTCTGTCAGTGCATTCAGTATTGGCATTCAGTTATTTTCTCCTCACAGTGTCACAGAATTGTTGCAGTGTAGAAGGAGGTCCTTTGGCTCATTGTGCCATTGTACTGGCTTTCCAAATTCACTTAGTGCCAATCTCTCTCCTTCTCCCCATAACCCTGCATATCCTTTACAGATAACAGCCTGATTCCATTTTGAATGCCTCAGTAGAACATGCCTGTACTAAATTCTTGGGCAGTGCATTCAGGAAATTAGCAACTTTCTGCATGAACAATTCTTTTCCCCTAAATTGCCTTTCCTCCTTTTGCCATTTTTTTAAAATCAGTGCTGTGTCATTCTTCACAAGAGGGAACAGGTTCTCCCTATTTACTCTGTGCAGATCCCTCATGATTTTCAATAACTGTCAAATTTCCTCCCAGCTCCAAGGAAAGCAGCTTCAGCTTCTCCATTATTTCTTCATAACCCAAGCTCTTCCTCCCTGGTATCATTCTGGTGAATCCTTTCTCTACTCTCTCCAATGGTCTTCACATCCATCCTAAAATGCTGTTCACAGAACTGGGCACAATATTTAATGGAGGCTAAACTTGCGTCTTTTATAAGTTCCACATAACCTCCTTGCTCTTTTACATTATGTCCTCAATAACAAAGTGCAAGCTGCTGTAACTCCACAGAGGCTAGTATTCCGTTACCAAGTCACCCTTTATTTACACGTGGAGAGTCCTTGACACTGATCCAGCTCCCTCAGAGCCAGCTCTCAGAGTGAAAAAGATGTCTGACACTCCTGTCCTTATCTGTCAGCCATGGCTTCCTGATTGGACCAGATTAACAGCCCCAATCAGGGAACTCATATTCTATGAGGTTCTCCTGGCTGACCTCATTACAATCACTACAACATGCTTTATTAATTTGCTACAAACATACCATTTGATATCATAGATTTTCAAGAAAAATACATCAAATGAACATTCTGCTTTAAAAATCTATACATTTGAAATTAATTATTGAAAAAAAAACTGGCTTCAAGATGCAGACTATTTATCTGTTACAGTGGAATGTTTCAAAATCCGTAGAACTGTGTCTCAGTCTCGAGTCACAAAGTTGAGACATTTTGAATGTACCCATTGCTGGATAACAAAATGTGTCTTTCTAGAATGCAAAACAGCGCTTCCTTCCTCAACAGACATAAAAGGTGGAGCCATTTGAATCAACTATTACGGCATTTGAAAAGACAATTCCCTCAGCTCGAAGACAACACAGTGGTCTAGAACCAAGCTGTGGACTAATGATACTTAACAGTTTGAAATGCTATGCAACAGATTGGAGCAGGCACGATTACGAATGGAAATGCATAATATGTGAACAGAATCTTAGGATGTAGAACTGCAAGAAACAGGCAGTGGGGCAAACTCTCTCAGGGAACAGTTTTGATCAAGTGGAGAATAAAGAGAAAAGGTAAGGAAAGTGAGGCAAAATAAGCTGAAGCTGCAGCACTTCTGAACAATAAGGAACGTTCTCTCACCATCCTAGAATCTGCTGTTAATGAAGAACTACCTGTATAAGGAAACACCACCTATTCAATATTGATTTCACCACAGATATTATGTCTAACTTCAAGTGTTAACCTATTTGCTTCAGCAACAATGAACTTTAGCAATGACATACCATAGATATGTGGACCACAATTGGAAAAGGTTACTGCTTTAAACCAAGGAATCTATGGAAAGGGGTGTTACAGTTTTATAACGAGTTACTGAACTTACAGTGAGTTGTAGTTACATTGTTGCTTGGTTCAATTAGTGGGGGAGGATTGGTAGATTCATCAACACCACGGGTGTGCATTCTAGGCAGTTGCCCGGAGACAGGCTGTTGACTTTTTTTTAGTCAGGGTCAGTTGGCTGCCTTCTAGGACTTGCAGCCCACAGGCAGAGCAGATTTAGTCACCACCCTCTCTTTGTTCTTATACTGCCTAACATCAGCTCCTCATACCTGCAGAACTCTTAGATGGTAATAGCTCCGGCATTAGAAGAAGCATGCTTCTCAGATCATCAAGCACATGATTGCAAATTTCACATAATACATTTTCTTTAACATTTACTGCATTTTTCTATACCCACTGGGTACACTGGAACTTGTGAGACAAGAAGCTTCTGATTTCAAATATGGACAATAAAAAATTTGTATTTTTGCATCCTATTTTTGTATTCTAAATAGGGTTAATCTTAGGAGGGTGAACTCATCTTTGGTCATAGAGTCAAAGTCACACAACACGGAAACAGTCCCTTTGATCCAACCAGTCCATGCTGAACATAGCCCCAAACTAAACTAATCCACCTACCCGCACCTGGCCCATACCTCTCCAAACCTTTCCTATTTACATACTCATCCAAATATCTTTTAAATGTTATAATTTTACCCACATTCATCACTTCCTCGGGAAGTTCATTCCACATGCGAACCACTCTCTGTGCAAAAAATTTGTCCCTCGTGTACACTACATTATAAACACTTTAATAAATGGGGCATATTCGAAATATAAATATGCCATTCTTGATAGTCTCAGTGCGTCTTAAGTAGACAAGCTCTTTTTTTTTCTTTTCACAACAGTGACAACATGGACATAACCATTTTGCAGTAAATTATAATGATGGAGTGAATTAAAGGATTCAAGTTCATTATTTTCATAACACTTAAACAGTGAATTACTGTTATAATTGAACTTACATGCACATACTCCAAATTCATATTTAGGTCTATCACCAGAATAGTCACAGTACAAGTTCTTGTGAGGGTCGCAGGTGTCAGCTTCAGTGCAGAGCTCCCCAAATTGCTTTGCACAGGTTTTGCAACATCCACAGCCATCAGTAACCAGACTCACTCCAGGCAAACATAAAGGTTCGCGTGGACACTTGCATGGCCATTTGCAAAATTGTCTGCGCTCAGGAACGTCTTCAATTCCTGCTGTCTTCCTTCCAGTTTTCACATGTGCTTGCTGCACATGACTCTGTTGTAGCCTGCATAAGAACTTAGATACAGTTAAAACATCTGAGGAATCTTGTCTCAAGGATGCTCTGCTCCTGTTCTGCTATCTTTTAAAAAAATGAGTTAAAAGTATGTGAATGGAAATGTATCAGACGATATTTGCAATCATGTAACAAAAAGTTTACATTTAACCTTGTGTCTTTGGGAGGTCTTCCACTTGCTACTGCTGGTAATATTAGTGCAAACCAGGCAGAATCGGTCATTCCAGTGCATAACAGAGGGCATTTCAACTTGGGCTGAGGCTAAATTCACTTGCATCACATCCAGCTCACAAACAGAACTTACCTTATCCAAAATCAAAACTGCAAGATTTCATCCACGATTGTGATACTCAGAAAGCTCATCAATTTGCACTGATTTTCTTTGACAGACAGACATGAATTGGCACATTTTAAACTGAAAAATCTTTAAAGAAAACTGAGCAATGCATACTAATTAAAGAATGGTTCAGTAAAATTTTTAGTTATTTTCAGTGATTCTAAATAGGGTTAATCTTAGGAGGGTGAACTCATCTTTGGTCATAGAGTCAAAGTCACACAGCACGGAAACAGACCCTTTGATCCAACCAGTCCATGCTGAACATAGCCCCAAACTAAACTAATCCACCTACCTGCACCTGGCCCATAGCTGTCCAAACCTTTCCTATTTACATACTTATCCAAATATCCTTTAAATGTTATAATTTTACCCACATTCATCACTTCCTCGGGAAGTTCATTCCACATGCGAACCACTCTCTGTGCAAAAAATTTGTCCTTCGTGTCTTTTTTAAATCTGTCTCCTGTCACCTTAAAAATATGCCCCCCAGTCTTGAAATCTCCTGTCCTAGGGAAAAGGCCACTACCATTAACTCTGCCTATATCCCTCATTATTTTATAAACTTCTATCCTGTTAATAATATTACATCAGATTACCAGCATTAAATTTTTAATAAGTACAATTATATTCTATCATGCTGTACTATTTCACTGTTGCATAGAAATTATATATTTAAAATCATGCTAGTTAATAAACATTTACTAAATCAAGGGATTGATGACATAGTATGGAAATCTTGACCTAAATGAGTCCATGTTTGGGTGGACTCTGACCACCTGAGAGAGTATTAATATTTCTTTTCAGTTTTGGCTTTCAGTTCTGGTGCTGAAGTAAACAAGGTTCAGAATTATTCTTCTTCATGTAGGTTGGCAAATAAACACACTCTGTTTTGTTGAGGATCTATTTGGATCCAGAAGACCATAGTTGATTTAGTCTGAGTAGTGGACAGAGCACTCCAATTGGCTAAAATGTCATGGGTATAGAGAAGGAACAGAATTGTATGAAAACCCACTGATGCTTGCTTTTAATATTCTCATCCTCCTTTTTGAATCCCTCCATGGCCTTCGCTCTCCCTAATTCTGGAACCTCCTCCAACACCAGAGCCCTTTGAGATCTCTGAACTCCCCTCATTATGGTCTCTTGTTCATCCTCAATTTGAACTGGTGGCTGCCTTCTGCAGGTTAGATTGTAGACTCTGGAAGTCCCTCCTTACATCTTTCCACCTCCTTACTTCTCTTTATCCTTTAAGATATTCTTTAAAACTTTCCTATTTGACTAAGTTTTTGAACATCTAGCCTAATATCTTATTATGTGGCTTAATGCTATAGTTTGCTTTACAAATGCTGCTCTGAAGCGCCTGGCAACATTTCCTTATATTACATTCACTATATAACCATATGTTGTTGTTGTTGTTGCTGTTATTGCATAATACAACTTTGACAATATATGTACAAATCTTAGCATTAGATGTTGGCCCATGGAAATGTGTATGTGCAGCAGGTATGGCTGGAAGCTGGGTGATGTGCCTGTACATTAACGATGTAGCATGTACGTAGCATGCTCCTGTTGGGCAGTAATGCTAGGGGAGCAATTGGAGGGCAGCGTACTGAGCAAAATGAGATGTGTTCGGTGTGGTGTGTGAGGATGTGGTATGGAATCTTGAGATGACACTTTTTCAGGAGTCAGGACCATTTCTGAATCTCAACCATGCACACATCAATCCACTGATATCTTCTGAGAAATGGACTCCTCATTGGCCTTCTCTATGACGGCAATTAAATTTAGGATGGTGGTGTATTCTGGAGTCTACAGGCCCATTCAGTGAGTTGGGGATTGCTGGCAGCCTTAATGGAGGAGGTGGAATCTGCTCAGGTAGAAAGGAGAGGGCCCAGAAAGGTTCAAAATTGATGAGGGCCAAAGCCAGCATACCCCTCCGAGTGAAGGGAAAACCCATTTGAAGGAATTGTGTGAACTGCAGGTACAGTCATTCCAACTGTGACCTGTCATTGGGATATGTCCTTCCTGGCTCTGATGGCCCCTTGGTCTGATTCCCAGAGCCTGCACAGAGCTGATGGGCTGGGCACTCAGAGGGAGTCCACTCCCAGGCTGGGAAGATTCTAATACTGCCCTCTTTGCCATCTCATTACGTTTTATTGATCATTTTAGATTACCACAGCATCTGGATGGGGAGTTACAAATTGAGTAATACAGTATGGAAACAGGCCCTTTGGCCCAAACTGATGTTCATCCACCTCTGGCAAGATCACCCAGAGATGGAGATGCACTGTTCGTTACTCAATGGAAGTCAGAACAATACCCACAGATTCAGGACATGGTCAAAATGAAGAAACATTCCAGAATATTGCAAGGTCAGAGCAGCTGTTTTTCATGATGCACATTTATGAGATTAAAATTCTGCCAGATTATGTTATGGGACAGGTAACAGGGAAGAGTTCCTCAGTAAAGGCAATTTATGAGATTATGGGTCCTCTGGATAAAGTAATGGACCAACTATTGGATTTTGCAGCAAAGAACATCCAAAATCAATGCAACAAAGGACAGAGGAGCAGACATAGGCTATTTGACCCGTCAAGTCTGCTCCACTATTCAATGAGATGATGACCGATACTCCCAAACTCCATTTTTCTTCTTTTTCCCTATAACCCTCAATTCCCTTACTGACTAAACATCTGTCCATCTTAGTCTTGAATATACTTACAACAAGGACATAAAAGATCCTCTAAATAAAAGCCAAAAGAACTGTGGATGCTGGAAATCAGAAATGGAAACAGAAATTGCTAGAAAAGCTCAGTGGATCTGCCAGCATCCGTAGAGAGAAATCAGAGTTAATGTTTCATTAATGTTTCCAGCCACCCTTCCTCTGAATTTCTGTTTTTGTTTATAAAAGATCCTCTGTTGGAGAAACAGTTCACAGACGAATCAAGGTCAGGATCAGAATCAACATCAAAGTCCTCAACCAAAAGGCTACCATAACCAAATTCTGAAAAGAGCACATTTTGGGAGAATTGTGAAACTCCAGACCGTCTGAGTTTGTGAAGCCAGAGTCTTCCAGTGGGTGGGGGGGGGGGGGGGGGGGAGGGGGAGGGGGGTGGTGAAATGCAGGAACTAACTTACCTTTCCATCAGTTGGAGGTAGATAATATTTTAGACATAAGATATTTGCACTTAAGGATAACATCACTGGAATTGAATCTCTGTTAGCAATGTTCCTGTAAATTTCCAAACTAAGTACTAACTTTCCACCACCGGGGGGACCTGTCGCTCTTTGTAGAGCATATCCTGTATTTTGGCATAACATGTGGGTTGGCTTAAACCAGAGAGCTATCTTAGACAACTTTCCATTGAGATCTGATTCATTAAAGTAGAATAAATGCCTGTTTTGTGTATGAACCAAAAATGCCTGGAAATTTTCTAACATAGCTATGGAGAACAAGTTGCCTATTATGATTGCATGTAATGTATTGCGTAAGGGGGAAGCAATTACATTTTCTCACCATGATAGTGCAAAACATGAACAAAACATTTGAAAATCTACATTATCCTTGGGATGTTTCTGTCACCCATGATATTTTGATCAGTATTCTCTGTGTGTGACATAGGGTTGCCAGTTGTGTTTGGATATTTATCACTTAACCTCCGATGTCCAATAATATATTTTAAACATGAGCAGAATTTTCAGATATCAAGTTTTGAAATTTGTCTTTTACTAACTTGAATCAATACCCTCTTACTCCGCACTCGCAATTTATTTTTCAGTGTACCTCATTAATGATAAAGTACAAGTCAGATTACATATCCAAGCAATGAACAACAGGAAAGAGCAAACAAGAAAAATAAGGGCCAAGTGAAGACAAGCGGGCCATAAACAAAGGTTTCTACTTTAGTTGGTGACATAAGATTGGAAAAAGTGCCAGGCTCGTGTGTAATTTAGAACCAAGCAGCTGGAGTGTGATACTAACCACTGCAGAAAATCATATTCCTTAATGTGGAGTCATACGAACCAAAAACACACCCAAAATTCCAAAATGAAAAGGTACGATTTTCACACCTTTTAACTGACAGAAAATCATATGGATTTTTAATTATTACGTGTTCATGGGATGTGGGTGTCACTGTGTAGGCCAGCATTTATTGTCCATCCTGACTGACCATAGGATACTTAAGCGTCAACCACACTGCTTTAAGTCTAGATTCACATTAAGGCCTGACTAAACAAGGATGCAGACTTCCTTTCTGAAAGGACATTAATGAACCAAAAATTGACAAATGTTCACCATTTGACCAGTTGTGTTTTAAATTCCAGACTTTTATTGAATTCAAATTTTTCATCTACCATACTGGGATTTGCATCTTTGCTCCCCAGAATATTAGCCTGGAACTGTAAAGTACTAGTCCACTGAAAGTGCCACTGCCATCACAACATCCACCTCCTCCCAAGTTTTGGGCCCTTCCTTAAAATGTTCTCATTGATACAATAGTGTTGGTCATTTAGATTAGCAGTCATAGCTTCCAGATGCTCCTTTCCATTCTTTTTGAAGGTGGATTGAAAAGGTGGGTGTTGTATTATGTGTTGTAACAGTGTGCCTTCAAGGGTACACGCTCATGATATCAATACTGCATCATGGCATTTGACCTAGTTAGATTGGATGAGATTAGATTGAAATTTATTGTCACATGTATGTAAAAATACAGTGAAAAGTGTTTTTTCAAGTGTTGCCAGGCTTCAGAGCCATCTTGAAACACTGAATATAAAGCAATACAATGCAAGTGGTACAAAGCTTGCTGTCTCCTTCTTGCTGAGCTCTGTTCACTTGCAGCATGATGCATTGAGGAAGGGCTTGAGTCCACACACACAAGAGCCTGCAACTGTAATGTATATCTGTAAATTCCAGCTGCTGTAATAAAAGGTCATTGCATTCTTCAGTGCTACATAACTCACACCTCCCCCTTATGAGAGTCAACATAACTATCACAGCATGATAGTTGTAGATCATCAGTAAAACTTGGCACATCATGTCAGTGGGAACTCTGCTAAATAATGGTATAGAACAAAATATTACCATCAAACTTACAAGATATTGCAGGTCCTACCACCGTGCAATTGCTGTGTAATATCCAAAATTCCCATTCTTAAAAAAAATTTCTTGGGAAGTGGGAAACACTGAAAAGTCTGAAACAATTAACAGTCCCTAATTCTCCAAATGACATCAAACAATCAGCACAAGAGTGTGAACTTAAAAATAGTTGATTGTTGGTGGGTTTAATTAGACGGTCACCATGCCTCAGGCTAAGGGGTGAGATCCAGAAGGTGGGACCTTTATGGTGAATTCAGCTAATGCATGAATTAAACCTATGCTGTTGGTCTAACTCTGCATTGGAAACCAGTCATCCAGCTTAGTGACCTACAGTAACGCTAACCAACACATTGGAGTCAAATGTCTTTAGAAGGCAGGATAAGAAAGTAAATCCACATACAGAGAAGACAAAGTTGTGAGATAGAACTATGAGCAACTTGACATGGGTGAAAAAGGTGCCCCCTTAAATTTCACATCAAGTGTAGTTTAAACAAACAGCACTAATAAAAATGGAGACTCTAAACAAAGAGGGTAAATAAAGGTGAAATCATAGAAGATACATTGAAATTGCCTCAATATTTGAGACGGTGAATTGGTAGCAACGATGATAAAAGGAAAATGTTCAATTACTTTATTGATCAGTCAGTGAATACATTTAATTTATGTAACTGAATTACCACTACCCAAAAACTTAAATATTTTGTGCTAAAACAAGTTATCATAGACTTTGTATTTGCAATTTGTCTTTTAAGATATCTAACATTGTACAGCACAATTCCGATGTGAACAAACAGAAATACAATTAATTATAACATTGTTGTATTCCTAATTAAATCCTAGTAAAGAAGGATTTCAGCCTCAATATTGGTACAAACATATTGTCACAACCACATACCTCATTTCCTCAAAGTGGTCCTTGAGTTAAGAATTTGTGTGCATGTACAAATAACCCCCTTTTCATTTAGGAGCAGTTCAATTGAAAAATAGTAAGCAAAGTTTTAGGCTTAAACAAGATAATGATTAGTTTATTTCAAAACACTGCTCAAGGTTATTTTAAATAATAATCATACACAGGTCTGTTGTAGGTCTATAGCTTGCAGCTGAGGTGTTGCTGAAGGGTTGAAATTGAAGAATTGTGTTTAACAGTTATGCTGCCTTCTACGGCCAAATACGAATAGAAAATAAGAGCAGGAGTAGGCCATTCAGCCCTTTGAGGCTGCTCCACCATTTAATGTCATCATGGTTGAATATCCAACACAGTACATGTTCCTGCTTCCTCCCCATATCTTAAGATCTCTTTAGCCCTAAGAACTATCTCAAACTCCTTCTTGAAAGCATTCAATGTTTTGGCCCCAACTACTTTCAGTGGCAGAAAATACCACAGGCTCACCACTGTCTAGGAGAAGAAATTTCTCCTCATTTCAGTCCCAAATAGTCTATCCCATACCCTTAGACTGTGACTCCAGGTTCTGTAACTCTCCAGTCATCAGGAACATCCTTCCCATGTTTAGCCTATCTAGTCCTGTTAGAATTTCCCCACCTCTGTGTTTAGACAGGACTAGCCTCGTGGTCTACCAACACTGAACTTTACTTCAGGCTCTGCTGCCCATGTCTAGTTCTGAGAGTCTGGTCACCATTGTCAGTATATAGTAATCTACACTCCTGGGAGCGAACAGGGTTTATTGAACATAAGTATAAACAGAGGTTGGTAGGAAAGGCTATCTTACTTGGAGCTATCAGACCCAGACTTCCAAACCATGTGATCTGACATCAATATGGCATAGTTTCTTTTCCACAGGCTCAGTAACTATACTTAGAGTAAAAAGTACAATTTCTTTGACTCACAGTAGCCAGCATGACAAAAAATACATTGGACAGGATTTTCCACTTTTCAGTTGTCAACTCTCTTCTGTTCATTGAAATAAATATGTAGAAAATCTTGGGTAACTAAGCAGCAAATGGAAAGCCCAAGTCATCATTTCCAACAATTAACATGACGAATGGTTTATGCCTGTATGTGATTTTAACAAAAAGGTCAAATATTAAAGTGTATTCACAATTTTTGTATACTTGCAGTAGCAGTGGGATATTAACTTAAAAATTTAAATCAGCCTGAGTGTCAACTTTCAATTGTTTCCACACCTTTTAAAATTGTCAGAAAATTATCCAATATTTTCCACTTCCAGAGAACAGTCAATTTGGACTTGAAATATTAACTCTGTTTCTCTCTCCACAACAGCTGATATTTTCTAGCACTTTCATGTTTTTATTCTGGATCTCCAGCATCCACACTTTTGTGCTTTTATCCATTATTACGACTTATTAAATAATTCACAGGAAATTGCTGAGTAACAAAGAAACATTTACTGATTTCCAACCTTCCATGAACGACATTGGAATGCAATAGTGGTTGAGAGTAATTCCAATAACATTCAAGAAGTTTGACACCATCTCAAACAAAGCAGCCTGTTTGATTGGCACCACATCCTCAAAACTTCACTTCCTCCAGCACTGACGCTCAGTAGCAGCAGTGTGTACCACCTACAAGATGCATTGCAGAAATTCACCCAAGATCCTTAGACAGCACCTGCCAAACTCACAATCACTTCCAAGGGTGGGAGATACATGGGAACACCACCACTTACAAGTTCTCCTCCAAGCCACCCGCAATCCTGACTTAGAATATAATCATTCCTTTACTGTCACTGGGTCAAAATTCTGGAATTCCTTCTCTAATAGCATTGTAGGTCTATCAACAACGCATGAACTGTACTGGTTCAAGAAGGCAGTTCACCACCACTTTCTTAAGGGCAAATAGGGATGGACAATAGTGAAGGCGCAACCAGTGAAAGTCAAATCTCCTGAATACAACAAAACAATTGACTGGGGAGGTGACATTGTATTCTCCCCTGAACTGAATCTAGCTAACTCTCATTTTCCAGATCTTGCTTTTATACTCTTACAAATGCAAACCAATTTGTTTTTGCTTAGTGGTAAAGATCAATTCAAATTGGAGATGTTTTGCTGTCCTGCAAATCAACCAGATGCCACTCAGTCTGAGGGATAGGTTTGAATTGAGATGGATTTTTATAGAGAGCAGTAATTTCACACAGGGCATGATAGATGATAAACCTCTAGCTCCAAAGGGAAGCAATGTCACCGACAAAACTTTGAATTTGAACCAAAAGTTGAGAAAGTGCAGCATAATAAAGACTAGAATGAAATGAATAAGCTGCATGCAGACAGAATATAGCCTCAAAAATTATTTTTTGCACCAATTTGTCATTACTGCAAAAGGCTGACTCATGGCATTAAAATGTCCAAATACTAATTGCCTCCAGCTATTTGACTAAATTGTTTCCTATATTAAGTGAGAGATCATACCCTGAAGCAAAATGCATGCATATTTGGTTTTAAAAGTTCATTTATAAATTAAGAGTTGGGCTCCAATATATGAGCAATTTTAAGTTGCATTATGTATATATATTTTAAAAACTGGCTGCTTTCCAATACACAACTTCCGGCAAAATACATTTACTTTCACTAGCTCTAAGCAGCGCTACTGTATATTCTACCTCACATATTGCTGCGAGGTTAAAGATTTTCATTCTGAAAATACCAGGAAATCTGTCAAGCGTTTTTGCACCGTTGGCTCGATCTCATTGCTTTTTTTTTTCTTCCCATCTCCCTATTTGATTGCATGAAGAATATGAAACTTAGATCCCTAAAGTAAAAATGTGAAAATCCTCGTTGGCATTCGGCAGCTTCCCACCTGAATGCTTACTAATTTACAAAGCAGACTGATTTATGAACGAAGCGAACTTGTGATATATTTCACCAATTAATTAAGTGCTATAAACCTCTGCTACCATACAAAGAATAGCTTCCAATTAACAAACCCTATTTACGAGCATAATTTAAACAAACGAATGAGACAAAACATGGATGAAGTAATTTTGAAAGTATTCTTCGTGATTGGCTAATGCCATAGTTTTCAAGCATGCAAATTTTATTATCCATTTTAGCAATCCATGTGATGACGGTCACAGTTAAGAACACGTGTTTATATGAACGTAAAATGAATTTACAATTATAAAAGACAGAGGCAGACTGGAAAGAAATGAACGTTGATGAAAATGTTTAAAAATCTTAAACTTACCTGGTAAGTGGAAGTGAAAAGTAGGATGCGAAAGAAGAGAGCCTGCATGGTGTGGATTCACAACACGAGTTGGCAAGTGCTGGGAATAAACTGTGCATGAAGGGAGATCTCTGTCTTAAAACCCACAAGGACCTCTGTTAGCTTTCATATTTTCATTCGTTCCCAGTACTTCCCTATGACCTTCCTGAAGCATTCCGCATTCAAAACATCTATCCTGCCAACGGGCATACTTTGGGCACTTGTTTTCCTTTTCGGGATGCCTTTATAAATAATTTAATTCTGAAGGTTATAGATCAATGTTAACGCCACTTAATTTGCATTTATATAGCACCTTTAACACTTCGCAATCGGACAAAATTTGGCTCTGAGCCAAAGGAGAAGATAATAAGCTGAATAAAACAAAAAAAAAGCTTGAATCAAATAGCTTGGTCTTAAAGAAAGAGAGAGAATTGGAAAAGCTTAGAGAGGGCCTTAATCAGAGTTTGGTGCCTAGATGGTGCAAGCGTGGATGTCAATAATGAGTTGAAGGAAGGCCGGGGTGCACAAAGGTCCAGATTTGGATTAAACGGTGTTTTGGGGTGCCATAAGATCGGAGGAGTTTACAGAAGTATGGAAATCTTACGCTATGAAGATACTGCATGACTCAGATCTTTTAAGACAAGGTGTCGGTGTTGTTTGCAATAATTTGCTTTAAGGGAACTTGACAAGAGACAGGATGCAGGTAACATAATTTAGGTTGAGCTGAGCTTAATATAATACAGGAGTGCAGGAGTCGGGTCAGGGGAGTTTTAGACTAGCTAATTCTCAGGATAATAAAAGCGTGAATGAGAGATGCACCGAGGCACTGGTCGGGAAGGAGAATGGAATGGGCAACTCAGGAACAGAACTCATGTTGGAGGAAGCAAAGCAGTAGCTTCGACATTCCAATATTTAACTAAATAATATTTTGACTTTTCCAGGCCTGTCTGATTACAGTGGAGATGTGTGTGATTGAAAAATCAGGCACAGGTATGAATTATCAGTGTACACCAATTCAGTTTATAGTCTTTTCGAGAATGTTTGCTGTTTCATTTATCGTAGCTTTTGCATTGAAATGACAACCGATTCAACCCGAAACGTCAGCCTTCCTGCTCCTCTGATGCTGCTTGGCCTGCTGTGTTCATCCAGCTCTACACCTTGTTATCTCAATATTTTGTTAAGCACAGCTTTAAGAGAAAGCCGCTGTGTAACCTGATACAAACACTTTTTTTTAAAAGAAAAGAAACCCCAAATAGAAATAGAGGAAAATAGTACATATGTGAAAAAAAAAAGATTTGTTCACATCTGGCAGTGGCATTGAAAAGTATAGTGAAGGGCATTGAAAAATGTTGGGCATCAGAAAAACAACGGTCTTTTTCCACTTGTCTTCAGAGAAATGCAATACAGTCTGCTATGTCATTTTTATTTTATTCATTCACGGGATGAGGGCATCGCTGGCCAGGCAGCATTTACTACCCATCCCTAATTGCCCAGAAAGCAGTTAAGAGTCAACCACATTACTGTGGGTCCGGAGTTACATGTAGGCCAGACCAGGTAAGGATGGCAGTTTCCTTCCCTAAAGGACATTAGTGAACCAGATGGGTTTTTCCGTCTGACAATCAATGACAGATTCATGGTCATCATTAGATTCTTAATTCCAGATATTTCTTGAACTCAAATTCCACCATCTGCCATGGCAAGATTCGAACCCAGGTCCCCAGAACATTATCTGGCTCTCTGGATTAACAGTCCAGTAATAATACCACTAGGCCATCATATTTTCATTCCAAATAATGCTAAACACGGAACAGTACTGATTAATCAGCTGAAGGGACTGGTAGATGGTGATCAGCAGGAGGTCTCTTTACCTGTGCTTGACCTGATACTATGAAACATCTTGGGATTGAGAATCAGTGTTGAAGATTTCCGGGGCACGTCTCTTCCAACCGTATATTACTGTGCCAGTGTCTCTGGTGAGTTTGCCCTGTCTGTGGACATAAACATGCCCAGGAATAGTAGTGCTGTCTGGGGCATTGTATGTAGGTTATCATTCTATGAGTATTGTCAAGCTGTTGCTTAACTAGGCTATCAGAGAACTCTTCCAATTTTGGCATAAGCCCCAAGATATTAATAAGGATGACTTTGCAAGTTCTACAGGACTGTGTGTACTGGTGTCATTTCTGTTATCTTCGTCGAAAGTTGAAGGGTTGGTCTGTCTGGTTTCTTTACAGTAATCACAATTTGTAGCAGTTTGATACAACTAAATGGCTGGTGAGGTCATTTCAGATGGCAATTAAGAGTCAAATACACTGCAAAGGGTCTGGAGTACATAAAATATAGACCAGACTAAGTAAGGATGGCAGATTTTCCTTCCCTAAAGAACATTAGTGCATTCGATGAGTTTTTATAATAATCAATAACAGACACCTTTGTTTAATTTCAGGTTTTAATTCCACCTATATTAATTGAATTCAAATTTCACCATTGCCCTGATTCAGTTCAAACCTGTGTCCACACAACATTGGCCTATATCTCTCAATTACAAGTATTCAGCTGCAAGCCCCAATCATATTACATTGATTGTGCAATGATTTTTTTGCAAGTTTTAAAGGTACAATATCATTGCTACTAGTTTTACTTATACTGTTAAAATCATTGAATAATTATTTCTATGGGTAGAAAAAGAAAATTAACATGTCATTGCAATCCATTGAATGCAATGAAGGAGGAACCTGGTTTTTAACTTTTCTACAAATTTTCTGCACGTTATGTAAAAATATGTGGGCCGAGAAATAGCAAATGGAGTTTAATATAGATAAGTGCGAGGTGTTGCATTTTGGAAAGTCAAATCAAGATAGGAGTTTCATGATGAATGATAGGGCCTTAAGGAGTGTAGTGGAACAGACTGACCTTGGAGTTCAGGTGCACGGTTCTCTGAAAGTGGAGTCACAGGTAGACAGGGCAGTGAAGAAGGCTTTTGGTGCACTGGCCTTTATCAGTCAGGGCATTGAGTATAGAAGTTGGGAAGTTATGATGCAGTTATACAGGACGTTGGTGAGGCTGCACTTGTAGTATTGTATTCAGTTTTGGGCACCTTGCTATAGGAAGGATGTTCTTAAGCTGGAAAGAGTGCAGAAGAAATGTACAAAAATGTTGCCAGGACTCAAGGGACTGAGTTATAGATAGAGGTTGGGCAAGCTAGGACTTTTTTCTTTAGGCAGTAGGAGACTGAAGGGGGGATCTTACAGAAGTGTATAAGATCATGAGAGGCATGGATAGGGTGATTGCACTCAGTCTTTTTCCCAGGGTTGGGGAATCGAGGAGTAGAGGGCATCAGTTTATGGTAAGAGGGGAAAGAATACATGGGAGCCTATGGGGCAACTTTTTTACACAGAGGGTGGTACACATATGGAATGAGCTGCTAGTGGAAGTAGTTGAGGCGGGTGCATTAACAACATTTAAAAGAAATTTGGATAAAAACATGGATAGGAAAGGTTTAGAGGATATGGGCCAAGTACAGGGAAATGGGGTTGGCATGGATGGACAGTTTGGTCAGTGTGGGCTGAAGGGCCTGTCTTCGTAGGACTCTATGACTCTAACTTGAATGCATCAGGTTTTGAGTCTTCTCAGTTTAGATGTGCAAGGTTTACTGACCAGAAGTAACAGGTGGCGATAACACAACAGTACTTAAACTGAATGTAAAGGTGGGGAGGGAGAGCATGGGAGATCTTCACAGCTCTATAATAAAACTGTGAACCTCAACCAGCTACTGCCCACCATAATGCCCACTCAGCATTTCTCCGCCTAGCCCCACCCATTAAGAAGGAAATCTAGAATATACTCCCAGATTCTCCTGAACATCCACTATGGCTGGGAAATAATTAGAAATTATGTTTACATCGGACAGTAATTGTCTTGTTTAAAAGATCAAGGAAATTCTCAGTGAAAGAACTTTAAAGTGAGTACAATAAAAGAAACTTATAAGCGAAATTCATAGTTTGTGCTTCTGGTTCATATGTTCATAGTCTATGTTGAAAATTTAGCCACAAGCTGTAACTGTAAATTGTGTAGAATTTCTGAATATGCTACAATTTCTGATATGTGCTGTTGGCAGATGAGATTTCCTGCCAGGATCAGGAAGTTGGTCGAAGGATTATGTACAGTGCAAACTGGAATTTCAAATATGCCCTATTGGTGGTCAAGGCTCCCTGCCAAAATATAAAACTAGAAAATAAATTCTTTAAAGGTAGGCTACTGTGTTCAGAATTACTGTATTTGAAAATGAATAGTTTGAGGCCCCTTTATTTTGACTGAAGTTGGTAAACGTAATGAAATATGTTAAAGGAGAGCACAATTCAAAATTCCTGTATAATCTTGAACATTCATTAAGAGAAATCACAAGATATATTGCAGTCACTCAGTTTTCTCTTGTAACCATTCAGAACTTCCAGTTAGAAACATGAATTAGGCTATAATGCTTTTACTTGAAAATGTTTTGGAAGATTTGCAAACTGTCTGCATTCAGTTCTAAATGCGTACAATGCAGTACCAACAGCATCCGAGCAGTGTCACATTTAGGAGTTATGAAGCTACTTGTTGAAATATAATTCTGTTTTAATGTACCCAGCAATCCAGTTATATTGAGCAGAGATTTTTCTGGTTGATATACATTCAGATGGTGGGTGGTTAAAATGTTAATGAATCAAACTTAGCCTACATCAACACTTACTGAACACTTCACACTAAACCTATCAGTCCCTTTTGGATTTGAAAAGATGGGCTTTGAAGATAAATATACAGTTCTACCTTCAAAAAGATATATTCAAAAGCAGTCATCATGATGTAAAGATGGTTATAGAAGAGCAGAAGTAGGTTTGTTGAAGCGGTTACTTTGTTTAAGTCAGGCAAGATGAAGCACTGATATTAGACTATCTGAAGATGAACTGGAATTTACAGCACTAGTGGTGGAGCTAATCTTGAGGTGAGTTTCAAGCTAGAGAACTGCCAGTGTTTGCCACCAGTACTTCTCTGAAACAGGTAGCAACTTCTGGAGTCCATACGTGTGCAGTTAAATGTGGACATATGGAAGTTGTTGTCAGTGATTCTGCACTTTCTCATAATCTTCTGTATTGTTGAGATTCCCTAGACTACCATCAAGCAGACATTATTGAACTGATGAAACTTTGTCTTTTTATCAAAGGGTAATAGTCATGATGTATGCAAACTGACCCTTCGGTCCAACTCATCGAAGCAGACCAAGTCTCCTAAACTAAACTAGTCCCACTTGCCTGTGTTTGGCCCATATCCTTCTAAAATTTTCCTATTCATATACCTATACGAATGTCTTTTAAATGTTGTAACTGTACCTGCATGTACCACTTCTAACAGTTTGTTCCACATATGAACCACCCTCTGTATGAAAAAGTTGCCTCTCAAGTCCCTTTTAAATCTTTCTCCTCTCATCCCTAGTTTTGAACTCACCCAACTGAAGGAAAACACCTTTGGTATTCACCTTATCTATGCCTCTCTTGATTTTATAAACCTCTGTAAGGTCACCCCTCAGCCTCTAACCCTCCACCACCACATGATGTTTCCTACCATCAAGCCAATTAAGTATCTGATTGGCAATCTCTCCCTTTTTGGTTACCACCTCAAAAAACTCATTCAAGTTTGTGAGCCATGATTTCCCACACACAAAGCCATGCTGACTATCCCTAATCAGTCCTTGCAAATGCATGTAAATCCTATCTCTCAGAATCCCCTCCAACAACTCACCCATCACTGATGTCAGACTCGCCAGTCTATAGATCCCAAGCTTCTCCTTACTGCTTTTCTTAAACAAAGGGACGACATTAGCCACCCTCCAGTTTACTGACATCACACCTGTGGCTGTTGTTCATATAGATATCTCTGCTAGGGGCCCCACAATTTCTTCCCTAACTTCCCACAATGTTCTGAGGCACACTTGATCAGGTCCTGGAGATTTATCCACCTTTATGTTTTGTAAGACCTTCGGCACCTCCTGTTCAGTAATGTGGACTGTTTTCAAGACATCAGTATTTATTTCCCCGAGTTCCTTAGCCTCCATGTCTTTCTCCACAGTAAAAACTGACACGAAATATTTGTTTAGTATCTCTTCCATCTCCTGTAGTTCCACACATTGATGACCTGTTGATCTTTAAGGGGCCCTACCCTCTCCCTAGTTGCTCTTTTGCACTTAATGTACTTGTGGAATCTCTTTGGATTGTCCTTAATCTTACCTACCAAGGCCATCTCATATCCCCTTTTAGCCCTCCTGATTTCCCTCTCCAGAGTACCCCTAAACCCCTTATATCCTTCAAGAGATTCATTTGATCTCACATTTTGTGCTCCTTGTTTCATACTTTAAGTTCAATTAGGCTAAATGGATTTTTTGTGACAAACTATTAATAATTATGATTAAACAATGTCGCAACCACCGGGCATTCCTATAACATGGTTAGTGAACTATTAATTGATACAACATAGTTCTTAATTCTTTTAGTGTTCCATTTTAAAAATAACCAATATCAAAGCTTTAGTTCTGCAACAGGATCAAATGTTAGTTTATTGTACAGCTATTACTGAAGTGAAAAAGCATGACAGTTCTTAAAGCTCAGGTACAAAGATTAAAATTAAGCATGAATGACAAATACATATAAAGGTGAAAGTTGAATCAGTCCCTAATTGTTGGCAGCCTGCTTGTTTGAAGCGAAGTGGGATTTTGTTTCTAAGTGAACGGTTATGAATTTGATGTCAGAATTCAGCAGCTGTACTAGCGTCTGTAATTAGTAGTTGTAGGCTTCTTCCGTAAGCGGAACCAGGAGGACAGCCAGTTTTAGGATAGAGAAAAGATTCCGGGTTTCTAGTTTTGTAGGCATTACACTTTTAGATATCCAGTTACTCAATAGCAGATGATTAGTTGTTTAGAAATGTCTCTTTCTCTCTCTCGCTTTGGAAAGAAGTTCCTTCACAGTGTTCAATGTTGAATCTCTTTCTGTCTAGCCAATTTGATTGTCTTTTTGTATCATTGATAGCTGGCTAGCTGTTATTACCATGTGACCTATGTGAAAAGCTAATTTTTAACATTCTTTCAATGGCATTAGGGAGTGGATTCCAGGACTTTGACCCAGCAGTGAAGGAACAGCGATGTATTTCCTAGTCAGGATGGTGAGTGGCTTGGAAGTGAACCCACAGGTAGTGGTGTTCCCATGTATCTTCTGCCCTTGTCCTTCTAGATGGAACTGGTTGCGGGTTTAGAAGGTGTTGTCTAAGGATGTTGGGTGAATTTCTGCAGTGCATCTTGTAGATCATGCATACTGCTGCTACTGAATGTCGATGGTGGGCAGTGATGGATGCATGTGGATGTGGTGCCAATCAAGCAGGCTACATTGTCCTGCATGGCATTGAGATTCTTGAGTGTTGTTGACGCTGCACTCATTCAGGCAAATAGGAAGTACTTCATCACATTCCTGACTTCTGCTTTGTAGATGGTGGACAGGCTTTGGGAAATCAGGAGGTGAGGTACTCATTGCAGTGATCCTAGCCTCTGACTTGCTCTTTTAGCTACTATGTTTATATGGCGAGTGCAGTTGAGTTTTTGGTCAATAGTAACCTCCAATATGTTGGTAGTATGAGATTCAGTGATGGCAATGCCATTGAATGTCAAGGGAGGTAGCTAGATTATCTCTTTTCAGAGATGGTCATTGCCTGGCATTTGTGTGGCACAAATGTTACTTGCCATTGTCAGTCCAAGCTTGGATATTGTCCAGATCTTGTTGCATTTGAACATGGACTGCTTCAGTAACTGTAGAATCGTAAATGGTGCTGAACATTTTGCTTTCATTGACAAACATCCCCACTTCTGACTTTATGATGGAGGGAAGGTCATTGATGAAGCAGCTGAAGATGGTTGGACCTAGGACACTACCCTGAGCAACTCCTGCAGAGATCCCCTGGAGCTGAAATAATTGACCTCCAACAACCATGACCATCTTCCTATGTGTTAGGTATGACTCTAATCAGCAGAATGTTTTATCCCTAATTCCCATTGTTTCCCATTTGGCATGACTCCTTGATACCACACTCGGTCAAATTGGCCTCAATGTCAAACGCAGTCACTGTCACCTCATCTCTTCTGTCCATGTTTGAACCAAGGTTATACTGAGGTCAGGGCTTGAGTGGCCCTGGTGGAACCCAACTGGGCGTCTCTGAGCAGGTTATTGCTAGGCAGGTGTTGCTTGATAGCACTTTCCATCACTTTACTGCACAGCAAGAGTTGACTGATGGGACATGACATACCTGGGTAATTTTCCATATTGTTGGGTAGACGCCATTGTTGTAATTGTACTGGAATAGATGGCTAGGGGAGCAGCAAACTCTGGAGCAGAGAACTTCCATACTGTTGCTGGAATGTTGTCAGGTCGCATATCCAGTGCCTCCAACTGTTTCTTGATATCACGTTGAATGAATCAAAATGGCTGAAGACTGGCATCTGTGACGCTGGGGACAACTGGAGGAGGCTGAGATGGATCGTCCACTTGGCACTGGTTGAAGGTTGCTGCAAACGCTTCAGCTTTGTTTTTTGCACTGATGTGTTGGGCTCTTCCATCATTGAGGATGGGGATATTTAGGCAGCCTCCTCCTCCAGTGAATTGTTTAATTGTCCACCACCATTTATGACTGGATGTGGCAGAGTTTAGATCTGATCCGTTGGTTGTGGGATCACTCAGCTCTGTCTATCACTTGCTGCTTATGCTGCTTAGCATGCAAGTAGTTCTGTTTAATATCTTCACCAGGTTGACATCTTACATTTAGGTCTGCCTGGTGCTGCTCCTGCACTCGCTCTTAAACCAATGTTGATCCCCTGACTTGATGGTAATAGTTGAGTGGGGGATATGCCAGGCCAAGAGGTTACAGATTGTGCTGGAGTATGACTCTGCTGCTGTTGGTGGCCCGAAGTGCCTCATGGATGTCCTTTATTTATTTTCTGACTGTGAGAATATTTCAATGTCATGGGCTATTTATTCTCTGATGACATTACTATATACACGAGATGGGATTTTGGTGTTAATGTGGAGGGGGGAATAGAGGCAGGAGAGGCATATAATCTCCCAAATCAATAAAACAAAAAACTGCCGATGCTGGAGATCTGAAACAAAAACAGAAATTATTGGAGAAACTCTGCAGTTTCAGCAGCATCTGTGGTAAGAGAGCAGAATTCACCTTTTGAGTCCAGTGACTCTTCTTCAGAATTCCTAGTACTAGCTTCACACTGGTTTCCTATGAAGGTCCTAGTTCCCAGCCATTTTCCCAGATCAGATGCAAAATTGCTATCCACATCTCAGTCAAAAAAAAAGTCAGTTAAGGACATCAATCAGAAGCCAATCAAAGATTTTCAGTTTGCCTGCACTCCTTCTGTAACATTAAGAGTGTGGCAGACTCTTGAGGTAGTCCTGTGGTAGATGTGGGTGGGAGGATCACAATGAGGCAACCACACATCCCCCACTGTCTCCCCCAACCCCCATGTCCCTGGCCACTGCTGCGGCTACAACCACCACCGCCCCACACTGCCCATCCCCCAGGGAGGAGGGGTTTGGAGGTGGGATGGTTCCCCATCTGCAACAGTGGTCTAGCCACTGTGGCTATTTCAATTTAAACTATTTTTGAAATGCTGAGAGGAAACTTCTCCATTACTGCAACAGCAGGCTGCAGCTCCTTCAATGCCACTGGACCATGATGACCCATTGACCCCCAGGTGGAAAGACAGTGAGTCCTCTAGATCTGAATTGGCCAATCCTGCAAAATCATCTGTTAGGTTGCTGCTCCTAAAATACTGTGCAGGGACATTGCTTTATAACAGGCACCTTAGTGAAGCTAACATGCGGAAAGGGAAGATCCCTAGATCCTCTCAGGCAGTTTTCTTCCATATCAGTGATAAGCACCATTATTTTGCCTCTGACCAAAAATTCCAGACCAATTTCTCTTGACATGGCTCTGTGCTAAATTTTGATGATGACCGGTGAAGACAAATATCATTTTGGAGTTGTAGCATGTTTACTAGTTTGTTTCGGACCACAAAGACATGTTGTGCTTATGAAGCTAAATGAAATTAGTCCAGAAGTTCACTTGCTATGTTTTGAATTAAGCAATCTGTATTTAATATCATCTTAACAAATTTGGACATATACATGAGGATTATGGGCTGAAGCTTACGCTTTTTTTTGGTTAAGTGAGAGTTATATTAAGGTTCATGGAGGGTTTTTCACCAGGAAGCCTAGTGAGATCTCTCGCAGTAAACTCATCTCATTATCCACCTATGCATCACAATGCATCACCCTTTTACCTCATTCTAGTCCCACTGTATCACTGACTGTCACCAAAAGAACTCACCACTCACCAGATATCTGCTGAAATACCAACACCCCTGGTGTCTGTGCTGTATTCGAAAGGCTGTTGTCCACCAAGACTAACACTGGCATTCTGAAGCTGCCCTGCTAAGTGATAGACAGTTATTTAGAAGATGTCAGAGGATGGTAAAATGACACCACAATTCTCTGTCAAGGACTTGGATTAAGAAGAAGAGGGACATCCTTTTCCTGGGGGACCTGCAGAGGAGACCAAATCAGCAGATGCTGGCAGCCTGGTCCGAGGTCACCATCCAGATCACTGCAGTCTTCAGAGTCTGGAGGAACTGTCAACAGTGCTACGAGAAAGTCAGTAACCTTCTCTGCTCTGTCAGGGCAAGTGCAACACTCTTCTCTCTGTTACCTCACACTCGATATAAAAACCGAAAGAACTGTGGATACTGTGAATCAGAAACAAAAACAGAAATTGTTGGAAAAGCTCAGCTGGTCTGGCAGCATCTGTGGAGAGAAATCAGAGTTAACGTTTTGGGTGGAGTGACTCTTCGTCAGAATCCTTCTCGACCTGAATCATTAACTCTGATTTCTCTCCACAGATGCTGCCAGACCTGCTGAGCTTTCCCAGCAATTTCTGTTTTTGTTACCTCACATTCTATTCTGCTACTGCATCCACCTTGCACCAAGGCTCATGCTCTACCACTCTCACTGTTGCCTGCAACAGCTTCCCTCACTGTCTTTCGTTTCCCCAGTCTTCCATACCACTAGCACTTGCGGAGCCTACAACTGCACCAACACTAACAGTTGTGAAACCCACTTTCAGCTCATCTAATCTGTCTCTTCCTCTTATTCCAGCAGAATATAAACTGTAACATGGCAGAAAGCACCAGTATAGGTGGAGGGGTGGCTGAGGAGGGATTTCTGGCCTTCACAGAAGAAGACCAGGACCACTCCAGTGGGAATGCAGAGACATCCATGTCTGGCCAACTGAGCAAATACCACTTCTCATTACTCTTTAATTCTTGCAGCAACCCTGTGGTGAGTGTCATTCATCACTGACCATGAGTTCCTCTGTCTCTTTGAAGGTACCATGTCTATGGCCCCACCAGAGAAATGGCTTTTAATGCCAAAAACACCTTCTTGTTGTCGGGCGAAGAGAGTTCAGAGGAAGCATCCTGTAACACCCAACAGCTCAGAAGCTGACATCTCAGTGGAAGCATTGCATTAAGAAAGTTTGGGAGCACAAGTTGGTGAGCACCTCACAGCAACAACTCAGCAAGTGTCTGAGAACAAGCTGCTGGCACCCAGAGGCTGGCCAGGAATCAGGTAACCACTCAGCTCCAGGAGAGCTGCCTGTCTTGTCACCAATCAGGGATATTTTCTAAATGCACTGGGAGGAAGAGAGGAGGCAGACAGTGAGACCAGAGGCTGCAGGAGTGTAGTTACACCATGGGAACCCAGCTGCCTCAAGCATATCGTCATCTGGTTGCCTCAATGAACAGGTTGGTGGCTGGCATGAAGACCGGGACCAGAACCCTCAGGGTCTGTTGGATACACACAAACACCTGTACTCCTTCGTCCCAACCATTGGTCCTCATGACTAAGGGCATGGTGACAGGGCCAGGGATCCTGGTGTGCACTCCAGGTGCCCATTTCTTACATGATGAAAGGGCAGTGCCAGGAGGCATCCAGCTAGAGGAGGAATCACACACACAACTTCCTATCAGCGCACTCCAGAGAGAGCCAGGCCTCCATCCTGTCTGCCTCCCAACTGACCCTTAGAAGTTGAAGCCAAGGAAGGTCTAGTTGCCTCCAGCAAGAAGGCCCTCGGCATGTCTGGGCCATCCAGAACAAACACCTCTGGTGTTGCCTGACCCAACCTCTGAGGCCAATGAGTTCCACTGCAAGCAAGCTTCCTCCACCCCAGAACCAGAGATAACATTGAGATGTAGTGGGAGGGAAAGAAACAAAAAAACTTTTGAATACACTTTGGTGGCATAGGTGTAAAGGTTATTGGTTTTGCCTTACATCTGTTTGTTTGAATCTCTGTGTAGTCCTGACTGTAACTGCACCAGCATGGTGCCTAACATTATGTCCCTACGGAACAAACCATGGCTTGAAGTCTGTGTTGAGACAATGCTGCAGTCTGGAAACTAGATGATCAAGGTGTATGTAGGGCAATGGGTTATGATGGCACCTTACGGTCAAACATGCCCAATCTTTCTCTGGCCACTGTATGCAAAAGTGTTGGTGTGAATGAAGTGGCCACCAATGTCTAGGGCAGTGAGGTGTAAAGCACAGAGGGATCCAATGCATTAGTTTTGCCTGAGATTAGTGGGCATTCAGGTCTATGTCCTGGACAGTACATGACTCTGTGTATGATGTTCTTGCCATTTAATGGGCTTGCAACCCTTCCCTCACAAGCTGAGACACTTACCCTGACTACTCTGAGTACAATCTCAGCCATCTTCTTTCACATTGCATCATTTTGGTTCACAGCAAGGTGAAAGGTGGCAGTTTATGCTCTTCAGCCAACAGCTTCTAACCTCTGCCTCTGTGAGTCAGTGAGGTCCCATTCCTGATAGCCCTTCCCATGAACTCCTTAGGCTAGGCACCTCCCCAGGTCCCCATCAAACCCATCTATGTGAACTTGTGCCTAAACACTTAACACCATCTCCTTCCCCACTGCAGCCCTTTTCATATGGGGACACCATACCAAGTGTGGTCATACACTACCTTCTGCTTGATGCTAGGCTCCTCCTGACCATGGATGAATATCTCTTCTGCAGTATCTCATTCCCATCTACACTTTACCATATCCACCCTTTATATATTCAGTTTCCCCTTCCCCGCAAGCCGTCAGGTTGACAGCCCAGGGCAAGACAAACAAATAGCAGTTCACTTAACAACTTAAAACAGAAAAACTGTGGACTCCGCAGCTTCATTGACCACATAGATGAATGCTAGTTGAGAATAGGTTAAGTTTTATTTTCTTTGCTCAGAATCAGTTATCTTTTTGTTGATGCAATCTCTGTAGTTTACAGTTCAGAAGGAAGTAGTACTTTCTCAATTCCCCCACATGTCACTGCATCTCTCTCCCATTCACTGCTTCCTTCCACCAATCCATTTCCCTGCCCTTCAGCCCATTAATAATGGCTCTGCATCCTCTGCCACCTTATCAATGGCAATCATTACTTTTCTGACTAATCACACTCATCAGTTTCTAACAGTTAGTCTGGAACAAGGTGAAACATGAGGCAAAGAAAAAAAAAATCCAGACATTTTAGCGAACCATAGGTCCAAAATCACCGTTCTTTTCACACACATTCCAAGTGCCTCGGTCTGGATTTTCAACCCCAATACGAGCTAGAATCAGTAGTGGAAGGGAAATAAACCTTGTCCATTAACCTACGTTCTGGTCCCCTGCCTCCAAATCCACAGTAGAACATGGCAATTAATGTAATGACATTGATTCAACGTGAATGACAGTTAAGCACCAAGTAGCAACGTGTATGATTCTTTTTATTCTTGCTGGCTCGGCCAGCATTTATTGCTTATTCCTAATTGCCTTGGAAAAAGTTGTGGTGAGCCACTTTCTTGAACCATTGTGGTCCACGGTGAGGTACTTACACATCCACGGTGCTGTTAGAAAGAGAGTTTCAGGATTTTGACCCAGCAACAATGAAGAAATAGTTGAGTTTGCTCCAACATTGAGAAAGTTCAGGACAGAAATTGCAAGGTTTATGGACATCAATGAAATCAATGGATAAAGAAATAATGCAGGAAAATGGCACTGAGGAAATACCTGCCATGATCTAGAATGGCAAAGCAAACACCATAGCAGAATAGCCTACTTCTATGCCTAAATTGCCGACCACGTAGATGCCAAGATCCTGTTAACAACAGGAATCATGCTAGATTCATTTAATTAAGTCCTTGACTAGAAACAGGTCCGAATAAGGATTAAGTTCAGAGATTCTGCTCATGATTAGCACCAATAATTATAAAAGAGTTAAAGATCCAAGAGATGACAAAATAATCTGATCACAGAACAAAAATTAAGGCTGAAGATGGAGAGATGAAAAACTAGAGGAGTAAAGAAAAGCAATATTTTGGAGTAAAGCAGGTTTCAGAAATCAAAATTGTATTTGGGAAAAAAACAGTGACACATCATAGAGCCAGATGGATAGGAGGGACCTGGAATAAACAAGATGAAAAGTAGATACAAAATCGATTAGCAAGATAGGAAATGAATTCTAAGTATGTTGCTTGTTCTATAATTTACCATCTGTGATAATCTTGGGTCAGAACACTGTTCCTATGAAAGACAACATCATTTTATCCTTTAACAATGTTTCTGTGGAAGTTTTAAAAGTCAGCAATTTGTTGACTCTTTCTAAGCCACTCTTTATCCTTGTACTAAGGGCTCAGCTATCTACAGCCAGATATAAAACCGTATGATAAACACAAATCTGAAAGGCACAATCAGAAATGATTGTTCCCTTCAGTTAATCATTAATTTTGGGGAGGGGGGCGGAGAGAGAAGAGGGGGGCGATGGATCTGCTCTCCACATTTCCTTTAAATGGTAAACAAGCGTGATTCATCACCAGAACGTAACTGTGGGCTGACTTAACAAGGGATTGTGTTGGGTACCTTCACAGTAAGAGCTCTTAGGACCAAATTCACCCATCTGCTAGTGACAGCTGACTTCGTTTTTGATATCTGTGGTGTACAAACAAATAGGCGGGCTCGGAAAAGTTTAAATAGCTGTTGTAAGTGTGTACCCTGGTTTATAGATTTGTTAACCTCGGATCAAAAAAAAACGGGAATGCTTTACGACGCCTGAAGAGCTTTCGTACAGCCATTGACTGCAGTGATGTCAAACTGTTGAGCCTGCGAGTAGAATCAAAACCCGAAGTGTCTATCCAATTGGAAAGACTGAGAATCAGATTAAGGGGTTTGTCATCAGATACTGTGAGGACCCATCTCTCCGCAGACTGACCATTCACTGACTTTTCAAATAGAATTATGATTTGATCCCAGTGGTTCCAGTTTGAAGAGGGAGGGTGAAAGGCACACTGACAGCCCTTACTCGCTCTGGCATTCGCCATGAAGATGCCCATGAAGAGAGTCCCTGAGTCTCAGGGTTCATCTGTGGTTCACCTGCAGCCCCCGCACAAGCTGGTGGCTGGCATTCAGGACGAGCCCTACATGACTCTGATCGGCAAACACTTGGCTTCGTTTGCGGAAAATTGCGGCGGCGGCGAGGAACTAGAGAAGAACTCATTGCCCGGTTGTGAAGAGGGGGAAATAGGGACAGATCTGGGCATTAAATCAGGTGGGATTCTGTCGGTTGCCACAAAGATTTGCGTTGTTGCCTACACACGAGGAACCTGTTGGGAACAGGGATTATTCAGACATTACCAATACCAGAGGTCAAGTGTGCAGGGTCTAAAGTCGCGGTCCCTTTTAATTGAGTTTCCATCCCACAATCATTATTAAATTTAGCATAGTAACAAATAATAAGAGGAAGGCTAAAGCCTCAATATGTAATTGCGCTAATATTTAGAATAATCAAAATATTGTCCGACCAATTAGAGGGATTCCTTGAAGTGGTTTAAAATAATAATTCACGGGAATGGTACAATTCAAATAATTCTGTGCAGTTCCGATAAAATAATCAAAAAGGTGCTAATTTTTAACCTTCGGCTTTAAGATTTTGAAGAATTATACATCATGAAGATGCAGAATCTTAGTTTGTGACCCCAATTTGTTCTGTTTGAATAGAACCAATGTTTATCGATCTTTTAGGGATTTTTTTTTGAAAAGATTTGGAATGCTAACATAAAAGGCAATAGAGGCCTTGGGGGTGAAGGGGAACTGCACATTGGCAAGTAATGAAAACTGTTGTCCTTTACAAAACTGTACCGTCAAAGTCTGAAACGCCGATGGACTCGGGACTCGATATAATAAACGATTAAAGAAATAAATGTTGATAGACCCGAAGGTCCGCCTCAAAATCTCACTCTTTCCCCCAGAATCAGAAAACTGCAACGAAATCGCATCCTCTGAAGAAGAGGAAGGCCATGTTCCTGAAAGAAAAACATTCCTAAGCGAGGAACAACAATGTCAGAAAAAAACTATAACTCAGATCATCAAGGACAAGAAAAAGCAGACACAGCTCACGCTGCAGTGGTAAGGACATGACATGGAATTGAGCTGAATCTAACACCGCAATGTTATTGTGGTGAATAGAGATAGTAATAACTACAGATGCTGGAGTCAGAGATAACACAGTGTGGAGTTGGAGGACCCTGTCTTAGATCTGCTGCTGTAATAAACATTCTGTGTGCACGAAATCGCAATTAGATTTTACAAGTCCACACTGAATCTTTAATCCGATATATTGTCGAAGAATTTGCTAAAGACAAGCTGAGGCCCACGATTTCGGTTCACATTTTAGTCAAGGGTCAGATTTGTCCCAATGTGTAGATAATGTTCCTAATTACCGCATCTTGCTCATCTCCATTGTCAGGTTGGAAGAAAACTACGTCGTGTGTGATGGAGTCTGTCTGCCCCGGTGTATTCTCTATGCCCACTATTTAGATTTTTGTAGGAAAGAGAAGCTGGAACCAGCCTGCGCTGCCACTTTTGGAAAGGTGAGGCGTGCTTAGTCACTGAGATCTCTGTCAGCAAAGAATGAAGGCAATGCTCCCTTTTCAAGGAACATTTTTATTACCAGCTATATCCATAACTAAACTTGTCCTATATTATCATACTCACCTCGTCTTCCAGTTTGATCCCTTACTGGATAATTTGAATTAATATATTAACAATTTTAATATGCTTAATATCATGGAATCATGGAACCGTAAAATCATACAACTTATACCTGGTCACTACTTTTGTAAGTGCTTTGTGTAATGAAGATACGCAAGCAATGTTCCCAAGCGTTCGAAAAGACATCATACAAAGAAACACAGATTTTCTAATATATATTATATGTTCAAAAATAACCTTTTAGATTTTTCTTTCAGACAATACGCCAGAAGTTTCCTCTTCTCACCACCAGAAGACTTGGGACAAGAGGACACTCAAAGTAAGCCAGTCAGATATCACTGTTTTGTGAGTTCTAGTTGTCATTGTATCAACTTTATTTATTATATAGACTTTGGACTTGTCAAACTTGGAAACATTCTGGATAGGTATCATCTGATTTCTTAGCAGCAATTTTCTGGAGCTTACTTAAAATCAGATGACATCAGACTGTTGATCTTGTTACCAGCTTCTGTCAAAATGAACTTCCTTTAAATCCTGACAATTGTAGTGCAAACCTTTGTTACCTGTCCCAGTTCCTTATATGCCAATCCAACATGTTGTGAAAATGTGTGCATTCACGCAGGTGAAAAGGATTTCATGTAAGCACTTGATTTTGATGGATATTGTAGTAGCTTGTTTCCTTATTGGGTTAAAGCAAAATTAACTTCAAAATCATGACATTGTCTTGCAGATATCACTATTATGGAATTGGCATCAAAGAGAGCAGTGCATATTACCATTCAGTCTACTCGGGTAAAGGCTTGACAAGGTAAATTTATTCTATTATGTCATAATAACATCTTTTTTCCTCCTTGGCTGAAAATAATTATTAGTGTAATCAGGAGCTGGCTTTATTAGTCAGCTGTGCCCTAACTTAAATTATATTTGCTGAAGAGAAAGCTAACAGGATTAGTGCAATATCTGTGACATCAAACAAAGTGCAATCTGTTTCTGAGCTGCAATAAACCTATTCCCAGTTATTGGTGGAACATTCTGGACACGAATAACACAGGGTATCTAATAGGTTGCTTTAAATCTGCAGCTACCAAATGTGAATCTTGGTTGCTGTTTGGTGCTTGTGGTGATAATAAACAGCAATTGGAACAGTTACATTGCTACATTGCTGTAAATAAGGTGCATTGCACAGAAACAGCCCATTGTGGCCAACGGTCTGTGTTGGTGTTAATGCTGCACAAATCTTCCCCCACATTCATCTTGCCCTGCAAGAATTTTTTTTTAAATTTCTACCTCTCTTATGTGTTTGTCTGGCTTCCTTGTAAGTACATCAATGTTAGTACTCTCAACTGTTCATGTAATTGGTCATCCAGACAGAATACTATTTCTCAACTGAAGAGCAGATTCACCATCTAACTGGTAAATTTATTGAAATAAAAGTTATGAATTAGTTTCTAGTCAATTATCGTACTTTCATCAGGCTTGTAGCATTTTGAATTTGACTCCAACTCATGTAAAATCACATTTTCAAATGCCAATGTGGTTCACTGTCTGTGGCCTAGCACTGGGATTCCGAAGTTCTAGACCTGTGTGTGTTTAAATGCTATACTCGGTTTCACTTGCTAACTTTTTAAATGTAATTGAATAACTGACAGCCTAGATAGTGCTCAACTAATATTAAAATATAAAGGCTAGCAGATCAACTAGCATCTTCTTGAAACGTAAAATTGTACACTTGACTTTCCAATCTTTACATTTTTATCTCCTACTCTGAAGAATGTGTTTACTCTTTATTGGCGTATAGTTTCACAAGTACCCTCCGAGATCTCACTGAAGTGGTAATTGTGTGAGTTTCGAGTGCTAACAGCCTATTTTTCCCATGTGGATTTTTGGGTGTTTCTGTTCTCATGAGTCATTTACAAATACAAACTTTCTACCAAAGTCCAAAGCTTGTCATCAGGAGTAACAAATCTAGCTGATTTCTCTCTCCTTGGTCCAGACATTTAAGACCATTTGTAGCATTTCTGTTATAGCTCTGTATGAGATCAACCACTTAGTACCATCTGAGAATTGAATGTGAGACTTCTTGTTCTATTGAACTTTACCAACTTAACCAGTGAGAATAGAAACAGTTAAATTGAAATTTATATTACAGTCTGTGAAAATCAAGCAAGGTAAAATACCTCCTTGAGTGGTTTTGAATCACTTGTGACTAATTGAAGTGCCCTAGTATTAGTGTTTTCACAGAATCTCAGAAGTGCTCAAGCACAAGAGACCATTCAGCCCATCACATCTGCACCAAATCTCAAATGAGCCTCATAAACTAGTGCCAATTTTGTGCCTTATCTCCATACCTTCTACATTCTTTGCTTTAAATAATCATGCTGTCTTGAATGTCTAAATTGAACTTGCCTCCAACACACATCCACGCAGTTTGTTCCAGATGCGAATCACTTGTGTTTTTCTTCCTTCGCATTTTCTCCTTGTGCAAAACACCTTATATTTGTGCACTCTCATTCTTGATCCTTTCATGAGTAGAAACGATGTCTCTCTACTTAATCTATTCTCTCTTGATTTTGAAAACGTCTGTCAGATCTCTTAGGTTTCTTCTGTCCAAGGAGTACAGTTACAACCCATCCATTTTATCCTAATCATTGAAGTTTCTCAATTATGAGAATTATTCTTGAAAATATCTCTGTACTCTCTCCAATGCATTCACTTTCTACCTATAGTGTGTCACCCAGACTATACACAACACTTTAGTTTAGACCCATCAATGTCGAATATAGGTTCGGCATCATCTCCTTGCTCTTACATTCAATGGTGCTATTAATAAAGCCCAGAATACTGTAGGCTTTATTAACTGTTCTGTCCTACTACTTCATGATCTGTGCATGTACACACCCAGGTCACTCTGCTCCTGCAAAGCCTTTAGATTTGTATTCTTATGTTATATTTTCTGTCCATGTTCTTCCTACCAAAGGCATCACCTCACACTTCTCTGCATTGGACTACATCTGCTATTTATCTGCCCACTCCACTAACTGGTCTATGTCTTTATGAAGTTCTACCCTGTATTCTTCACAGTTTACAATGCTTCCACAAATTGAATCATCCACAGACTTTATAATTGTCCCCTATACACCAAATCTAGATCATTAACATATATCAGGAGAAACAATGGCTCTAATTCTGATTCCTGAAAAAAAACTCCACTACAAGCATTCTTCTATCCTGAAAAATATCCATTGACTATTTCTCTCTGTTTCTAATCTCCCAGCAAACTTTGTATCCACATTACTACTTTCCCTTTTAGTCCATAAGCCGTGAGCTTTCTCACAAGTCCATTGAGTGCCACTGTATTGAACATGTTCTGGAAATCCATGTACACCAGATCAACAGCATTACCCTCAACAACACTTTTTGTTACCACTTGAAGCACGAACAGTCAGTCTAATCATCTTCCTTTATCAATTTTGAACACTACTGGTGACAAAGTTTCCTCCTCTTTTCACCATGGCCTGAGTAGCATCTACCTCCTTTGTAAAGGTGGGCACAGAGCATTCATTTAACAACTCACCCGTATCTCTGCCTCCATTCTTAAATCTCTTTTATAGGTCCTAATCAGCCTTAATTCATTTGCCACCCTTTTACTATTTATATGTCGTTAGAAAGCTTTGAGATTCCCCAATATTTGGGTGCCAGTCTTTTCTCATAGTTTCCCTTTGCTTCTCAACATACTTTTTCTACTTCCCCTCTGAATCTTCTGTATTCATCTAGGTTCTCAAATACACTTTCTACCTGATATTTGTCATAAGCACATTTTATTTTCCATATCTTAATTCTATCCCATTTGTCACGAAGGGAGCTCTGGACTTGTTTGTCTTACCTTGCCCTTTTGACGGAAAATACATTGATTGTATCTGAACCATCTCCTCTTTGAAGGGGGCCCATTGCTCAGTTATGATTTTCCCACTAATCTTTCATTCTGCCCGGCTCTGTTCTTGCCCCAGTGAATTCGGCTCTCTACCAATTGATTCTACTTATTCTAGATTAACCAGTATCACTACACTCCTAAACCTTAAATAACAATGATCAGTGTTCTTTGAATGTTCCTCACTGATGTTTGATCCACTTGGCCCACCTTATTTTCGAGGATCAGAACCAACAATGTATCCTTTCTTGTTGGTGGACACATACTGCTGTAGGGAATTCTCCTGGACTCAATTTAGGAACTCTATCTCTTGCTGTCCCATACGTCACTTTTGCTGCAGGGTATATTTGTGTAACTAAGGTCCCCCATGATAGCCATTCTATAATATTGGTATCGCTCTGTAATTTCCCTGCAGACTTGTTCCTCTACAACTTTTCCACTGGTTGGTCGTCCATAGAATACAATGAGCAATGTGACTGAATCCTTTTTTTAATTCCTTACCTTTAACCAATCATATTCTGGCTGTGAACCCTTTCAGACTGCCTCTTTTTTCCAGCAATATAATGCCCTCCTTAACCAATACTGCCACCCCTCGTCCATTCCTTCCTTTTCTATATTTTCTGAACATCTTGTATGCAGACCTGCCTTTCCTTAAGTCAGGTCTCTGTTATTACCGAAGCATAATATTTTCCACATAGCAATCACTGTCTGCAACTCCCCAATCTTATTCACTATACTCCATGAATTCACATATATGTGCAGTGACCTGGCTTAGACTTCTTTACTTTCTCCCTTATTCTGATTTCCTCAATTAATTTACTATTCTCCGTGCTAGTGATATTTGTCTGTCCAAGTATTTTGTGAACCCTGGTATTCTTGTCTCATATGCTGTCTTACTTCCCATATCCCTGTCAAGTTAGTTTAAAGATCTCCCAACAGTGCTGGCCTGAAAAAAAAACTTAGTCCTAGCTGTGTTCAAGTGCAGCATTCCCTCGAATTTTCTTATCAGTTGCATGGACCTTGAGGGCCATGCACAACGGTGATTTGTGGAACTGGGTGCTATGATCGGCATGCCTGCATGGAACATTAGAGTTGCTTTGTATGTGCAAAGCCATATAGCTTAGAGGGAACATTGGTAAAGTGTAACACATCCGGCTGTACTAGTGTCATCTTCCTATGAGCCAGTCCCAGTAATCTAAAGTCCTTCCTCCTGTACCATTTTTCCATCCACACATTCATCTGCTTTATCCTTCTATTTACGGACTTAATTGCATATGGCATTAGGAGTAATTTGGAGATTATTACATTTGAGGCCCTGCTTGCTATTTTTCTACCACCTCCCTAAATACTGTTTGCAGGACCACTTCCTACTTAAGTCATTGGTACCAACATGGACAATGACTGGCTGTTCACCTACTCCTAGAAGGAGCAATCACTCTGTGACATCCTTGACCCTGGCACCAAGGAGCCAGCATATTATTCTGGAGTCATATCTATGGCCACAAAAACACTTGTTATTTCCCCTAACTATTGAATCTCCAATCAGTATTGTTTTTCCTCTTTGTCCTCCTGTACAGCCAAGCTGCTCATTGTGCCACAAACATCTATTGCACTCCCTCGAGGAACCAACACCCCGATGAGCTTCCAAAATGGAAAACTCCAGGGATCCCTGATCCGCCCACCTGTTTCTCTTGGACTTCTTGATGGTTACCTTTCTGTCTCCAAGCCCTTATGCTGCGGTGTAACCACCTCTCTGAATGTGCTATACATGTAACTCACAGCCTCATGGACGCACTACAGTGAGTCTAGTTGGAGCTTAAATTTCTGCAGCTTGCAGCACTTGCTGCATTTGTGGTCACCTAGGATATCGTCAAAAAATCACACAACACAAGGTTAAAGTCCAACAGGTTTATTTGAAAACACAAGCTTTCAAAGCTCGGCTCCTTCCTCAGGCGTGGTGTGAGAGTGAGTGTATAAGACACAGAATTTATAAGGAGAAAGTTAAGAATTCTAAAATTGGCAGCTGTTTGTTGAATCTTTAATCAGTTAGGTAGGAGACTACTGATTAAAATGCAAAATCCAGATTTCTCTCAAGTCATTGTCCTGATATATTCAAAGGTTTTATCAATATATACAAGAGGTGACATTTCAGGTCAGACAATGCATTTTCGGTGTGAGGTCTTGCTTAGAATCTATGTTTTAAACTAGGGTCAGCTTTTTTTTTGAGCAAACAGAATGTATCTGCCATTACACAAACAACTTGGATGAAATAATTCATGTGTCTGTGTCCATGTGTGTGTGGGTGTGAATGTATGGGTGTGTGTGAGAGAGAGAGAAAGAGAGAGAGAGAAAGAGATAGAGTGTGTGCATGTGTGTGTGCTTGAGAGAGTGTGAGTTTGAAGGAGTGCATGTGTGAGAAAGAGGGTCTATGTAAGTGGGTGAGTGTGTGTCTGCGCGTATGTGTGTGTGAGAGAGAAAGAGAGAGAGAAAGAGATAGAGTGTGCGCGAGTATGTGTGCTTGAGAGAGTGTGTGTGTGAGAGAGGGTCTAAGTGTGTGAGTGTGTGTGTCTGTGTGTGTGTGTGTGTGTGTGTGTGTGTGTGTCTGTGTAATTGTGTGTGTGGGAGTATATAGTGTGGTGGGGTCACCTGTAATGTGACATGAACCCAAAGTCATGATTGAGGCCATCCTCATGAGTATGGAACTTGGCTACCAGCCTCTGCTCAGTGATTTTGCGTTGTTGCGTATCTCCACTTTGGAGGACGCTTACCCAAGATTGGAGGCTCAATGTCCTTGACCCCTGAAGTGTTACCTCTATGCCCAAGGAAAGAGCTGAGCTCTGAAAGCTTGTATTTTCAAATAAAACTGATGGATATAACTGGGTGATATGTGATTTTTGACCCTGTCTACCCCAGTCTAACACCAGCATCTCCACATCTATGATATTGGAAGGGTCATGATCTTCCACATATTATTAGCCACGCATTCCCCTCAAATGAGCTGAATTGGCAATCTTAACCCCCTTAATTTTATTCCACTTTGGATTACTTATATTATATTGGCCCTGAATTTTCCTTATTCCTGGTGTTTCTCAGTCAAGTCCAAGTAAAGCTACTTCTTTAAAGACAATATAGTTTCCTACTTTACAGCAATGTAAAGACAGTCTAATAGCATTTAATAGCAATTTCTTACGAAAGAATGAACTTATAGAGAAAGAGTGGAAGAACAAAAATCACCTTCTCCTTGCAACCTTATCTGCAACAAGTTCCCAATTTGAACCAAATTGACCAATACACACAGCTCATGTCTAACTCAAGCAAAATGTCCCTCACGCTCTATATGTGCCCTTACTCAAATGACAGCAATAAACAATTGGTTTCTGCATGAGGACTTGTACAATGGATTCATCGGGCAGTTTATAATCTATATGCTGCTCTATTTATTTACAACAATAGCAACAACAACAAAAACTCACATTTGTTATGTGCACTTAATGTAGAAAAATGCCCTTACATGTTCCACAGACTTTAAGAATGTATCTTCATTGAAAATGTTTTATTTATATGTAAAAGAAAATGCTGATACCTTTAAACTTCAATGACCTGTTGATAAATGTTGGTCAAACCTCAATGCCGTCCTTTCCCGGTTCCTGAATCTCATTAACCAACAGATTTGTATTCAGGAATTAATAATGCTGTTGAAAAGGTTTTTTTGGACAATTTCCATGGGGGCATTTCTTTATGTACTGAATGCAACTCAATTACGGAACATCATACAATCCGGAAAACGAATTTGTGGTGTGGAAGAAAAGAAGTGAGGCGTGGGTAATTTTCAGTGTGGCAGTGAGGATGATCCACCCATCCCTCCTGGGAAATGCAGCAAGCATCTTTGAAGGGGCTGAATGAGCACCATTTTAAATATCAAATTTATAAGACCAACTTAATAGGTTTAATAAGATAATTGTATTAATAATATTTTTCATTATTCATAGGTTTTCAGGAAGCAAACTGAAAAGTGAGGTACGTAGAATTGAAGTATATAAAACCATATTGAGAACCTGTGGATCTCTTTATTGTGAGTCACCGATATACGGAGTGTTATATCATTATTAAGGGGAAAAAAAGACAACACTGACAATGTAAGACTTTCTACATAGTATACTTTTCTTTATTCTGAGCCACAGTCTATAAGCAGATACTTAAAGTTATTGATTTCACCGTGCAGTAATTGTTGAACTTGACAAACTGCCAAAAGGTAAAGACTGTAAATAATGGATTTAAAACATGTGTGGCAGTGCTTAAGTCAATATTACACAATGTTAATGTGCAATGAAGACTTCAAAGGTAAACAATTTTTCATCAAAAATAAATGATTGCCACGCTCTGTCTGTTATATGTTTTATATGTAGAACAACAGATGGCTGGAGGTTGGGTGAGAGAGTGGGAAATTGTGCTTTATAGGCACATATGGTGATCCATGAATATGTTCTATTGCCATTAGTATGGATGCATAAACAAACTTGAGAACAAAGAAGGAATCTAGATTGGTCTATAGAGAGATGTTTGTAATATATATGAGGCTAATTATTCATTTTCATTTATGCTGAAAATTGCCTAATGAAATTGGGATGAGTTAATTGTACAACGAAAGACATTTGATCACGGGTGTTTTATATCATGTGCACAAGCGTATGTTAGTGTTGATATCAGAAAAAAAACAAGAATGTAGAAGATAATTTTTTTGGAAGTGTAGGAGAATAAATTATTAATGAATTAAGGTTATGTAAGTGCTCATCCCAACACCAATGGTATTTTACCAACAGTAGTTGTTCTACATGGATATGCCACCAGGGTATAACCTGACTGGGGGGATGGGCCTCCGATTTTGTCATCCTATACAGCATGGAGGATATACCCAGTGGAAAGTGTGGCCTACTTGATCACCCTTCTGGCCTCCTGATCACTTCCCATCTCACCCCACCCTCCGCTCACTGAGGTCTGTCTATCCTGGGAATGCCAGCCCTAATCTACTGCTTCTCTGGCATCCAGCGCTGCCCCTGGTTGATGACTGCAGTCCAAGAAGTGGCCACTGCTTCCGTTGGTCCTGCTTGGCTTGAAGGGCTGACCTGATGGTCAGCTCTTAGAGATGGAACATCCACTCACAAGAAGGGTGGACAGCATAATTGTCAGGCATCTAATTGTCTTTCAACCATAACATTTGGTCATGATTTCATGGAGATGGGCTTGCTCCCAACCTTCTGGTTGGGAGTGGGACACGACATCTGCATTAAATGCTGGCCAAAAATAATTAGAAATTAGGGATGTCAAGAAGCTGAAGGAGATTGTGTTGGATTTTCCAACATTTTAGTGCTCATGTGGTTCACCAATCATATGATTTTTAGTAAGTAATGTTTTATCTATTTTTGGAAAATAGATTTAACTTTAACTAGGTTTCTAAAGTACAACTGATTAACAGTATATTCTGTAAAAAGACTGTTCCGCAAACAATTCTGCTCAACGATTGATGTTGTAACTTAACAAGGATTGTGCATCAATTAAAAATGAGACATAGGAGACATAGCAGTGGTGACAGTGTAGAGTGAAGATCAACCCAAACAGGCAAAACACCAAATATGATTAATATGACAGCGTGTTAAATAATCAGTAACACTTATAGAAGGCATTAAAAGGCCCTTACCTTCTGTCTGTGCTTGTCTGTCATCTGTCTGTCACAAAATCTTTTCATATTTGCCTTATACACTCAAATTTCTTTCTCTCCTTAAAGACGGTAGGAGTCACAATTCATCCTTTCCAACTTCCAGCCCCTGATGATTGTTTCTATAGGGGACTGCCTGTAAAACTTTAAACAGCACGATTAACTCCGGAACAAAGGTCTGTAGCTGAATGAGATTCAGGTGCAGGAGAATGGCAGCATTGTGGTTTAATCTACATTCATCAACCGGTCATTGAAACTTAAAAGTAGGAACAATTCATGTGTTTTCTTGCTCTCTTTGCTGGCATTAAATTGGCAACTTATATAAATTGACAAATTGTCCTTGTCATTGTTCATCTTAAATCAGAATTTGGTTGGGTTGGATAGGCAGGCATGTTATATATTTAAAAAAAAAATTAATGGGCCCAAAAGTTTGACTGCGTTTTAGCACAATCCAAATCATAGGATGGGAATTTATCTGTGTCATCTGTTCATTCAGGTGACTGTGATATTCAGGTGGATGTCAATAGCAGAGTGGTCAACTAGGTATTTCCAACCAACCTGATCAGGCATGTTACCCTACATCAGAGATAGTAGGAACTGCAGATGCTGGAGAATCTGAGATAACAAGGTGTAGAGCTGGATGAACACAGCAGGCCAAGCAGCATCAGAGGAGCAGGAAGGCTGA
>NC_063336.1:54352648-54414783 GCF_021869965.1 Rhincodon typus
AGGAGCAGGAAGGCTGACGTTTCGGGCCTAGACCCTTCTTCCGAAACATCAGCCTTCCTGCTCCTCTGATGCTGCTTGGCCTGCTGTGTTCATCCAGCTCTACACCTTGTTATCTCATGTTACACTACATGTCTGGGGTAGGTGGGATTTAAACCTAGGCTGTCTGACCTAGTGATAGAGATGCTACTACCACACCACAAGATCCTTTCGAGAAGTCAGCTAAATTAAATTGGGTGATCCATGAAATCTGTGCAAAACAATCACAGCACCAGGGACCCGGGTTCAATTCCAACCTCGGGCGACTGTCTATGCGGAGTTTGCACATTCTCCCCGTGTCTGCATTGGTTTCCTCCGGGCGCTCCGGTTTCCTCCCACAGTCCAAAGATGTGCAGGCTAGGTGGATTGGCCATGCTAAATTGCCCACAGTTTCCAGGGATGTTTAGATTAGGTGGATTATAGGGGGATGGGTCTGGCCAGATGTCAGAGGGTTGGTGTAGACTTGTTGGGCCAAAGGGCCTTTTTCCACAGTGTAGGGATTCTATAAAAAATCCTAAATGCACAAGGAGAAGCTAAAAAGAAATTGTGCAGGGACTGAAGCTAAGCTCCAACTGAGCTCTGAAGAAAGAAGGCTAGAAAAATACTAATATTGAAGGGTGGAAAGAGAATCTATTGAGAGATGGTACATCAGATGGAAGTCCTTGGGCATTTATTGAGGGCCAAAGGGAAGAGTGTAAGAGTGGGGAAGAGTGAAAAAAAAAACTCCAATCAGAAACACTGATATTAAACCTGCTCAAATGCACCCCCCAAAAAAAAATTAACAGTAGGAGGATAGATTGTTGAGAAGGATGGTAGCTCAATCAATGAAAAGAGCAGAAAATACTGGGAGCTGATCCTGCATATTTATGTAAAAGATATGGAGCAGAGGGATAGACTGGCTGAAGATAGGAGCCAAGGTTGCACATTGCATGCTTTGTGGAGGGAGGTAGCTGTGATATTGAGTTCCAACTCATTGAATCCCTTTTGTCACAAATATGTCGAAAAATTCTCACCTTGTCTTGAATTTCTTTTACTGTGCCACTCTTTCACTTAATTTCTTAACGATGCACGAGGAGTCAAATTTGAAAGTGGTACAAAGTTTCTAAGGATAAGTTGAAAATATCTCCTTGGTCTCGAGCCTACGGAGGTGATCTCAGGAGTATTACTTTGTAAAAAATAAAGCATGCTGAACGAACATCGTATTCATATAGAGGTACTGCTGAGGATGATCTTAAAGATGTAGAAATAGATGGCAGACATCACAATCAAGTCATATGAGCATTCCAGACGGCCGCCTCAGGTAGGTGATCAGTCCACACAACTACTGTGGTAACACAATCGTTAAAGAGATCTACTGGGACTTGGAAGTCCTATGATCCACTTTGGACTATAAGATTGATGATAACTTAACAGAGCTGACAGGTGTTTGTGACCCTTGATCCAATGATCGAGTAGCTGTAAGAACATAAGAACATAGAGACAGGAGTAAGCCATTCAGCCCTTTAAGCCTGCACAGCCATTCAACAAGATCCTGGTTGATCTGCTCCCAGCCTTAAAACCTCTTTCATGTCAATTCAGCATAGCCCATTCATCTCTTTATTTTCAGTGGTTTAACCTCCACAACTCTCTGGGGTAGAGAATTCCAGATATTCACTACTTTCTGGGAGAGGAAACTCGTTTGCATCTCATTTTTAAACGAGAGTCCCATAATTATCTGTAACTACATCCTGTGGTTTGAGACTCCCCCACTAATGGAAACAATGCCTCAACATCTACCCTGTTAAGCCCTTCTCAGAAACTTGTCTGTTTCAATAAGATCATCCCCCATTCTTCTAAACTCTAATGAATGATGGTAGACCTGTTTAGCTGTGTCTGTTAAGTCAATCCATTCATCCCATGAATAATCCTAGTGAATATTTTTTGAACTGCTTCCAATGTCAATATGTCCTTTTTTAAATAATTAAACCAAAAATTTACACAGTGCTCCATTTTCAGGCTCTCCAACACCCTGTACAATTGTAACAAGACTTCTGTATTTTTAAACTCCAACCCCCTGGTAATAAAGGCCAAGTTCAATTTGCCTTCTTAACTATTTGCTGCATTTGCATATTAACTTTTTCTGTTTCACACACAAGAACATCCAGATCCCTCTGTACTGCACATTTTTCGGAGTGTTCCTCCATTTAAATAATTGTCTGCTTTTTGATTCTTCCTATCAAACTGCATGAGCTCACATTTTCCTGCATTAAACTCTTTTCTGCTGATTTTTTGCTCATTCACTTAATCTATCTGTACCAGTGCAAATTCTTATGTCATATCACAACATGCTTTTCCACCTACTTTTGTATCGTCTGTAAATTTAAATATATTATACTCTTGTCCCTCCCCAAACACATTAACATGTCCAGTAAATGATTGAGGTTCTATAACTGATCTTTCTGCGATTCCACCAGTATGTCTTTCCAACCTGAAAAAGACTCATTAATCCTAAGCATGCCTAGCCTGAAGAAGTTACCCTCCTCCCTCCAGACAAACCTCAGGGGATCTCTCTCCCACTGCAACTCTCTCGTAATCTTATTCGCCTCCCACTCTCTCCCTATTTATTTCAGAACCCCCTTCCCCTCCCCCATTTCTGATGAAGGGTCTAGGCCCGAAACGTCAGCCTTTCTGCTCCTATGATGCTGCTTGGCCTGCTGTGTTCATCCAGCTCTGCACCTTGTTTCCTCATTAATCCTGACTCTCTGTTTCTGTGTGTTAACCAATCCTCAGTCTATGCTAATACATTACCCCCAATACCATGAGCTCATATCCTATGCAATAATCTTTATGTCACACTTTATTGAATTCTTTCTGAAAATATGTTACATCTGTTGGTTCCCCTTTATCAAATTTGATTGTTATATCCTCAAAGAACTTTAGAAAATTTGCTTAAATTGTGATTTCCCTTTCACAACACCATCTTGGCTCTGTTTGATTGTGTTGTGCTTTTCTAATGTCCTGCTATTTCTTAAAAATGAAACCTAGCATTTTCCCAATGACAGATGTTAATCTAACTGGCCCATAATATCCTGCTTTCTATCTCGCTCCTTCCATTTAATAGGGCCATCATGTTAGCAATCTTCCAGACACTGGAACCTTCCCAGAATACAGTGAGTTCTGGAATATTCCAACCAATGTCTCCACTACGCTCTGCAGTCACTTGCTTCAAAACTCTTGGGTGAAGGCCATCTGGCCCTAATTTCTTATTTGCCTTTAGTCCCATTAGGTTGTCCAATTATTTGTCCATCATGATTGAGACTGTTACAAAATCACTACTTCCATTAGTACTGTTTACCTGTTATTTTGGGGATGTTTATAATGTCTTCCACCATGAAGACTGATGCTAAACATTATTTTAAATTATCTGCCATTTCCCTGTTCTCCATTGTGAATTCTACAGTTACATCCTCCCATGTGATGGTCCTGTTAAAGGAAGGAATAAGACAGAAAGCAGGAAACTTTGGCCCATTAAGTGGTGGTGATGGCCCAGTGGTATTACTGCTTAAACTATTCATCCATCAACCCAGGTAATTTCTGAGGACCCAGGTTTGAATCCCACCGCAGCAAATTTTGGGATTTGAATTTAATTTTAAAAATCTAGAATTAAGAGTCTTAATGATAACCATGAATCAATTGTTGATTGTTGGAAAACCCCATCTGATTCACTGATGTCTTTTAGGGAAGGATATTTGCCATCTTTACCTGGTCTGTGCTATAAGTGACTCTGGACCCACAACAATGTGGTTGACTCTCAACTGCCTTTTGGGCAATAAATACTAGGTCAGCCAGCGATGCCCTCATCCCGTGAATGAATAAAGAAAAGCCGAACATCCGTCATTGGGAAAGTGCTAGATTTCATTATTATGAAATAGCAGGACATTTAGAAAAGTTTCCCACACTAACTTCAGCTGTTATCTTTATTCTTGTATACCTGTAGAAGCTCTTGCTGTTAGTTTTTGTATCTTTTGAAGTTACTTTCATAATCAAAATTCTCCGTCTTTATGTGCTTTTTAGTCATCTGTTGCTGCTTCGTGAAATGGCTGCAATTGCTCACACCCAGGAGCATGTGTCATCATAACAAAATTTCTGACAAAAAATGAAATGAAAATAATAAAAATCTAACAAACCCTTAAAAAATGAAAACAAAATTTTAAAAATTCTATGTAGGTGAAGAGAAGTAAGCTGTTAAACAAAATAGACTTTTTTTTAATTTACAAAAATCAGCTTTATAAAATTGAAGGTGAGCTTGCACAATCTGAGTTTACCAGCAGATTGTTGGTGTCAAAAGACATTCCATTGACTGCTTTTGTTAACCACAGGTGGTTATCCTTCTCAATGAGTACTTCTTTTTGACTGAGGTTTTTTTGCTGAGAATTATGAACTGTATGTTTAACGTCTGCCATTATTCATACTCCAATGTTCCCCTTAGTCTGTTTGCCCAGCCTCTTCGAGACAACACTTTCATCATTCCTCTGTAATAGCCCTTGCTTAAGTCGAGGGCAGTAGTTTAAGATCCTGAGTTCCTCTCCTTCAAAATGAGTTTTAAATTCTACCATATTGTGATTGGTACCTCCTAGAGGATCCTTAATCATGAGATCTCATATTAATTCTACCTAATTACATCTTACTAGATCCTAAATACTTTGTTCCTAGGTAAGTTCTGTAGTATAATGCATTAAGGAGCAATTCCTGAAACACTCTATAAATTCAAGTCACCCTTGCCCATCTGATTACTCCACTCAATATGCCCATTAAAAACACACATAATTGTAGACTCTTCTTCCTTGTCTCTATTATATCCCAACTTATACTTTGTCCTGCAGTGAGACAACTCTTTGTGGGATTATAGACAACTCCAAACCATGACTTAATTCCTTTGTCATTCCTTATTTCCACCCAACTGATTCAATATCATGATGTATTGCATCTATATCATGATTCACAAAAGCACTTTATTAACAAAGCTACCCCACCTCTTTTTCCATTTTGCCTATTCTTCAGGAATGTCGACGACCCTTGAATATTGAGTCTGTAGTCTTGGTCATGCTGCAACCATGTCTCCAAAATAGCTATCAATCATATTCATTTATTTCTATTTGTGCTATAACTCAGAGGACCTGAAATTGGAATAATGGTAACATGAAGTACTTGCTGTAATACTTTGCATGATCAAACCAATTTTTGAAAATGCAGGCCAACTGTTCCGAAATAAATCTATTCCTTTTAATTGTTTTTGAGAAGATATTTAGAAGTCAAATTACAACAAGCAACAGAATTCCTTCTATTTCTCACAACTTGCAGATTCCTGATGTTTCCAAGATTTTCTTCTCATGCTGACTGCACCTGCCTATGTTTGGTTGGGTGCATTCAAGATGGATGTAAAGGAAACACATCTTTTGACACTCTTTCCTTCATTTCCATGTCACAACCACATACGAGATATTTCCTGAGAGTAGTTTGTGAAGTAAGAATTTGTATAAGTTTGTATGTAGCCCCCTGATAAATATTGAATGTTTCAATTTAAAACTAAACCTAACAGTACAGCTCAATGCTTTAAACAAATAAAAGGTTAGTTTATTACACAACTATTGCTGAAAGTTGCTTAAGTAAAATGTGGTAAAACTATTAGCTAAAATGCAGTTACGATGATTTAAAGTAAGTAAAGATATAAGTTATGTATGAAGATGAAAATGAGATCAGTCTCTATCGTTGCAGGCCTGGCTTGCTTGAAGATTCTCTTTCTGAAATGAATGGGTTGAAAGTTGAAGTCACATTCAGCAACTACGATGGCTTCTGTAGTCGAATAGTTGGAGGTTGCTCCCACAGGTGGACTCAGTACGCCGAACAGGTCCTGGGAGTGAGTGAAGGCATCTTAGTTTCACTTTTATGGCACTGCAAATTGTGGCTCTTGGTAGCCTGTTTCAGTACAGTAGCCCCCTTAGCCATTCTTTTTGTCCTGGATGCCTTCTTCTGTCTCCCCGTTGAGAAACAGTTGCTTTTTCAAGATGTTTCTCTCGTGGTGTTCAAATCGTTTCCTCTAAATGGCTATCTTCAGCCAGCTTTCTTCACAATCAAATAAAATGGCTGAAAATAATAATTTTGACAAATAATTGCTCTATGAAGCAAAGTCAGTTAGGTTGGAATTTCTTGCGATGTTTTCCTTCATGTCTCCTGTTCAACCTTTCAGATGGTTTGAATCTTTACACATTTTGAGGATTCAGTGACCCATCCTGATTTCCTTGAATTATTTCATGAACCCTTGTGTGATTGACCGTTATGATAATGACGTCAGATTGTCTACTTTTGACTGCGGTTATATTCTCAAATGAAGCCATGTGACTTTTGGGATCTATTTTATATGACTCCTTGTGTCCATTTTAAAGACAGGTTATCCTTCTTTACAAAGCATAAAATATTATGACTACATGTTCATGGCAATCAGAAGAAATATTTTGTATCAGTTCTCACAATAGAAGGCAAAAAAAATTTCTGAATGATAGTAGAAGAGCAGAAGGCAAAAGGGAGATAGGACATATCACCTAACCAGGGAAAATGTAATGGGAATCCTCACAGAAATTAAGGCTGATAAATCCCTGCAATCCGATGGCCTGCATCCTTGGGTCTTAAATGGATTAGCTGCACTAATAGTGCAGTGATTCCCCACTTCTTCCATATCAAAGGGGCACTTTAATGTGACAAACAATTGCATGGCACACCTACTTTTTTTTTCTGTTAAATGTGTTGTTTATGAGCAATCATTTCATGTACATTTACTATGTCATTGAGGGAATTGAGGCAAACAGTGGTCAGTGAGGCTCCCCTGCTATCTCTCCACTCCCTGCCCTCCATCCATCATCCAGCTGCCATCTTGGAGAGATTGCCATGCTGCCCGTTACTGAGAAGGTGCCTTGTCCACAGTGGCAGCCGCTGCACCCCCTCCCCTTCAACCCCCAAAACTGAGCAAGGCTTGGGTGAGGTGGTGAGCTGGACCACCCCACAGCGGCCTGTGTGCAGCAGCTCCTGCACTCACCATGTTCTCTGCTTCGCTCCGCCATGGCCCAGCCCTGACAATCTGCAGGAAAAGTGGCACACAATCAGACTGGCTCAGCAAAAGGGGCAAAGGCCAAAGGTGACCAAGTCACTGGCCCCACACGTTGAGTGACAGTGTCATGCACAAATCAAATGCTGGGAGCTGTTTTCCCCATCCCCCCTATAGGGGTGCCTGGTGACAACAGATAAAACAGTGCTGCTTCCCAAAAATTTTGCAGCACATTTCTCACCTTGTCATGGCACACCAGTGTGAAAACCATTACAATAGAGAATGGATCAGTTGTAGTTTTCCAAAATTCCCTAGATTCTGGAAATGTCCCTTCAGATGAGGAAACACTAAATACAGCACCTCTATTCAAGAAAGGGAAACTGAAAATGGGAAACTACAGCTCTGTTAGCTTGACGTCTGTGAAAATGATAGCGTCCATTTAAAGAAAGTGGTAGCAGGACACTCATAATATAATCAGGCAGAAATAACATGATTTTATGAAAGGAAAATCATATGTAATGCTTGTAAAGTTCTTCGAGGATGTTGGAGGCAGGGTGAATAAAGAGGAACCAGTAGATATGGTGTATTTGTATTCCCAAAATGCATTTGATAAGGTGCCAAATAAAAGGTTTACCACACAAAAAAAGAACTCAGACTGTTGAAGGGAGCATTTAGAGTTACACAGAATTAGTTAACTAACAGGAAACAGAGTTGGGATTAATAGATCATTTTTTTATGGATTAATGGATCATTTTTTATGAATTAGTGGATTAGTTCTGCTTCTATGTCTTATGGCCTTACAGATAAGTGAGTGTTGGACATTTGGTAGATGGGTATAATGTGGAACATATGAGGTTCTCCATCATGGTGGGAAGAATAGAAAAACAAGCTATTATTTAAATTAGAGATAGGGAATAAATGCTGTCCTGACTGGTGACACCCACATCTCATGAATGAATTAAAAAAAAACAAAGAGGGTACAGAATGTGTAGCACAGAGGGATCTGGCTGTTCCTGTACAAGAATCATAAAAGGATAGTGTGCATGTACAAGTAACTAGGAAGGCAAATAGAATGCTGTCCTCTACCACAGGGAGATGGAGTTAAAAATAGTGAAGTGTTGTTTTTGCAGGGCATTAGTCAGACTGCACCTAGAGTTCTGTGTGCAATATTTGACTCCGTACTTAATAAGGGATATATATGTACTGGAGTCTGCAAAGATCACTAAGCTGATTCCCAGAATGAAGCGATTGTTTTATGAAGAAAGTTTGCGTAGGTTGGACCTATACTTATTGAAGTTTGGAAGAATGAGAGGTGATCTTACTTAAGTACATATAAAATTCCAAGGGAGTTTGACAAGGTAGATGCTGTGAGGATGTTTTCTCTTGTGAGGGAATCTAAAACCAGCGCAACATTCAATGGAGATGTGAGCATTTAATTGTTGAAATTCTCTTCTCCATATAGCAGTGAAGGATGGGTCATTGAATTTATTCAAGGCTGAGTTAGACAGGGTTTTGATCCACAAGGAAGTCAGGTGTTACTGGGATCAGGCAAGAGGTGAAGTTAATTCCAAAATCAGCTACAATCTTATTGAATGGCAGAGCAAGCTCAAGGACAAAACAGTCTTCTCCTGTACCTATCCTTCTGGTCTTGTGACTATCATCTTAACTAGACTGAACATTTTCCAAATACAAACTGGGTGCAATAGTCCCTTCCCTTCTCCCTCTCTCTCCCTTACTCTTAACAGGCTGTGTATATAAATTAATCAACTGTAAAACATGGGTGATTTACTGGTGATGGTTAATAGATGGAAAATAAAAATACCACAGGTGATTTGGTGATGGAAAAAAAAGTCAGTTGTGTGTAACAGCCCGTTTATAGGAATTAAAAAAGAGAGGAAAAAAACCTGAGTGCAATTAATTGCTGATTAATGGATTGTACTCTGGCAACATGACAAATTTAAACTAATCAAAAATAAAGTGAACACTTGTTCTGTCTACCTTGGAGGCAGCTGGTCCAGAAATGTAGCGGCAGCATTTTCCAAATTGCCACACACACCACTCGGACTAGTTGATCCAAATAAATTCACCAGGATTAGTGACTGGGGCCGGAAACTGATAAAACCTCCAAATATTCTGCTGGAATTACTTCCAAACAGGAATATTTAGACAGAAAAACTGTTTTACAAGAAAAGCACATTGATTTAGTGGCTTATATATGTTATCTATACTATATCTGGAAACACAAATTGATAAGATTTATATACACTTCTAGTTTGTTTTGATTGTATAAAGCTTTCAGCTTTTCCCTTCTCTATTTTTTTTTGCTCCTAGCTTACTAGTATTTTGGTTTCCAGTGTAGTTATTCATACATTCTAAACTATCTGTTTTTACTGATGCATTTACTCTGAGAAGAACCATGCTCCTTATGTTACCCATTTCCTTTATCCTCCTATTGACAATTTGGGATATTTCTTGTGTATCTTTCGGATGTAGCTATGGTTTATCCTGTGTTAGGAACATTGTAAACACAGCACTACGTTTTGCAGTGTTTTTCTTTCTAGCAACAATGGGAAAGTATTTTTAGAAAGAGATGTCAGTTTTGGTGAGGACAAATCATATTTTTATTGTGCCCTACCATATCTCTCAAGATGCTCCAAAGCACTTCACATTGTTGTCAGATTCCAGAAACTATTGTGAGATGAAAGGTTAGTTAAATGATCCATATTAGTTGAAGGAATAGTGTTTGCCAGTATTCTGGTCCCTAAGACCATAAGACATAGGAGCAGAAATAGGCCATTCTAGGCCATCAAGTCTGCTCCACCATTTGATCATGGAGGATACACTTCTCAATCCCATTCTCCTGCCTTCTCCCTGTAACCCTTGATCCCCTTGCCAATCAAGAACCAATCTATCTCCATCTTAAAGACATTCAATGATGTAGCCTCCGAGGCCTGCTGCAGTAATGAGTTCCACAGATTCACCACCCTGTAGCTGAAGAAATTTATCCTCATGTCAGTTCTAAAGAGTCATCCCTTCACTCTGAGGCTGTACCCTTGGGTCCTAATCTCTCCTACTAGTGAAAACATCTTCTCCATATACACTCTGTCCAGACTTCTCATCCTTCCGAACCCCATCAACTACAGACTCAGAGTCCTTAACCACTCCTCATATGACAAGCTCTTCATCCCAAGGATCATTCTTGTAAGCCTCCGTTGGACACCCTCCAATGCCAACACATCCTTACTTAGATATGGAGCCCAAAACTGCTCTCAATATTCCAAATGCGTTGTGACCAAAGCCTTTTACAGCCTCAGCAGTACATTTCTGTTCTTGTGTTCTAGCCCTGTTGAAATGAATGCTAACATTGCATTTGCCTTCCTAACTGACAAATGAACCTGCATGTTAACCTTAAGAGAATCTTGAACTACAACTCCTAAGTTCCTTCGTGCGTCACATTTCCAAAGTCTTCGCCCATTTAGAAAATAGTCTATGCCTGTGTTCTTCTACTGAAGTGCAGAATCTCACACTTTCCCACATTTTATTCCATCTGCCACTTACTGGTCATTTTTGAACCATGTTACATGATCTTTTATGTCCATTGAAGCTGACAGACAGTTTACCCATTGATTTTAAAATTTCTCCCTTGGTTGTTTCTTCATTTTGCAACCTTATGAATTCTCAAATGAATTATTTGAGTGTGCTCATACATTGCCAAACTATTTGAAATTAAAACCAAACAAAAAACTTATGCTATCTCAATATACAAAGTGCACAACATCAATTAAAACTTGTTGATATTCAAACTACAGAATCTGTTCACAGCATTGAACAAAGAAATAAAGATTTTGACATATTATGCAACATATTAGCCTTTTCAGAATCAGATCTCTTGTTGAAAATAACCTACATTAAAATGCCAGTAATTTTATTTTCTGAACAAATCTGTTAATTATTAAAATCTTTGTGGCTTATTAAGGAGATAATATTGCAAACATTCCAATACGTTAAATGGTCATTAGAAATAAGCATTCCCACACGTAAAAGGGATTTTAAAATATTTAAATACATAGATCAGAAAAGTGACAATAAATGTTCATTTTGCACAACCTGTAATTTGATCCAAATTTTATTAATACTAGCTGTTCACTAACAAACTGACTTAATGCGACTCACTTTATCAAGCTTTAAATCCAGTTGCACTGTATTCATAGTAACCAGAGCGGGAACATATTAAAACCTAGACGAGTTGTATATTTCAATCTGACCATGATATTTGCATTACATAAAATAAGAAGCTTGTAAACAAATATGATTAATGGGATAACAATTATAGATTACAGTCTAAAACTTCAAGGCTAATTCAGTTGTGTATCAAATCACTAGCTGAATCAATGCAGACTAAAAGCAAACTATAACTGTATGTTTTCAACAGTATTACCTCTATTTTTGAATAGTTAAACATTCATCTTTAACTGGTAGCAATAATAAATGCTTTATAATGGATTAATGGATTGTATATTTGGCACATAACTAATATAACATTTTGACCTGTTATAGGGAGGCTTCACACGGAAATATTCGCTCAGCTCAAAAACTGGAACGTTGCTCCCAGAGTTCCCCAATGCACAGCATCTTCTTCTTCAAGGGCCCATCTCAAAGGAAAAGGTAATACTCTTTAAAAGAAGGTATTAATTAAACTGATCTCACAAATAAGTATTGGATATTAAAGAGTTATTATCATGAGCAACCTCGAAATTAAGCTATATTTTGTTCAAGTTAAAAAGCATCTAAGTTTGGGGAAAGTGGCAGTATTGAATATCAGAACAGGGTGGCTTTGGCTTTATGGTAATGGATGAAAGTAAGTGCTCTTCCACTTTATAAAAATTAAACACCGATATGCCTAGAAATTTATTTAAAGCCTCACCCATTTTTCAAATCCAGAAATAATTGGAAATGAATGTGTTGGATGCACTGGAACTCCTTTAGAGTAATACAAGACACGTCAGCCTGATATGCGTGATTCACACGTTTTACTGGTTTTGCTTACATCCAAAATGATTCTGAAATCTTATTGTAGTATTTAAATATGGTACTGGCTGTCAAATAAAAAGGGCTTCATCTGACTGTCATCTGATAAACATGATCGGAAACTTATAGTATCAATCCTTGGCAAAGTCTCAACAGAAGCACTGTTTAAAGGTCTCATCCCCTCCATTCTGGTTAATTGCTGATTCTTTCGTTCTGGATTGTTGGTGAAGTTTTGGGATTTCTGTTATCTGTTTTTTGCCAGTTAATTCAGAATCCTCTGAACAGCTTTGTGCTGTTTCTGTGTGCTTTCTAAACAGTTTATTCTACTTTTGCATGGATTAATTGATCTACCTCTGGGACAGGTGAAGGAAGGATAGAAATAAGATACCAGAAAGAAGCATCAGTGGGAGAAGAGGAAAGAGAATGGCATTGTGCCAGAAGCCACTCCCACAGCAGGTCATTAGAAAAATTAGTTATGTTTTGTCATGGTTTACACTGACAACCTATAATGATACTTTGTAGTGTAGGGAAGCAACACAGAAGCCTGATTAAGCTTTTCTCGGTTAGCTGCTCATTAACTGAGAAAGTTCTGCAAGAATATATTCAGTGCTCATCCCTAAAGGGTTGCATACAACACATAAGCTGCTATATGCAATATTTACAAATGTCTAACTTTCCTAAAAGCATATTTTTAATGAGAAGACTTACTTCTTTAAAATAATATCAGCCAATTTTTGAGACAAAGGCAATGCTCCCTAGTCTGACTGTATTAATTGCCCTTCATGAGTATTCCCCTCACTTCACTAGTGCATTTGGAGATGAAGAAGAATAGAGCTTGAGCTTTACTTAATTTAAACAAATTACATTGAAAGTTTCACATTTAGGGACTAAGCACAGTGTGCTGCTGTGATGCAGTGTAGGCTGTTGATATGCTTTAGTGTGTACCTAGTTATGTTCTGTAACCCGAGCTGCTATACTTGTGGGTTGATTAGTCAATGTCCAGGGGAAAATATGACCATTGATTATTCAATGGAAATTAATAATCTCTTAGTTTAAGTCAAGAAGAAAACAGATAATAAATTATTCTTTGTAATGATAGATTTAAGGTAAAGAGCAGATGGTTCAGAGTGGATGAAATAGTCTTTCACCCAGAGGGTGGTAAAAGTTTAGCACTCACTACCTGTAAAGGTGGTGGAGGCAGAAACCCTCATTATATTTAATCTGTATTTGGATGTACACTTGCGATGCCCAAGAATATGGGCTATGGCCATGTGCTGGAAAACAGGATTAGAATAGCTAGGTGGTCAACGGGCCAAGGGGCCTTTTTCTGTGCTGTCATGCTCTATGATCCTATTATCTATGAATAGTCAATAAATGCTTAACATATTCAAATTATTTGTATTCATACCGTTATCAGTATTTTGTTATTCATCCATGGGATTTGGACTTCATTAACTGTGTCAGCATTTATTGCCCATTCCTAGTTGCCCTTCATTCTGCAGTTATTTTAAAGGACAATGACTTACCCTTTATATTGACTTAATTGGTGGGATTTTTCACTCCCTGGATATGGTGGGGCAAGTAATAGGACGGAAAAAAAGTGGTGCATCTTGGCACGGGTGAGATGCCTGGCCACTTCTCACCACTTCAGCAATCAAGTTCCATGGCAACATCCATGCATGACCTCTTGACCTGCCACCAATCAAGGTCCTTAAGTGGTCATTTGACGGCCACGTATGGGTAAAATGCACCACTGGCCTGCCTGTCAGTTTGTTGTGGGACCTCCATTTGCTCCAATCTGGGGATTGTCGGAGGCTTTATTGAGGAACAGGGATTGACTAATGAATGCTACAACCAGGCAATTGCCTTCAACACCCTGACCCCTCAGTCCTTGCAAACCCCGTACCGTGATGATGCCTGAAGATGATACGAAAATTGGTGGTGTGGTAAATAGTGAAAAGGACAATCTTAGATTATGGGAGGATATAGACAGGCTGATCAATGGCAAATGGAATTCAACCAGATAAGAAATTCAAACAAATGCAAGGGAATACATGATGAATGGTAGGACCCTGGGAAGCACCAAGGATCACTGGAACCTTGGTGTGGATCTCCACTTGTTGGTTAAGATCGTGGGACAGGTAAATCAATGGTTAACAAGGCATATGGGATATTTATTAGTTGAGACTGAGAGTTGAAGGGCATGGAGGTTATGCTGGTACAAAATGTTGGTTAGGTCACAACTAGAGCATTGTGTGCAGCTCTAGAAACCACATTGTAGGAAAGATAGGATTGCAGTGGAGAGGGTGCACAGGAGATTTACCAGGAAGTTGCCTGGGGTGGAGAGTTTTAGTTATGAAGAATGTTTGGATAGACTGGAGTGGTTTTCCTTGGAGCAGAGGAAAGTGAAGGAGACATGAGTGAAATGTATAAAATTATGACAGGTACAACAGGGTAGACATGAAGAAAATTTTCCCCTTTTTGAAGGGACCAATGACCAGAGGGCATAGATTTAAGGTAAGGGGCAAGTAGCTTAGAGGAGATGTGAGGGAAAAAATACACTCATAAGGTGGTGGGAATCTGGAACTCACCGCCTGTAAGGGTGGCCAATCCACCTAACTTGCACATCTTTGGACTGTGGGAGGAGACCAGAGCACCCAGCAGAAACACATGCAGACACGGATAGAATTGGCAAGATCCACACAGACAGTCCCCTCCGGCTGGAACTGAACCCCGGTCCCTAGCACTGTGAGGTAGTAGTGCTAACTATTGACCCACCATGCCACCACAAGTTAAGTGATTGCTTTTGACCAATACAAACTTGATAGGCGGAAGGGCCTTTTGCTGTGCTGTAGACCTTTGTGACGACATAATTTTATGATCCCATCCCAAATAACCCAGTCACCTTCTTGCTGCTGCCACCCTTCCTGACTGCATTGCAGGCATCACCAGCAATGCTGTCCAGATGCCAGTGGCTGCTGGGCTCTGATTGACTGGCAGCTTCAGGTCCGGTGGCACTTCATTAGCTACAATTTCCTGAGTATCTAACCGGTACTTGACACAGCGGGCTTTGTTAATGGTGAGGGCAGAGGGTCAGTTACCACTGAGGACACCCACTTTCACACTTCATGCAAAAAGCATAAACTCCAGCCCAACTACTTTCTATATGTCTGTAATAATGCAAGGGGAATTTTCTTTTGATTTGAACGTCAGAAATATAATAAGCTTGTACACTGGAAATACACTATGTCAAATAAATCAAAACTATCCAAAAGTATGTTCACGCTTCTCTTTAAAAACAAATCTCATAATTACACCATCACAACCTCCTTTAATATTTTCTGTATTAGTTTGGGGCTAGCGTCCCAGGATTACATTGATTACACTTCCTCCCCTCCTGAAGCTGCCATATACCTATCTGGATACAACCACAGCCATTGCCCATATTGCAGAATAGTATCTCCTCCATCATATCAGTCCAGCAGCCACAACTATTGTTAGTTTCAAATATTTTTAACATTCTGAATAGGCATCTGACAATAGCAGGCTCCATTTCTTCATCACTAAAAATACTTCCTATTTGCCCTCCAACTCTAAGAACCTGTCTACTGTCCTTAAATGGGTTGTGAATACATCCTCTGGCCACAGGTTGGGCAATCCAGTCAAGGTACTGTTCACACCCACCACACTATGTGCACATACCACCACACCCCCCACACTCTCTCTCTCTCTCACTCACACACGTGCATGCACACACTACCCACCCCCACACTCACTCACTCACACACACACGCTCACACACACACACATTCTCTCACACACACACACACACACACACACATACACACACTCACATGCACTCACACATGCATGCACACACCACACCCCCCCCACACACTCTCACACACACTCTTTCTTTAATTTCTGATCCAATTTCTTGTCTAATCTGAAGGTTTCTACCATCTACAATTCCTCACTTTTCCTCACCTATTTCCATGGATTTCCATTTCCAATGAATTTTCCATTGCCTTAGCAATTCACACTTTTAGATCTTTAATGTCTTCAGAAAAATTCTCTTTCTTTTGTCTAGGACCATTGAATTCAAAGAATTTGTTCCTTTCTCTATTCACAGGTTGCACATTATTTCAAGTGACATTGTATTTCTTCCTTGAAATATTTTCTTGCTTCTCCTTTCCCTTTTTTACCCGCAATTCATTTAACATACTTCTTTATCTTTCATTTCTGAATAATGAGAAAGGCCTAGGTCAAAATCATTGATCTGTCTCCTCGTCCCAGATGCTGATTTACTACTTATTTCAAGTATTTTTTAAGACTTTGCAGGTTTGAGTTTTCATTTGTCTGTTAACGGGCATGTCCCGGTAATAACCATAAAAGATTAAAAACTCATACCTTGCCATGCTGAGAGTTTATTGAATGTACGTGACTCGCTGGGATGCCTGTGTTTATTTATATCTCTGTGTGATAAAGTTGAATTGGTATGGAAGTGGGTGATCGCAGGCAAATAGATTGAATCAAATATTGATTGCAGTCTTTATTTGCTTTCCTCTCAGTTCTTGTTCAATTATTATGGAACCTAGTTCTAATTTGAACAGTAGAATACTTAGTAATCTTATCAGGCTGATTTGCTTGCCTCATTGCTCCAACAGGAGTAGGATTCATCCGAGGAAAGTTGGTGGGGGGTATAAATTGGTCTTAATGTGATGGAGTGAATGCCTGAGCAGGTAGTGGAAAAGCAGAGAGAATCCCTTGCACTTTACTAGCAAACCAGGTTCCTTATCATGTTTGAGGATGCAGAAAATAAATTCCAAGTACTCGATCCTAAAAAATACTGTGTTATGTTTTAAATTTGTCAATAGAAATTAAATTCTGACCATTTCTACAATGCAAAATCCACAACATCAGCTAAATGACCAGTCAGTTGAAAATCTAATCCATTTTATCTTGCACAAATAGAAAGTTTTACTGTTCACTTGAGCTTTCAAACTTGGGGTCATATTAAATGGTGATTGATAACAGCCGGAATGCTAGTAAAATGCTCGTAGAGAAGAGTCTCATTGTTTGCTCACTTAATAGCACCAATTTTAATTGCCTGCACCCAACACAATTGGATGGCTGTGGTTTGAAAAAGACATTAGATCATTTATTACTCTATTTACACCAGCATTCCCACCGTTACCAACTTAGGCAATGGCCTAAGAAAGACAGCAGGTGTCCTCTCTTCACCACAAATTACATTTTTTTAAAAGCACTAATTGCGTAAGAATAGCAGCAGGCCATTCAGCCCATTGAGCCGGCCCTACAATTCAATTAGATCATAACAAATTGTGTGCCTCAATGTCACTCTCTTCATATCCCTTCATGTCATTAGTCTTCTGTAATTTATCCATTTTCGTCTTGAACATGTTCGATGATTGAGTTTCCACGTGCCTCTGAAGTAGTAAATTCCAAGGATTCACCACCCTCTCAGTGAACAAATTCTGGGCTCATCTCAATATTAAATTGCCTACCGTTTGTGCTTAGATTACATTCCCTGGTTTTAGACTCAACATCCGGGGAAATATCTGTATTCAAAATATGTGGATCCATATTTATCCTGGCTAATCTAATACCTAAGGAGCTTTTACAATCTACCTTTAATCACAAATTTGTTGCTGTGCAGAAGGAGGCCATTCAGCGAATCAGGTTTACACCAGTTCTGTTATCCTGCATCAGTCTCCTGCTTTTTTCCTCTATCCTACACACCATTTCTATCTAAATATTCATCCAATGCCCCCCTTGAAAGCCTCAATTCAACCTGCCTCCACCATATTTCTAGGCACTTCAATCCATACCCTAACCACCCGCTGTATGAAAAAGCTTTTTTCTCTCTTAACATTTGCTTCATTTACACATCACCTTAAATCTATGCCCTATTGTTCTTTTTGCTTTTACAAGCAGGAACACCTTCTCCCTTTCTATCCATCCAGCCCGCCCATGATTTTGAAAGCCTCTTATCAAATCTCATATCAGCCTCCTTCTCCCCATGGAAAACTCTTCTATCTATCCTCATAACTGAAGTTTCTTATTTCTGGAAAAATTCTTATAAATTGCTGCTGCACCCTTTCCAAAGCTTTCGCATCTTTCCAATAATACAGCAGCTGAAATCTAACAAGTTTCTTGTACAGGTTCAACACCACCTCCCTGCTCTTGTCTGCTATGGCCCTATTAATAAAGCCAAGAAAACTTCGCTTTATTAATTGCACTCTCCACCTGCCCTGCACCACTATGTTCCCCACTAATTTGATTTTATATTTTCTTTTCCCTTTCCTAATCAGTTTGTGGTCCTTATATTTGTTGGGTTTCAGGTTGCTGTCCATTCTTAAGCATACCATTTTTTCTAACATCTTGTAGCCCACTTCCTTTAATCAAATGCAATATTTAACTTCTTACAGTAAGTTTACCTTTTATTTTTGCATTTGTTCCTTATTTAGATAAATGTCAAAAGGCTATAAACTGTGCAGTATTTCTTTAAACACTGGCCATTGCCTGTCTACAGTCTAATTCTGTAGCGTATTTTTCCAATCCCCATAACCAACTTGCCCCGTATACTTTCATAATTTCCTTTCTCCAGCTTCGAGGCCCGAGATTCAGAATAAACTACATCTCGACTTTGTTATCTGTGGCAGATAGGAGCACAGACTCCCCACAGATAACAAAAGGTGCAGATACTGCTATAATTTAACTTGGCCACGTACCACAAAAGACCATGTGAGCAGACATATTTAGAGGAAGGGAAGGTGATCTCATTGAAATGTATAGGATTCTTAAAGGGCTTAACAGGGTAATTATCAAGAAGGTGCTTCCCTTTATGGGAGAGTCCAGGACCAGAAGGCCTAGTCTCAGAATAAAAGAGTGCTAACTTAAGACTGAGATGAGGAGGAATTTCTTCTGTCAGTGCATTGAGAGTCTTTGGAACTCCTTGTAACCGAGAGCTGTGGGGGCAGAGTTCTTGGGTATATGTAAGGCTGAAATAAGTAGATTCTTGATCAGTAGTGGAATCAAAGGATACAAGGAAAGGGCAAGAAAGTGGACATGAGGAATGTTGGATCAGCCAGGATCCTGTTGAATAACAGAGCAGGCCCAAGGAGCTGAATGGCCTATCCTGTCCCGGTTTCTTATGGTTTTGTGATCAGACTGGACAAGTCAATGAGAAAGTAAAACATGAAGTATGGAGCTGAGCTTGTGAGTATGTGAATTGGCAAGTAGTGAATCAGCAGATAACAAGAATGAAATGTAGATTATGTACAAATATAATGCAAAATTCTATGATATCACAACCATAATTTCCCAAAGGCTCCTCAAAAGCAAAGTTATGAATTAGCATTTTCTCATTAAAGAACAGCAGATCCAAAATAGCCTAATTCCTAGTTGGTTTCTGAACATATTATTCTGGATGGCAATTTTGTGCAGATCCCAGGAATTCATCCTCCACAGCATTAGTGCTGATTTGGTTTACCCAATCTACTTGTTCGTTGGATTTGCCACTATCTACTCATACTACCTGCATCTCTAATTTACTGATGTGTAAGATGCCCAATGTTACCCCTCTGGTTTGGTGACTTGTAAACAAGTCCCATCAATGTTTGCTGTCCCTTGCTGTTTCTTAAATTCACTCCAACTAATTCTACATTTTGACCCTTCAGTCTAAGAGTTCAAAATGATTTTTCCATGAATTTGATGAGTGTCAGACATTGGCGGAAGATCTCTATAGTCTGAAATATGAGATGCCTCCACTTCTGCGTGCGACAACATTGGTTTTGTGGAGGTGGTTGGAAGCACATCTGAAATGCCAGAAAGTTCTGCAAATGGCTGATCATTAGTCACCGATCGTTAGGTGTGCTTTGCCCCATCAAACCTCTAAACAGAGAATTTAAGCATTGAATAAGTGTAAATTGTTACAGCAAGGATTCAACTGATATCCTAATGTAATTCATAGTACTTTATTCCAACACAGGTAGATACACTAATTATGATGTACAAAACCCATTGCCAATGCATCCTGGATAATGCAATCAATGGAAACTTTGAAGAGGTGAGGTCGCAGAAACTTTTTGTTGACTGACTTTTGTTGTGCATGCCTGAAGCAGCTTAAATCCAAAAGGTAAAATAAATGGATTTATTATAGTCTATTTATCAAATAAATAGTCCCCATTAGCAGCTATTCATACTCCCAGGCTGAACTTTACCCAGTCCTTTGTCTAACCAAATGTTTTTCTCTCTCTTCGGGCTCCATTTCCACCTATCATTTATTCCGCTGCTTGGGCATCTTGTGCTTAAACACAAACCTTTTCCTAGCCACCATCAGTTCTGAAGGAGGGTCACTAGAACCAAAACATTAACTCTATTTTCTGTTCACAGATGCTGCCAAACTTGTTGAGATTTTTTTTTTTAGCAATTTCTGTTTTTGTTTGTGAATAAATGTATTGCTTTGGACTTGGTTTTCAGATTCAGAACTTTTTATTACATTTTTGGCAAGGGATGCCTGACCATCTTCTTCCACTGCTGGAGAATCCTGTCATCATTGATATATTTTGTGTATGTGACTCCATACTCTACAAAGTGAGTACCAAATAAATAAGTCGAAAATAAATAAAAGGAGCAGCATACCTCAAATGTGACACAACAAACACCCTTGAAATACTAGTTGAATCTAGATCTCTGTCTATCCATCCTGGGGATAGAGTTTCCGCTTTGGTTGCAGACCCCAACCTGAGTGCAAATTGAAACTGTGCTATTTTCCAATGTCATATAATGATATAAATACCTGTTTAAATTAACCTGTATAACTATAATGTAAAATATTCTGTGAACCAGTTTGGAGTGGCGTGGTGGCTCAGTGGTTAGCACTACCACCTCACCGTGTCAGGGACCTGGGTTCGATTCCAGCCTCAGGTGACTGTCCGTGTGGAGTTTGCACATCCTCCCTGTGTCTTCATAGGTTTCTGCCAGGTGCCCCAGTTTCCTCCCACAGTCCAAAGGTGTGCAGGTTAGGTGGATTGACCATGCTAAATTGTCCATAGTGTCCAGGGATGCGTAGGTTGGATATGTTAGCTATTGCAAATGCAGGGATTAGGGTGTGGAATGGGGAGGCGTCTGGGTGGGATGCTGTTCAGAAGGTCTATATGGACTTGATGGGCTGAATGGCCTGTTTCCACACTGTGGGGAATCTATGATGTTCTATGTATAAGAATCCCAGTCTGTAAGAAACCAGAACAATGTGCCAGCAAAACAAAGGTCCAGATCTTCCACTCAGCATTGATGCTCTGCGCATTGATGCTGTCTGTGAAGATTTCTGTGACTGACTCTTCTGTGATTTTTCTGCCAGGGATTTCAATCCTAGTTTAAGCATTGAAAAATCACTGCAGTGATTCAGGGGCAAGGCCATTATGTGCAAGAAAAGACTGACTAGTGATAATACTCTGTTTAGTAATGCTGAACAATTACTGAATCATTGACTGGGTGTTGACAAGCATCAGCATTTCCAGGGTGAGTCTGCCGGTAATTCCTGCCATTCTGGCCAAGAATTTGACATTTACCTCAGTGTTGGAAACCTTTGAGGAGGTTCCCAGGCAGCACAAATAGGCCATCTAAATTTAAATTTTCTGGGCAATCTACATGCAGGTTTCTGCATCAGGACGTCCATAGAGTCCTGATGTACATCCTGTAACTTTTGTCCAACCTCCAGTTATCCAGATACCAGAAGATTTGGTTTAATGTCATAATGATCTTGCTTACAATAAAAAAAATTGATGGATTTCAGATTGGTAACCTGTGAACTTTATATTATCACAGTTGACAAAAATAGAAGCAGGTTAATAACAGTGTTTAGTCCATCATCTGCGAGCACATTATTTTAAATCACCGTTCACCACGGCAAATGTTTTTTTCAAAACTTTTCATCTAATACTCATCATCAGGACAATTCACAAGAAGTGCAAAAGTAAAGGCAAAACAACATTTATGCTGTATGGGAGAAGAGTGCCAAGTGTTTGACAAAATTGACTGTTTAAGAGAGGTATTATCTTGGAGAATGCACCAGTTAACAAAGACTGTCGGTTACCTTCCAAGCTTTGATTAAACTTTTAACCAGGCTGGTTCACCATGATTGGCACAGACAATGCAGTAAGAAATGAACCAGATAATGGATGTCATCCATGTTGTTGAGTTGAGATAGGCATAGTGTATATATGATTTCTTCCTGCAAAGAACACGACCTTGTATGTTATCACTTGTAGCTCCTAATACATACAAATGCACCATACTGCAAGCCCAGTTGACAGTTCTAAATTGGTTGTCAGTCTAATTCTTTGCACATTCAGGATTACTTACCAAATGCTATCTAATTGTGGAATCACTAATGCTGGATACTGTATTATGAGATTTACAACACTGGCTGCTTGTGTATTGCCAATACCTTTCCTGTTATGAACATCAGTGAAGATAGATTTGTGTTTGACAGCAATGGAAAACCCCCCCTCGCTGATTTATCAACTAAGACATCAAGAAAAGAGAGCTAATTTGATGCTCTATTTAAAAGGTGAATTTGAGCACAGGATGAGCCCAATAAGAAATGGATAGAAATGCTTATGTTCAGCTAGAACATAATAAATATAGCAAATGCATCATCTGCATTTCAGAAACTTAATAAAGTAGGTGACAGACATTCTCTAGTTCATTTCTCAGGACAATGCCTGACTAATAAGATTCAACCTCTCAGTTAAAAAGAACAAAGCTGGGTACTTGAGATAGTAGGAACTGCAGATGCTGGAAAATCTGAGATAACGAGGTGTAGAGCTGGATGAACACAGCAGGCCAAGCAGCATCAGAGGAGCAGGAAAGCTGACGTTTCAGGCCTAGACCCTTCATCAGAAAATTGTCAGTCATCATTTACCTGTGCATTCCCCATGGCAATGCACTGACCAATCATAATAAGTTTGCCAAGCAATCAGCATTCGCTTCCCATACAGTATAAATGTTGTTTTCTTTTTACTTAGGTATTTTTGTGAATTGTCCTGATGAATGTAAGTTGACAAGTTTCAATAGCTTTTTTTTTGCAATACTCAATTCTTGTACTACCTAATGAGTACTAATGATTATATCAAAAACAGAAGTACAGAAATACTTATTGATTTCATTGGTGTTAGCTAGTCATTTCCTATGTAAATAAAATTATTTTACTGTTTAACAACTTTATAATGTGCCTTTTTGCCTAACGAAAAAGACAAAGTTAATTTGAGAGTTCCTTAAGCTGTAACAAATCAGTGTTCACTACATTTAAAAATAAGATAAAAGGGCACACAAACACATGGTAAGAAAATTGAACCAACATAGTCAAGGATGACTTCCCCATCACACATTATGTGTGAACTGGGAATACACCAGAATTTAGAAACAAACATTTGTAATTTTGAACTGATCACTTGTTAACTTTGCACTCACAGAATTAGAAGATATTTGTTCCAGATTTGCTGACCATCTTTTAAATTCACTGAGTTAAATAAAAGTGTCATATTCCTTCATATTTCTCCCAAGGTCCTGACAGATGTGTTGATTCCAGCCACAATGCAAGAGATGCCAGAAAGGTAGGCATATGTCCTTGATGGGAAAATCAACATAAATGATACTTCATATATGTATAATTTTGTAATAACTACTGCAGAGAATGTAATTATTATCACAAATGTGTAGTCTGGGGATAAATCAATAAAATGTTTTATTTCTTCTTTAATAATGTCATTTGTGAACCTCACTTCAATAATAACTGGAAAACATGCATTGCGCTGCTGTTTGATGCAAATGCATTTTTGTTTTAATTCTTAAAGATAAAAGGATAACGGGTTAGATGTTCCAGAATTTGTTGCTTTAATGTTCTGGCATTGTGGTCTAGTCACTAATCATGCTCAGTTGTCTCTTAAGTCTTGTGGACACGATGCTCATGAAATATAATATTGAGAGTTCTTTCAATCATTTGATCAAAACTAAAAATGGGAGATATCAGCAACAGAGCTTGCCCATAGCAAGCTTTCCTCTAGCTCAGCTCTCATGTTTTCCTGCAACTCAGCTTGTTCTGAACAGGATTCTGTTCAAGTCAGATTGATCAAATGAGAGCTTCTCCAAGCCAATCACTGTTCAAAACCTAACCCCAGCAGGGATTACAGCAAAGCAAGCAGTTATCATTAGTCATTTAAAGGCAGCATTGTTAATAAAAAGCCTCTAAAGCCCACAGTGAATTTTCAAGAACCTCTTTTAAAGAAACTACTCCGGGTATGTCCACAAAAGTTAAAATAAATTCTGTTTTCCACAATCCCTCATAACTTAAGTCCTTCAAGTAATATTAAATGTAAAGAGTGTTAGTGATTATTGAAACTAATCACTATTACAGATTTGTAGTGATTTAAATGAGGTCAGCCAGGTGGACCACAAAGAATATGAGTTCCCTGATTAAAGCAATTAACCTGGTCCAAATCAGGGAGCCCAGCAGATAGTGGATATCTGAAATGCAAACAGAAAATACTCAATAGATTTGGCAACATCTACACTATTTCTGACCACAATCTGTCTGCACAGATACCAGCAGACTTGCTCAACATTTACACACTTCCCATTTCTTTTGGAGTAAAGATATCCTGTTCTGGCAGCTGTCAGAAAAGCAACCTTTTGAGACTCTCATTCCCCCCCTTCAATAAGAAATCAGCAGCAGCAATGTGAGATACAATATAATTTTAAATGTAATGCATGATGTGAGCATAAGCAAATCTCTGAGCTAACAAACCGTCAATGTGATAAAGAACAAAAATGATGATTTGTCTCTCACTCCCTCACACACACACACACACTTCACTTGGAGGGAGAAAGCCAAGTTAACAAATTTGACCTGGTTTTGGGGACAGAGTGAAGAAGCCATCATGACTCACAGTGTGAACACTGTCAAGGGAAGGAAGTTGGATCAGCAAGAATGGCCTTCCATCTGTGAGGGTGAAGAAGCCATCAACTAGTGAGAGGTGGGGAGGATGGTAGGATGTCAGGTCAGAACACCCTGGTCCGAGGCAGGGCCGTATATATTGACAGAGGAGTTTGAGAATAGCTTCTCTAACATTGTGTTCAAGCATCTTCCAGTCAGGGTGAACAGGAAAGTCCACAAGTCACCACATGAGGCAAGGAAGAAAGGTGGCCCTGAGAAATAAGGCACTTCCTAATCAGCCAATGATTGCTCTTATTCAAAGCTGTTATTCTAAATCTAGACTCAAACAAAATAATGGAATATCCCAATTGATCGGCTCATTGGTGAATGAGCCCAGGTCCTGGTCATTGGCAGCACCTGCAAACCCTATCTTAGGCCCTTGCATTGGTTTAATCTGAAAGAAGGCACATCCAACAATGCAGCACTTCTGCAGTACTGCATTAGAGTGGCAGCTCTGTTTGTTGTGCTTCAGCTCTGTGGTGGCACTTGTACCTCAGGTGTGAGTGTTACCAAAAGATACAACTGACACTTTTCAGCATCATTTGAAAAAACAAGTCTCATTACTTATTGTACTTGGGCTGCACTTAATCAGTTACATCCCTTTGGGGGTGGGGTGGGGTGGGGTGGGGCGGGGCAGGGTGGGAGGGGTGTTGGTGTTGGTGTTGGTGGTGGGAGGTGTCAGTTAGCTCTGTTGGTTAAAAGCCTATTTGTGATGCAGAGTGATGTCAACAGCATGTTTTCATTTCCCACAATAATTGAAGTCACCATGAAGGACCTAAAGTGTGCACAGTAGAACTACTTTATGTTGGACACTATTTCTTGAAGTATAATGGATTTTCGTATGCTTGCTTATACCTGAGAAGACGTTGAAAGTCAAGTTGCAATGGAACACAGTACTATCTGTTATTCCTTAATGAATTATTGCCTGATTCTGATAGAACACTTAGAAGTAGTGTAGTGTGTAAGCTCGGGTAAAAGCTACTGTCTTAGTTTATCTTATTCCCTCACATGTAATTCAACTCAGGGGTTTTTCTCATTTCATCTTACTGTCATTTTTGTTGTGCTTCTATCATGTGGTCATAAATGAGAATAGCTATAACTTACCAGATGATAGAGGTTCCACAACAGAAATGTAGTTGTCCATTTCCTGAAATGCAATTCTCTGAAATCTTTCTTGGTTAAATAAAAATTACATTTCTAATGACTAGGGTCAAAACTGATACTTCAAAGAAACATAGCCACTTCCATATTCGACAAGTCATGCACATAAACTTGTAGAGTAGAGGAGCAATTCAGTTGGACTTTTGCCTGGATGGTCATACTTCATGGTCAACAGTTCTTGCTCTCATTAGCCTATTGTTAACAGATTTCACTTTAGAGGTGTAAACATCCATCATGATGATGTGGTGAGGCCAGTATAAACAGGCAAACTCTCCTGTATTTTTACAGACCCAAACACAGCGAAGTTGACAAGTTGCTGCTACCCTAAGTGTTATCAGACTGCAGCTTGCCAAATGTGATTTAGCTTGTGTTTTCAAATAAGCCTGTTGAACTAAAACCTGATGTTATGTGATTTCTGACCAAACACACCCTAGTCCAACACCAGCACCTCCACATCATGGCTACAGTTGTGGACAGACACTTAAATAAATCAATTTAACATTTGTACCTTATTTGCATAACAATATATACTTATAAGTTAAATCACGTCCCATTTAAAATAATGTCTGGCACACCATGGTGTCGTTTGTCTGCAAGAAAGTGTAAAAACATATCAAAATGTCCTGCATGCTGCTGGTTTTGATGTACAGCATGATAAAATGTTTGCTGTATTTGGGTTTTTGGGCCTTTTCTCCCTTTTTTTATTCTGTCATGGGATGTGAGGATCATTAGCAAGGCCAGCATTTTTACCCATCCCTCATACCCTTGAGCCAAACAGCTTGCTCGCCCAATTCAGAAAGCAGTTAAGAGTCAACCACATTGTTGTGGATCTAGAGTCATTAGTAAGGCACACCAGGTAAAGATTGCAGATTAGAGAGTTTTTAATAAGAGTTCCATGGTCATTGTTGCTAAAACTAACTGCCAATTTCAGATTTAATGAAAGAAAATAAATTTTGCCCACTATTCCACTGGGATTTACAAGCCTGTAAACTTGAGCCTTTGGATTATCTCAGTGATACTACTACTATACCAACATCTCACCCTGCTTTCATAGACAATCATAGCAAGTATGAAGGATTTTATGAGAAGATTTAGTGTTTATTGTTTTAAACAAGTTAATGTTTAGTTACAGCAAAAAGAATAAGGGAAAAAGGCAGTTCTCTAAATTGTTTGATTTGTAAAATCCAAAAGAAACTTTCTGTAAAGGGATTAGGACATTGTTTGATTCAATCTATTTTTATTTTTCAGTTTGCTAGCAGACATCAGGAATTTTGCTAAGCATTGGGAGCACTGGATGTCTTCATCACTGGAAAATCTCCCAGATAGCCTTTCTGAAAAGAAACTTCCCATTGCGCAGAGATTTGTTTCTTCTCTAAAACGGCAAACTTCATTTTTACATCTCGCACAGGCATGTGTTGAACAAAATCAAATATTTGAGTGTTTTTCGCATTGTACTTATTGTTAAATGTGTTTAATGTATCGTCCTGCTCAGATTGCCAGGCCTGCTTTATTTGACCAGACTGTTGTGAATTCCATGGTGGCTGACATTGAAAAGGTGGATCTAAACAGCATTAGTTCACAGGCCCTACTTACAGTATCGGGTGGAACAGATCAGGACTTTGAACTGTATTCTGATTGTAAGTACGTGATACTGGTCATGGCATATTAAGTAATTTTAATTAGCAGCTACAGGCTGTTGCAGATAATGTAACAAACAAGATAAGTATACACATTAGAAAAACTCTGATTTAAGACAAACATATAAAAGCATTACCTACAATCAGTTGATAATTATTCATGCGGGCTTTGAAGCAATTATTTATATCACAAACACAGTTTGCATTTCTGATGTTGCTGTCTTTCAATGGTCAGTGTTTCAATGATTGTACCAGCGATTCAACCCTGAGGTCATTGTCCCAAAGGAGCCCACCTTTACATAGATAAATACTCTCACAAGTAGGTAATATGTAGTATATACTAGTGAAACACATCTGAGCCTGGTAAGATTTAGAATCATGACTATATTTTCCTTTGTATTCAGTCTTAGCTGCACTGCCTGAACAGTAACAGTACACGGTATAGTAATGCCTATTGATCTCCCAGTAGTATGCTCAAGAATAAAAGTCTGAGCACATCTTTAACCCAACCTTTTGATTGGGAAAAGCTGGCTGTGAACTTAAGTACCCTTAAGAAGAGGAACAGTGAAATACTAGCTTGAATCCTGTTTGAATCGAATAAGTTATAAGAGTCAACTTGTACTCATTTTACTTATAACTTATACAAATCTAATATCGGTTAAAAAGAGAGTTTCTTTATCATTCCTTATGTGCATGAATGTAAAGAGGAAAAGAAACATTGAATTCCAAAAACTTCAGGGTAAAAGCTAAATTGGAGAAGATTGCATTAAGGTACTGCTGAAGGGCAAGGTTTTTTGGAGGAAATGGAGGCAGATGGCAAAAGGGAATGAAATATGTAAGGACTTTTCGAGAGTAGGGAATTCAAAATGGACCTCATTGCTGCCATCATCCAAGCAGAAAGCAGATGCAAAAAGTCCAATTTAGAGATACAGTTTTGTGTGCCTTGTGATGTAAAGAAAGACCAGGTTGGCACAGATGTCACCATTCAACATCAAAACTGAAGCAAGTTATTTCAGAGTGGGTAATGATGGTATAATATTGATCTTGTGGCTAGCTAGGGTGTGTAACCCAGGGATAGTCAAGGTGAAGACTTTCTTTGAGGAACATTGATAGGAGTGTTTGAGGGATGGTGGTCAGGTTTGCAACCATTTATGGACATCTGCTGATTCCACAGGTGTTCACTGTACAATTTGCATTTATTAATGGGACCAAAATGTGCTACGTAAACTAGGACTATTGAAATCACAGATTAAAAGAATAAAGCAGAAAATGGAGCTGTTCCATTTTAAATTCTGCTCTAGTTCTTTATCTGCTGTTTGAGGAGTATTAAAGCTTCTCTTTAAGAGGCACCAGAGGTAATGTCTAGTTCCATGTTTCTATGTCAGCACAGTCAATTTTTGTAGGGTAATTGGTACTTTGATTCTGGAGGAAAATTACATAAACCTGGTAACACATGGGAGATTGTAAACAAGTATTCCAATGGAACATTTGTAATCACATTTGGTATCACCAAATTTTAGAGGCATTGTACATTTTGGACAAAACCTTTGCCGTGTCAGTGACACATTCCATTATTAATGCATAAATCGGCAAGGAAACACAGGAGGTTTAGAGATGAGCCTTGAGTTCAATTCTACAGATCTTGAGATATAAAGGAGTAAATATATACACATACATATGATATGACAGATAGATCTTGATAAATGCTAGAAATACACATCGACCAAATATTTTCAGTATTTCTGATTTATTCTGATTACCAGCATTTTTAACAAAAAGGTCATTTGTGGGATGTTTGATGGTGGGGCTTGCATTTATTCCCATTTCTTTGGGAGGTTGGAGGTCAGCTGCCTTCTTTAACTGCTTTAATATGGTGCAGGTACACCCATGGTGCTGTTAGGAAGGGAAATGCAGGATTTTGACCCAGCAGCAGTGAAGGAATGGCAACACAATTCCAACTCCGGATAAGAGATAACAAGGTGTAGAGCTGGATGAACACAGCAGGCCAAGCAGCATCAGAGGAGCAGGAAAGCTGACGTTTTGGGTCAGGACCCTTCTTCAGAAGGCTACTTGGTTGGCTGTGTTCATCCAGCTCTACACCTTGTTATCTCAGATTCTCCAGCATCTGCAGTTACTACCATCTCCAACTCAGGATGGTGTGTGACTTAGAGAGAAATTTATAGGTTGTGGTATTCATGTGGATCTACTGTACTTGTCCTTCTAGGAGGTAGAAACTTGAGTTTGGGAGATGCTGTCAAACAGGTGAGTGTTGCAGTGCAGTGATAGTAGATGGCTTCCACTGCATATTGGTGATAGAGGGACTGAATATTGAAGATAGTAGATGGGGTGCCAAACAAGCAAACTTTTTGACCTTGGATGGAGCTGAGTATCCACAGTATTTTGCTTTGGCTGCAGAATTAGAAGGTAAATTTACGACACTTTTGCATCATAGAAACAGTATATCACCTGTTATTTTTAAGTACTGGATTTACACATCAAACTGATTGCAGGAAATTAGTTCTGGAACATTTTAATGAGGATTTGTTTTCATGGGATGTCAGTTGTTAATGTCAATACCCATGTGCTGTTGTCCCAGAAAGGGACACTTTAAAGACTTCCCTCTCATTTCTACAATGGTGAATTGTGGCTAGAGAATTTAGTGCTTTGATTCTACTTTTCCTTTCTGTTTTCTGTCTTAATCCAATCTTTCTTTCACTCTCTATCTTTATAGTTTGATTCTAAATCACCCACTATAATTCACCCTCTTCCATCAATCCTGAATTCTTAAATCTTCCTGATGACCTAATCTCCTTACCACATAGTTATCATTTCACTCTTCCAGAATATTACCCCTTGAATACATTCTGAGCTGAAAGGTGTATCAATGATCTAAGCCCAATTTGTTAACATCTCGCCCATAAATTAAACCCAAGGTTGAAAGATCGTTGAATGGAGAGCCAAGCAACTTGTTAAGAGCCAACCAATGAGCTTCTTAACCTATTGCTAGTGGAGTCTTGCCTTTTAAGAAGCTGTCAGCCAATCAGCGGCTGATAACTTCTGCCTTCTAAGGACCACTGGTCACTGCTTAGTCTTGAGGAGATACAGTGGTGAGAACGTAAGTAGTTTTCTTTTGCCTCTTGTGAGATGAGGGTCATGGGGAGAGGCCAATCAGAGGTAAGTACAGAGGGTGGTTTTGACAAGCCATCTGGGGACAAATGGAAGCCTAATCCCTGGCAAGACACCCTGTTTTTCCAGTCCAGAGAGCAGCCTTTGCAGGAAATCAGGCTGGTGGTGAGTCCAGGCCTTTAAGTGGCTGTTAGTTAACCAGCTAAGGGGCTTCATTGGTGGTGAATCAAAAAAGGTCCAAAAGGGCTGGCTTGACTAGTACTTAGTTGGTGGATTGATGAAAAGGGAGTAAGTATTTCTCTAGGGCCAACTCAACCATTTCTCTTTCGTCTTGCCATCTCCTTCACCATCTCCCGGGTGGGAAAATTCCATCCATTGTATTTAGTAGTAGTTAGCTTATAGTCAATCAAAAGTCAGCTTAAGCTTTTGATCTTCTGTTGCCGTTTGAAATTGAGTGGTCTAAGTTTTCAAATAGTTAGAGCAATCTCACATTTTCCTTTTTTACATGCTAGATGACTCTATTACAGTGTTTCAAGAATTGAAGGACCTGTTGAAGAAAAATGCTACAGTGGAATCATTCATTGAATGGTTGGACATAATAGTAGAGCAAAGGGTCATCAAGGTATCTTTTAGAAATGCAATATTTGTATAAAAGTTAAAAACAAATTCTTTTTTATTATGTATATTTTTGTCTAATGTATGACTATTAGTTAACTTTTTTTTTAAGCCAAGTAAACAAAATGGAAGATCCCTTAAGAAGAGAGCTCAAGATTTTCTTTTGAGATGGAGTTTTTTTGGAGCCCGAGTGATGCATAACCTCACTCTAAACAATGCTTCAAGCTTTGGTAAACTTTCACATTTTCATCTTTTGCACAGTTCAATATCTGTAATTACTTACATGCAAAATTAGGATGAGCTGCACAGTAATGGCTATTTCAAACTCTTTACTGAGATATGATTAATCCTGAGACAGGATTCAAAAAATGCATTTCAGTGAATTGTTGGCTTAGAGGGATCAAACATCTTGAGCTGTGAGTTTGGAATTGCTACTGCTTGCTAGGTAACCAGTTCACCAAATCGCCTCAAGTGTCTTCTAACATAGCTTGATGACTTAATTCCTCTCACCCAAATTTATTAATGTCTTTCACATATCTTTCAGAAATGATTCACAATCAGAATCTGGAACTATAGTGACTGTTTGATGAACATAACTCCAGAACATTTTAATAATCATTACAATTGATACTGAAGGGGTAACTTATTGGATTGAGAGCCAATCCTATTAGGATTAGAAAATTTACAAAGAAATAAAAGTCTAGAATGCAAAATTCTCCTGGTTATTAATATCAATACCAGATTCAGCAGAAGTACAAAATGAGATTACTGTTGTGTACTTGTGCAATTTTCTTAATGTATTTAAACGAAAATTTTCAGTACCATTAGTATATGTAATTTTTCTTTTCTAGTGTTGTTAGAACACACTTGATCAGATGGCATTGAAGTATATTACTGATTAAACACAGTAAGCAGTGGGCATACTCAGGTCAGAGAACATCAGTGGAGAGAGAAACAAATTTAAGAGACTGTTAAGTTCTGCTTTGTAGCACCACTGAAGCTGTTGCTATGGAAGCCACAAAATGGCAGACACACAGCTTCTGGTCACTTCTGTTGCTATCTCTGTCCTGTGCCGTACTTGTTCAGGCATGAGCAGTTTGGGGGTAGGAGTGGGGGATGTGGGTTCAGTCGGGCAGCTATATGTACCTGACACTTTGACAAGGGCCCAAACAAAATATGAGGTAGGTGAACCTTACAACAGATTACGGTTAGAATTTAAAAAAAAACACTCTGCCTTGTTTGAGAAAGAAGGAGACTATTTGCAGTTAAACAATGTTTTTTTTCTTTCATGTGAGCAGATGGTCACTGAGATAACTTTGCTTCACTCCATCTCCCTCTAGGTTCCTTTCATCTGATTCGAATGCTGTTGGATGAATATATTCTATTGGCCATGGAGACTCAGTTTAACAATGACAAGGAGCAGGAACTACAGAATCTCCTGGACAAATATATGAAAAATGCAGGTATTTTCAATGAAGAAACGAAAAAGTTTCTGCTTTCTGTAAACATGAAAACTTTTCTGTTACCAGTGAGATCAACTGAGTATGGGCAACATACCATCCTGAAATTTCATTTATAACTGCAAAAGCACTGATCTGCTCCCCTCAGTAATGAATCCCCTCCTGCTGTTGATTGTCCACAATACTTCCAACCTCCAAGAGCAGCTGGACCACCCACAGTGTCATTGCCGCTCCTTTGACTGGCCTTCACAAAAGAACCATCACGCTGCACATTTTCCAAGGCTGAAAACAATGAGCAAACAAGTTGTACTTGGGGTATTCTCTCACTCCTCTTGGTGCCCTTCTCTCTGGCAATCAACCATTTCCCTGTCTGTCTGCACTTCGTTTGGCTGCTGAGTGACCACATCTTCAAAGGTGGCTGGCTACAAACGTCTCAGCCAGCCTCAGGACTTTTTGTTTGTTTATGAGATGTACGTGTGACTGGTGATGCCAGCATTTGTTGCCCATTTCTAATTTACCAGAGGATGATTGAGTGTCAACCTCACTGCTGTGAGTCTGGCATCACTTGTAGGCCAGACCAATAGCAGATTTCCTTCCCTAAAGGACATTAGTGAACCGTTGCATTTTTTGCAACAGTTAACAATATATACATGATCACTACTAAGCTAACTCTATGTTCCTTTTTCACTGAATTCAAATTTCAGCATCTGCCGTGATGGGATTTGAACCCAGCCCCTAAGAACGTTAGCCTGGGATCTGGATTACTAGTCCAAAGGCAATAGCATTAATGTACCACCTCCCCTTGCAACTCTGTAGCCCTAGGGCCATTCAAGCTACAAAACCCTGAGCAGGAGTTACTCTAGTCAGACACACCTCCTGCACACATGGTCATCCAGATGTCCAAGAGGATCTAAGATTTCCCACATAGTGCAGGATGTACAAATTATGGCCTGAGCTCCCTATGTATGTTAACTAAATAGTGTGTCTCTTGATTTTTTTTTTACCCTTACTCTGAGAAAAATTGTATTCTTGTTTACGGCCCAAATATCACTCAGGTCCACCGCTGATCGATTTGCTTCCTCATGTTACCTGCTCCTTTCTGCAATGCTGACTGTTTGTTAGAACATCTTTACTTCGCATTCTCTTCTCAGTGACGCCGACTGCCTGTCACAGGGGAGTTCTCACCTTGCCTGCTTTTCTCTAATGTATGTGAGCAAAGGTAGCAAATACATGTAGAAGAATGTGCAGAAATTAGGCCCAGAGTAACCACTAATAATAATGACAAAAACTCAAATCTTAAGTCTCTTCTTCTGAATGCCCCTAGCATTTGTAACAAAATTGATGGATTAACAGTAAAAGTAGAAATAAATGAATATGACTTGATAGATATTGCGGAGGTGTGGCTGGAGGTTGACCAAAATGGGGAACTCAAAATTCAAGGGTATTTGATGCTCTAGTAAAGGAAAAGGAATTGGGGTAACTTTAGTTGAAGGAAGATATCAGTACATTGGTGAGAAATGATATAAGTGCAACAGACAGTGTTGTGGAATCGGTTTGGGTGGAAGTAAGAAGTGGCAAGGGAAAGAAGTCATGTTGGAAGTCATCTATAAGCCACTGAAGCACTGTATTACTATAGGATTAAATGTAACTTTAATGCGAGAAGTGTAGTAGGTAAGGCAGATGAACTTAGGGCTTGGATTAGTACCTGGGAATATGATGTTATTGCTATTTCTGAGACTTGGTTGAGGGAAGGGCAAGATTGGCAACTAAATATCCCAGGATATAGATGCTTCAGGTGGGATAGAGAGGGAGGTAAAAGGGGTGGAGGAGTTGCATTACTGGTCAAAGAGGATATCACAGCTGTGCTGAAGGAAGGCACTATGGAGGACTCGAGCAGTGAGGCAATATGGGCAGAGCTCAGAAATAGGAAGGGTGTGGTAACAATGTTGGGGCTGTACTACAGGGCTCCCAACAGTGAGCGCGAGATAGAGGTACAAATATGTAGACAGATTATGGAAAGATGTAGGAGCAACAGAGTGGTGGTGATGGGAGATTTTAATTTTCCCAACATTGACTGGGATTCACTTAGTGTTAGGGGTTTAGATGGAGCAGAATTTGCAAGGAGCATCCAGGAGGGTTTTCTAGAGCAATATGTAAATAGACCAACTCGGGAAGGGGCCATATTGGACCTGGTGTTGGGGAATGAGCCCGGCCAGGTGGTTGAAGTTTCAGTAGGGGATTACTTTGGGAATAATGATCACAATTCCGTAAGTTTTAGAATACTGATGGACAAAGACGAGAGTGGTCCTAAAGGAAGAGTGCTAAATTGGGGGACCAACTATGCAAAATTCGGCAGGAGCTGGGGAATGTGCATTGGGAGCAGCTGTTTGAGGGTAAATCCACATTTTACATGTGGGAGGCTTTTAAAGAGAGGTTGATTAGAGTGCAGGACAGACATGTCCCTGTGAAAATGAGGGATAGAAAGGGCACGATTAGGGAACCATGGATGACAGGTGAAATTGTGAGACTAGCAAAGAGGAAAAAGGAAGCATACATAAGGTCTAGGCGACTGAAAACAGACGAAGCTTTGGAAGAATATCGGGAAAGTAGGACCGATCTGAAACGAGGAATTAAGAGGGCTAAAAGGGGTCATGAAATATCTTTAGCAAACAGGGTTAAGGAAAATCCCAAAGCCTTTTATTCGTACATAAGGAGCAAGAGAGTAACTAGAGAAAGGGTTGGCCCACTCCAGGACAAAGGAGGGAATTTATGCGAGGAGTCAGAGAATGAGTGAGATTCTTAATGAATACTTTGCGCATTATTCACCGAGGAGAGAGATATGACGGATGTTGAGGTTAGGGATAGATATTTGATTATTCTAGGTCACGTCAGCATAAGGCGGGGGGAAGTGTTGGATATTCTAAAAGGCATTAGGGTGGACAAGTTCCCAGGTCCGGATGGAATCTATCCCAGGTTACTGAGGGAAGCGAGAGAGGAAATAGCTGGGGCCTTAACAGATATCTTTGTAGCATCCTTGAGCACGGGTGAGGTCCCGGAGGACTGGAGAATTGCTAATGTTGTCCCCTTGCTTAAGAAGGGTAACAAGGATAATCCAGGTAATTATGGACCGGTGAACCTGACGTCAGTGATGGGGAAGCTGCTGGAGAAGATACTGAGGGATAGGATCTATTTACATTTGGCAGAAAATGGGCTTATTAGTGATAGGCAGCATGGTTTTGTGCAGGGAAGGTCATGTCATACCAACTTGATAGAATTCTTTGAGGAAGTGACAAAGTTGATAGATGAGGGAAGGGATGTCATATACATGGACTTCAGTAAGGCGTTTGATAAGGTTCCCCATGGTAGGCTGATGGAGAAAGTGTAGTCGCATAGGGTCCAGGCTGTACTAGCTAGATGGATAGAGAACTGGCTGGGCAACAGGAGACAGAGTTGTAGTGGAAGGGAGTTTCTCAAAATGGAGAACTGTGACCAGTGGTGTTCCACAGGGATCCCTGTTGGGACCACTGTTGTTTGTGATATACATAAATGATCTGGAGGAAGGTATAGATGGTCTGATTAGCAAGTTTACAGATGACACTAAGATTGGTGGAGTAGCAGATAGTGAAGGGGACTGTCGGAGAATGCAGCAGAATATAGATAGATTGGAGAGTTGGGTGGAGAAATGGCGGATGGAGTTCAATCCAGGCAAATGCGAGGTGATGCATTTTGGAAGATCCAATTCAAGAGCGAACTATAAGGTAAATGGAAAAGCCCTGGGGAAAATTGATGCGCAGGGATTCTGGGTGTTCAGGTCCATTGCACCCTGAAGGTGGCAACGCAGGTCGATAGAGGGGTCAAGAAGGCATACGGCATGCTTTCATTCATCGGACGGGGTATTGAGTACAAGAGTTGGCAGGTCATGTTACAGTTGTATAGGACTTTGGTTCGATCACATTTGGAATACTGCGTACACTTCTGGTCGCCACATTACCAAAAGGATGTGGATGCTTTGGAGAGAGTGCAGAGGAGGTTCACCAGGATGTTGCCTGGTATGGAGGGCGCTAGCTATGAAGAGAAGTTGAGTATATTAGGTTTATTTACATTAGAAAGACGGAGGTTGAGGGGGGACCTGATTGAGGTCTACAAAATCATGAGAGGTATAGACAGGGTGGATAGCAAGAAGCTTTTTCCCAGAGTGGGGGACTCAATTACTAGGGCTTAATGATTTCAAGGTGAGAGGGGAAAAGTTTAAGGGAGATATGCGTGAAAAGTTCTTTACGCAGAGGGTGGTGGGTGCCTGGAACGCATTGCCAGCAGAGGTGGTAGAGGCGGGCACGATAGCGTCATTTAAGATGTATCTAGACAGATACATGAATGGGCAGGGAGCAGAGGGATACAGATCCTTGGAAAATAGGTGACAGATTTAGATAGAGGATCTGGATCGGCACAGGCTTGGAGGGCTGAAGGGCCACTTTTCTTTGTTCTTTGTTCTTTGTTTTTTGTAAATTGAGAAATAATAGAATTGTATAAGAAGGACATCACAGTTGTTATGAGTGATTTTAACCTTCATATTAACTGGACCAATCAGATGGGCAAGTACAACATAGAAGACACATTTGCCGAGTGCTTTGGGATTGTTTCTTAGAGCAATACATTGCACAACTTACCCTGGAACAGGTTATTTTAGATTTAATGCGTAATGAGGTAGGATTAATAAAAGATCTGAGTTAAGGATCCTTTCAGAGGTAGTGATCTCACATGGTCAAATTTAAAATTCAGTTTGAGGCAAAACAACTTGGGTCTCAAGCTAGAGGCTGCAAATTTGTTAAGGGCAATTACAAAACAATGAAGAAAGAGTTGGCTAAAGCAGGCTGGGAAAATAGACTAATGGAAAGTCAGTAGATGAGCAATGGTAGATATTTGATTGGATATTTTCTAAAATGCAGGAAAAAAATTATTCTGGTCAAAAAGAAGGACTTGATAAGGGGGATGAACAAAGTGTGGTGAACAAAACGTGTTCAAGGGCAGTATACAATCAAAAACTAAGGCATACACATGGTAAAAACTAATGGTAGGCCAAAGGGATTTATTTAGAAACCAATAGCAGATGACCAGAAAGATACTAAAGAGAAACAAAATTGATTGTGAAAGTAAATTGCCAAGAAATAAAAAAAGACAGCAGGATCTTCTACAAATTTATAAATGAAAGGAAGTAACCAAAGTAAATATGGGACTGTCAGAGGTTGCCACTGTGCAATTAATCACAGGGAAGAAGTAAATGGCGGATAATTTAAGCCCATATTTAGCTTTAATCTTCACAGTGAAAGACACTATAAACATCACTAAAATAGGGGATGTTTATATTATCCTCTATTGGTGCTTCCTGGTGTTAAAGTCAAGGACAAGCTTGCTTCTGTTTGAACAGTATGGGGAGGGGGGTGCTAAGGATGTGAGAGAAGGTGGGGACACGTGGTGGGAAGCTCCAGTGGGCATGAGGAGCCCCATTAATGAAATGCCCTTTGTTCATCATTATGTGCAGTAAAACTTATTGGGTTACATACTGAGTAAGGGCTTCCTCCTGCATAGGCTAAACCTTAAGGGTGGAGGATTGAATGTGTCCCAGGCCTTTAAGTGAGGCAAGGGACGATATAGCAGGCATGCTGACATTAATTTTTAATACCTCTCTAGCCACAGGTTAGGTGCCAGAGGACAGGAGGACAGCCAATGTGTTACTGTTATTCAAGAAGGGAGGAAGGGGTAAAGCAGGAAATGACACGCCAAACAGTATAACCCTCCGTGTTGGGGAAACTATTGGAAGCAATTCTGAGGGACAGAAATAATCCGCACGTGGAAAGGCAGACATTAATCAAAAATAGTCAGCAAGGCATAAGGGGAGGTCACGCCTGAGTAGTCATTAAGTAGTCTTTAACTAGCCACTTAAGAATCTCTGGTCAAAGGATGACCCGGAAGAGTTGATGACCTGGTGTTATTATTGCTATATTGTTAATCCAGAGACCCATATTAATGTCCTGGGGATTCAGGTTTGAAACCCATCATGCCAGATGGTGGAATTTGAATTCAATAAAATCTGGAATAAAGAGTCCTTGAAACCATTGCCAATTGTTGGGGAAAAGGCCCATCTGGTTCATGAGTGGTCTTTAGGGAAGGAAATCTGCTGGACTGGCCTGTATGTGACTCCAGACCTACAGCAATATGGTTGACTCTTAATTGCCCCCTGGAAATTAGGGAAAGGCAATAAATGGCGGCATAGCCAGTAACACACCCATTCTGTGGATGAAAAATAGAAACAGATTTTCCAACACCTTTCATGCCCGGATTTTACAGCCTGTCACTGGGGGATACCATACATTAGTTTATGACTCAGACCTTTGGTGGATCATTGTAGGCAGTAAATCTTGAGGATACCCCATTCGTAACATCTAAGTAATGCCTTTCAAAAATTATTCTCTTCATTCTCAGAGCACCCTCAGTAGATGCATAATTGGTGCCCATTTTAAATGTACGATGAATAGTCAGTGCTTTTGTAATGGTCAATTCTAAAGTGGTTAGATTATTGTATGGAGTACAAGTATAGTCAAATTATCTTGTATGCAGTCGACACAGAAGATATACTGGCTGTATACTGAGTTTTGTAGAGGCCTGAACAATATAAGCTTTGGCACAAAACCATGGCAGAATCATGTGAGAAGTCAGTGGAGGCCCACCTTGAGATTCAATTCACTTTCAGGATGCTTAGATGAGCATTTGAGGGCACATCTGCAACTAGCATTGAAAGGCTGCTGCAAGGACACTTCAGTGTACAAGGACAGGTATCTGGTTCATGGATTGGGCCAGCCAAATCTCAGGGCTGGTCACTTGTTCTCTTAGTGTTTGTGAACTCAGGGCCTACCCACATGCTCACAGTATCCATGCCTTGTCTTGCCGTGCCATGCCTGTAACTGTTTTGGTGGTAAGCCAGAGTCTAAAGACTATCCGGTCTACTGTATTGGCATGCTCTTTTGCATAGATTCACAGACAGGCTGATTGTCTTGCTGCTCAGTAGGGCTCTGTCTGGGGCTGGTGAGGGTGACAATTTTCTGTTTGGCACACCAAAATGTCAATGGAACACTTATAGCATGTGCCAGCTGCCTGCATGGCAGATGCACCACGTGTTTATTCAACTAAATGGCCTTGCCAGAAAGTAATTGGAGTAGTCCTCAAGTCTAGGGTCAAGGAATCCTGGTACTGTTGTTCATGGACACACTTAGCACAGAGTCCAGGACTTAATCTCAGTCAGTCATCCACTTGGGCATATCATGGTCAGATGATATATGTGACTACAGGCCAGAGAGTGGGCAACAGTTCGTCCTGTCAGTCCCAGTCTAACTATCACAATTAACCAGTCATGAGAAGCGCATATCAGATGATTATCCAATTTTATTTTGAAGACTTCAGTTAAGTTAGCACCTACCCTACCACACTTTCATATAGTGCATTCTAGATCCTCATTGCCTTGATCCTCATTGCCTTGTATGGAAAAAAATAATTTTCTTCACATTGATGTTGCTTCCTTTTCCATTCAGCTTAGATTCAAAATTTTATCTAAAATTTTCTAGAACACTTCTCATTATTTTTGTGCTAATTCATGATGGTTTTCTTCATTCCTTCTAAACTCATAACTGCTTCCAACTTGAAGGACAAGGGCAGAAGATATTTGGGAACACCACAAACTGCATGTTCCCTTCCAAGCCACTCATGACTCTGACTTGGAGAAATGTTGCCATGCCTTCTTTGTTGCTGGGTCAAAATCCTGGAATTCCCTCCCTAAGGGCAATGTGGGTCAATCTATCACACACAGACTGCAGCAGTTCAAGAAGGCAGCTCACCAACACCTTCTCATGAACAACTAAGGATGTGCAAGAAAAGCTGGCTCAGTCAGTGACACTCCTATCCAATGAGTCAATATAAAAATATTCCTTCTTTTAGAACTGACATAAGTAAATGATTGTCCTGATCACCATTTTGCAATGTGATTAACTTATTCCTACTCTCTCCTGCCTTCATTAAGGGTTTTTCTGTTTACATTTTCCAGATGCTAGCAAAGCAACATTCACAGCATCACCAAGCTCCTGTTTTCTTGCAAATCGTAACAAAAGCACATTGCTTTCCAATGATGCTATGGTAAAAAATGAATCTTTGGCACCACAGCCATATGCATCTCTAGCACCAAGCCAACACAACTTAGCTACTAGTGTGACTCCATTCGCAAATGCTGAAAATGATGTCCTTCAAATAACAGGTAAGAAAATAGCCCTGCTATTTTATCAATGCTGTTGTGTGATTTAGATTAGCTGGTTTTACAAGTGATGCAGTGTTCTGCTTTGAACCAGGTTTCTGTGGTTCTTTCTAAATAATCCACATAAAAATGCACACAACAAAACCATAGATAAAATTAAAAGATAAAAAAGCACTTCTACTGGTAGAAATTTGCAAAAAAAAGGTGATCATTAAAGATACACATATACCCATGATACATGTTTAGTTATTTCTGTTCTCTTCCTTTGAAAACACACATGATGAGTCTGATTAAAAGAATTATCAAGGAAAGATGCTGTATTGTCCAAATTCTGAAGTGCCTTTTGTAAATTTAGAAAGCTTTGATGAATAAATAACTGCTGTAGCAAAATCTAGATTGTAAGTATTGAAATTCACTCAACCTATTAACTCGTAACTACTTTATCAACAACTATCTGCAAAGCTTTTAATGTAACAAACTGCTGCATAATGCCTCACAGAAAAGCAAACTTTGACACTGAGCCAGATAAGGCAATATCAGATGTTCAGGACCTTGGTCAGAGACATTGGTTTTAAGGAACCAATGAAAGGAAGAAAGAAACTCGGAGAGAATCAGCGGGAAGTTCAGAGCTGAGGCAATTCTGGGAATGGCTACAAAGGGTGGAGAAATTAAAATTAGTGGATAACAGATATATTTGAGGATTGCAGAGCTAGAGAAAGTGAATGGACAGCTTTAAAAACAAGGATGGGAGATCAAGAGATTGTGTAAATACATGTTAACATATGTCAGGGAGCAATTTCATGATGGGGGAATGGAAGGTGGAGAAATAAGGATGAAGACAATCTCTCCAACTTGTCTTAACTTAACACTTGGTTAAACTATTTAATGGATTCAACTAGATTTTGTAGTATTTTTCCAAATGACTATTCCTGCTCCTTGTTACCTCTCGCAGTATGTTGTACTGGATTAAGCTTGTTTGAGATAGTTTGCTACCACCCAAATCATCCTTTGTCTTGAGCCTGGCTAGCAATGTCACTACAGTCCGAGAGGGCTATAGGATAATTTCTCATTAGAGAGAAATGACTGCTGGTGGTTTAACCATGAGGGTCGCCACACCTCAAGCAAGGGGAGAGGTTTCATGGCAACCTCAGCTAATGTGGAAATCAAACTAGTACTATTGAAATGACTCTGCATTGCAAAGCAGCCATCCGGCCAACTGAGCTAACCAGTTCCACAATCTACCTAGTAATTTGTGGTAGACAATTCATCATGTTGGGTATCTATGGAAGAGACATTTGTTAGATAACATGAAAGTAATAAATGCAATGGCATTTGGTTAGACATACCTACTAGAGCCTCTGGGAGTGAGAACAGGTATATCTTCTACTTCTGAAAATAAGAGTAGAACTTTTTGTGTCCACTCTTAGACTGTGTGTGACATCAACAGAATTGGTGGAGCCAATGTGACATCAAATTTAATCTCTCCAGAACTTATACAACAGATTTATTTGGAAGAAAATCTAGAAGAGTACAGAGGAACTAATTATATCCTTTGCTGGTAGTTAAATGTAGTTATGTTATTTTAAGCACTTCTTTCTTCAGGATCAAAGACCATTTCTGGAAGTGAACCTCACTTGTTATGAAGAAAAATATATCTGTAAATATTATCAACTCTGTCCACCCTAATATTGTAAACTTTTATTAAATCATACAGTAACCTTCTAAATTATTGAAAATCTCTCCTTATAATATATAATCCATCTTTCATTCTGATAAATCCAAAATGCATACCCTAATATTTTATTCCTAAACTGTAGTACCTAGAACTCCTGCCTCCTTGTATTCTAGTTATCCAGGTATGAAGACTGTTAGCTTTTTTTAAATGATTGTCTGCACTATTCATGCCATTTTATGATCTGTCAGCCCCTGGACCTGGACATGTATGTCTTTTTGGATTTACACTGTTTCTAGCTTTCTGTAATTTAAAGTATGCTGTTATGTCATTGTAGGTCCAAAATAGATGGGCCCACACTTTCAACCTTGAAACTTATTTGCCAGTTTTGCTTGTTTTCTTAATCTATTATTCTTTGTAAAGGGCAAATGCACCTCATGTCCATGGACATTGGCATGTATCAGATGCCAATCTCACCACTTCATCATGGCACATCTCTAATAGAGTCATTGAATTATACGGCACGAAAACAGACCCTTCAGTCCAACCAGTCCATGCCAAACATAATGCAACTACACTTACAATATGTTTCTGCACTCGTATGCTGCTCTTTCGAGTGCAGTGGTAACTATCATTGGAATGCAGCTGCAAGGACACTTTCTGTGTAGAGGCACACAACTTCTCATGGATTAGTTCAGGTTACATCTCATGTCTGCTCACTTGCTCACTTAGCACTTGCACACTTAGCACCTACCTGGTTTATCAGCATCTCTACCTTACCTTCATTTCAGTGCTTCTGCTCCTCAGTCAGAACTAACCAGCACACAGTATTTCTGTCTTGTCTTTTAGTGGAGCAACAAAGCCAGGAAGCTTTCACAGTTGTGAGCAGTCACCAGTCAGAGGTGGTGGTTGTTTGGGATTGGGGATGGCCATATTGCCGTATGGCACCATTGCTGAATCAGTGTTACACCTGCATATGCAAAAACATTGTGTGTGTCTCAAGCAAATAACCATGCTCCTAAGTCTAAGGGATGTAGTCCTCAGTCAAGTTAAAGGGGGCACCTTTTACTCAGGAGGTCCTAGCACAGTAAGTCAAAGGCAGCCTCCAACATCAGACAAGATGCTTGGGCATGATTAACTTGTCACTTGGGGCAGTTACGGTCAGGATACCCTCCTTGTAGCGGGTGAAGCTGAATATCAGGCATTCCAATTCCTGTCTTAGCTTTTTCTGCCCTTTTTGTTTGCTATTTTCTCCTGAAATGAGAGAAGGGGAGAGATGTGTGATGAGAGATAAAAATGGATAGTACAGCAGTTAGTGTTGGTGAAGGTGAGGGAAAGGTGGTGAGGTGTCTGCAGTGAATAAGTAGGCATTAGAGAGGGCATACAGGGTTAATGGTCTGGGGGAGCTAAGTGGGTAAAAGAAAGTGAGGGAGCTCATTGCAGGCAATAGTGAGAGAGGTAGAGCATGAACTGTAGTGAGAGGATTGTGCAGTAACATAAATAGTGAGTGTGAGTTAGCAGAGAGGAGATCATTTACACTGGAGAACAGATGGTTATTGACCTTCTTCTTACATTGCTGGGCATTCCTCCAGACGTTGGACTGACCCGGATGGCAATGTCAGACCAGGGTGGCATGGTCTCTTCTGTCAGTCCTGTGGGAAGAAAATATGTCCCTCTTCTATACCATCCAGTTCAGCAGGACCTCCAATTGACCCTTTTCTGACATGTTCGAGGTACCATGCAAGGCATCTCCAGACTGATGGCTCTAGTCTGGGTGAACAATGACGTTTGAAAGTTTGCACCAGTGCCAGGGATGCTGGGATATCCTAATAAAGTTGAGTTTGTCAGGTCATAGCGAGTGGTACAGTCGGCCCAGCTTTGGATGAAAGGGACACCGTAAGGGACAAGGTAGGTCATTAGTGAGGTGAGTTCGGAATGATAGTGCAAGAAAACTTGGCAGGCCTCACATAAAGAAACTCTCAGTGAAACTCAAGGAAAATGAGATTCAGCTCAAATTTCATACAGAACTCTGCAGGATACTTTTTGAAGATTAATCTCCTGGACACTGCTATGAGCAATGCAGGAGAAAATTCATAGGTACATTAAGAAAGATCATGGTGGAATCTTCCCAGCCCTGAATAAAAATCATGGGAAATGGTGAGATGAGTGAGAAAACATTTTGTCCAATCTTCCATCCAAGGTTTTTAACAGCGAGACAAACCTTCCTGGTGAGTGGCAAGAGATATGTATTAACTTTCTTTATTGCTTGATCTCGTCTCCTTTATATGTAGTTTGCTGTTTTATCAGCACTGGAGTGAAAGTAGAAAGTGACAAGTTCCAACATGAAAATTAAGTCGGTACTTGGCAGCTCCAGCTGGTTATTTGTTCCTCCAGCCCACCATCTTTGCCAGTAATCCTGAACGTCTCAGGCTATACTCCATGGGCAGGGAAGGTCTTAATCCTTCATCCTTGGAGGTTGATATCAGACACACATCAACCTCATCACATTCTCCTGGCACACCTCCGACTCACTTTTAATACAGTTATCACTTCAATACTGCCCTTTGGAGCACACCGATATCTTTCATTGTAATGCTGTTGCCAGACCACTTTCTGCACTAGGCCAGGAGCTCATCTTGGTCATCAGAACAGGGTGTATCCCAGAGTTCTTGGCTTGCTCTCCTGCCACGCACTCACTGCGCTCTTTCAGGATACTCACTGCATCCCTGCCTTGCCTTACTAGGTACTGAAATGAAAAATAGTAGCCACCACACTCTGAATGGTTAGAGCACCTTTGCTTTCTCCCTGAGAACACAGGCCATACTTATGAGTGGTATGAGATCCTTTGAAGCACAATTACATTAACCCAGTACCTACACAGACAGGTTTAAGATACCTATAATCATAGAACTCTGCATGTGAAATGCATGTAGTGACTGACAACATGGAATACAACCATGGCCACAGCATTTTTGACCATGTCATTGGTCACTACAAGCTTAAAAATGGCACCTGCAAACTACAATTCACAAAGACAATTTCAGGTCTCCTGGGCTTCACAAGGGAATGGAGCTGATTCCCCATCACTTTGAACAGGAAGTATGTGACAGCAATCTCCTATACTCAGTGCTCTGTTTCCTTGGTGATGCGTGGAATTGGGTTGAGAGGAATGGGGAGTGTGGTGGGGTAGGTATTTTCAGTAGATTCCAAGATGGTGAAGCCAGCAAAGTAGGCAGCATTCAGGGTCTTGGGCCCATCCGCTGCAGGCCGGCTGCTTCCCGCCTTCTTTCCTTACCCTTTTTGTCTTCTTTCTTTTCCTTTTCCTTCGCTTCTGCCAACATGAAGAAGACAGAGAATGTGACATCACGGAGGAGGGCAGCTGGAGTGGACTTTTTGCAAGGCAACGGCCTAGCCTGGCAGTGGAGCCAGGGACTCCTGGTTGTGGTATACCCGGACCGGGGACTCCAGGCGACGGTGAGATGGTGATGTCAGCGGTGCCAGGGATTCCCAGTCTTGAGGAAGCCCAGTGGGGATGGACTGAATGGACTCCTGGCCTTGTGGAAGGCCGGCATGGACTCCAGACCTTGAGGTGAAGCTCAACATGGACTCCCTGCTTTAGAAAGACTGTAATGCTGAACTTTTACCTTTATTTCTTTACTTTTCTAATTTATGCCTCAGATTTTGTACCTAGATATCTTTGTACTGAAGATGGTGCCGGAAATGGCAACTCTGTACACTTTTCATTGTACTCATGTACCCCTGTACTTCATGTGACAATAAACCTAATTCTAATTCTAATTTTACTACACTTACAATCATTTATTTGGCTTGAGCTGCATACACCAAAATGAGGTCTATCTTGTCAAAGGTCCATGCACAACCATTCCCTGGCCCTCTTTGTCAGATCCTCTGTGTCCCACTGTATCAAGAACTTTGCTAAACTGTCCTTTGTGTGTGATGTGAATACTGACTGCTTGCATCACTAAGGACCTGTTCTGTTTCTGATATGCCTCAACGGATCCAGCCATTGCAGGGCTTGTCAATACCACTATGGCGTATTGAAGGTGCAGAGAAATCAAGGTGGAACAAATGCACCAGTAAAGCCCCGGACCAGAAGCAACTTCCTGTGACTGCTGCACAGTCTGAAAATTGAAGATGTCACAGCTGAAGGCCCCCTCAGGATGACAAGGAGGTACAGGAGGCCCATAGGCTGTTGTCCTCAGTGCCACTTTCTCCAGACAAGTGCCACTGTCGACTGAAGATGGCCTGGGACACTTTCAAAGTATGGTGTCATTTACTGGAGCAGTACTTGTGAACTGGTATCGAAGAGAAGGCAGTGATGCGTAGCCATCCTATTCTAATGGCTGTTAATTTGGCTTCTTCCAAGGATCCACTATTTACCTTTGAGGGATCTCTCAATCTTCAACCCATTGATGTATCAAGGCTGTTATCAAAGCCATTTGTGCAAGATCTCAACGCCTCATTCCATTTTCCCATGATGAGGTGAGCGCTGTAGCCAAGGCAGTAGACTTTTGGTAGACTTAGCTGGCTTCCCCTTGGTGCAGGGCTCTGAAGACTGTACCCAGGTTGCAATGAGAATGCCGTATCATAATACAGCAGACTTCAAGTGAATTGGGTTCCATTCAGTCAATGTGCAAGTCATCTATGATCATTGGTACTACATCTTAGCAGTCTGTGCCCTGGGATGTGCCTACATCCTTAAGAACTCTCACAGTCCTGCTTCATTTTAAGGGCTGAATGCCTTACAAGGAAGAACTACCCTCTGTAAGCAAGGCTGATGACTCTGTCATGCAACCTGTTAACTGAGGGAGTGTATGTGTGCATGTGTGCGTGTACACACTTTGGTAGAATTTATTGACACCCAATTCCAAAAGATGTAAGTCAGGTGACATTATCATTCATTTTTTGTAAATGTGTTGCTTGATAGACAAACAGCCCCTGTTTATTCTCAGAAGTAACTGGAGATATGCTTTATTTTAATTTGTTTCATCACTTTGCCTGCTGTCCAATAAGAATTTAACGTTAACATTGAAAGCTTTCCAACATGTGACGATCCCACATTGAACCATAATAGGCTGTTATGCTCCAATGAGTGTTAGCGAAAGAGGAGCACTCCTTTTAGACAGACTTCTAACATGGTATCATGATAAGGACAGGTTGCCTCTGCAGCTTAATTCTTATAGTACAGTTACCATGAGAGTTGATCAGACAGGTGATAAATAGGCAAAACATTTACAGTTGTGAGTTTCTACTTCCAATGAGGCATCAATCATGCCACTTATGAGCTCTCACACAGAAAGAAAGCCACTGTGTGCTGTGTGAAGGCCTACTCTGTCTTGAATTTAGTGGCGTGGCATGAATCCCAGACATTCCCGGCAGCAGTGTGTAATTCCACCATTAATGAGCACACGGTAAAGTGAGAGCGGTACTGTAGGGGCATGGTGCATACGTACCGAGGTGGGCAGTGGAGAATAATGTCAGATAACTTGCTGGAGCCCATGGAAGTTAACAGGAAACTGTGAAAATGACACTTAGTCAGTTTTCAGCAAAATGCAGCCATGCATTTTTTTTGACATTATCTTTGAATGTTTCTCCTTACCCAATGTAAAAATATGAAAAAATGGTAAAATAAGACTGTTTGTTTGGCTGGCAGGTTAGCATATCCAACTGGGTAGTGAATATTCTTCCTTTAGGAAAAGGTAGGAAGGCTGTGCATCACAACAAAGGAATGTTTTGACTGACTAATGGGTGGAGAAATATAAAAGGGAAGCATTTGATAGATTAATTAACTAAAGAGTTTAAGTGGTCTGGATAAAGTGTCATTGACATAACAGCAAGTGTAATAGATTTATTTTACATCAGAGATGTAGTTCCAGAGTGAATGATTGAAGCAGAGAACATAAACCATTGAGTATGCAGATAATTAGCTGTTGGAAAAGGGAATAAGGAAATGGGGAATAGAGCAGACATGTGGATGAGGAGTACTGCAACACGTCATCGGTGATCCCAAATCCCTGATTGGAAAAGCAAGTGCCCCACCAGTTGGTCACAGGAATATACTTAAGCCTCAAGCCACCATGCTGTTAGTTGGATCTCAAAAAAAGCAAGGCTTATATCAATTCTTTATGGAGTTAACAATAATAAATGTATGAAATATAGTAACACTGTTAGACATTGATTAAAAATGTACTTCAATCATAATTTTATCACATTATGAAGTAGAATTGCCAGACTGTACACATAACAGTGGGAGATTTATTTGACAGGCATGATACAAACTATACTCAGAATTATATTTATAACCTTAGAATGAATTTCTTATTCTCACTTACAAATTTTTTCTCAGGATCAAAAACAATTATTTTCACAGCCATCACCAGTTATCAGTTCTTGTGACAACATGAAGCTCTGCTTCAGGTAACTGACACTGTAGCTATTTGATACCTGTGAATTAGGTTTTGGCTTAGCACTTGCAAAAATAACTTCTTGATCACAAGACATTTCTTCTGTTTAAGAGTGCAGTGGAACCACCATTTAAAACAAAAACAGAAAGTGCTGGAGAAATTCAGCATGTCTGGCGGTACCTGTGGAGAGAGAAATAATTAACATTTTGAGTCCAACATGCATCATGTTTTATCAAAATATTGTGTTTCTGTCTCCACAGATTATGCCAAAGCTCCTGAGTTTCTCTCTCATTTTGTTTTTTTTTCAGTGTAGATCCAGCATCCGCAGTATTTTGCTTTTATTTTATTCAGTTAAAAACACTTCAAATCCCATCCTGGATGAAATGTTCTGTAAGATATTGAAACTACATGCTTTCTTTTTCCTTTACATTAATTCATCCATGTAAATCTGTATTTCTAACATTGATCTACTTATCATTCTGTTAATTAATAAGTTCTGAAAAGAATAGAAAAAAATAGCCTTTTCAAAGGTGCAACTCAATGTCAAATGAAAGAAATAGAAATTCTTAACATTTTTGAGTGATAAGATTTTCTCTAATTTCATTTAGAGTGGCAAGCTAATGCATATTCCAATCAATAGCATGTTTCATTGTGCCTAAAGGATAGAGTAGGTCTGGAGAAGACAAAAAGGTTCTAAATAATGTAAGTATGACGAATCACAAGGGCAAAAAAAAACAGACTGTGTATTAGAGCAAATGACACTAGACTCAGGTAAAGTGCAGGAATACGCATACCGTACTTTTACATTTTCTGCTCAGGTATTAAGGAATTGATGTTTCATCAATGCTAATACATTTAACCTGAAAAAAATATCTGCACCCAATTCGTTCTGAAGGATATGGTTGTTCAATCAACCTCACAGTGAGAATGTATTTTATATACTTTATGACTATAACAAAATTCTTTCCAAAATTCATTCAGATTTTTCAGACTTTTGAAATGTTTTATAGCAGAATTTGCCACAAAAAATTATTTAAATAACTGACTAAAAGAATACATTTTCATTCAGCCAGTAAATTCATACTTTAGATTTATGGAACAAAAACAGAATAATTCCTGTTGAGAAAATAGCCATTGGCTATTTTAATTAATCCATTCCAAATATTCAATTTTGTAGTATTCATTTTTTAAAAAATGATTCTAGGATTGTTGAACCCTACTTGGGAGGATAATATGTTTACTGAAGATATGTACATTTCATAAACTGTTAGTACCCCACTGATGTTTTTGTGCTTGGCTAATGACAAAGGAAAATAATAAGTATGGAAATCTATCAGCTACAGGTATTACCGAGGTTCCACCAGTTGTGTCAAACAAAGAAAAATGCAAAGGTCAAATGTTTTAATCATGCATACACAGCCTGCTGTGCTAGATCACAAAACATACATTTGGTATAAATGCTATTTTTGTTCTTTCATTTGCAGATCCTATGGAGCTTTCTCACAGTAACAGTCATGTGATCACTCCACCTCTATCTCCAACTTTGGGCAACAGAGGAAGTGTAATCAACCAAGGACCAATGGCTGTTAGGTCTCAGAATGGCAGCTGTACATTATCTGCCCACACGCACTGTCACCCGTACCCAGAGTCCCTCTACCAGACTTTGCCCCAGCCTGATCAAGCCTTCTATGGCACTAGCTCCAATTATCAAGCCATGTTCAGGAATCAGACACATGCTTCTCCTGCAGTGTACCACCATAGAGTGGATCCTAGTCGTTTCACCTCTTTCAATGAACAAGCAGTTTCAAGGGACTACTTCAACAGTAGCTGTGCTGTGTCACCCTATAACACCAGAGCTCCATCTAATTTTGGGTCATCTTCAAATCCGCAGGAAGCACACAACATGCAGTTGCTAAATGGAGGCACCTTTAACTTTTTGGGGAATTCAGTTGCATGTCAAGGAGCATCATTTCCTTCCACTGGCTCCAATGGTAACTATCAACAGATAAAATCAAAAATATCTGTCCATACAGTTTCTTTTTTCTTCAATGGAAACCTGTGGTTGGGAATACATGTAAAAATAGATTTGAGCTCAAATATTCAAACTGAAAAATCAATGACTGTGGAGCACAAATTGTTGGGGATTCACCAGTTTTAATCTTTATACAAAGAATTAAGGCACCAAAAACTAAAAGTTTAGATTTATATTCAGGATATTGGTCATGTTTTGAGATGCTGTGGAGAGTGGGTGGGAACATGGGGAGTAATTTGTAACATTTTCTCGACTAGTTTTAAATTTGTTACAGCCCCAAATTTTGTAAATGCTTCAATGACAGAGAAAGTACTTATTTAAATAATAATATTGGAACTGAAGTAAGCCATTCAGCCCTTGAGCCTGCACAGCCATTCAATCATGGTTGATCTGTGGCCTAACTCCATATGCCTGTGTTGGGCCCATATCCCATGATACCTTTGCTTAATAAAAACCGCCTGTCTTAGATTTAAATTTAACAATTGAATTAGCATCGACCACCATTCGAGGTGGAGAGTTCCAAACCTCCACAACTCTTTGCATGTAGAAGTGCTTTCTAACATCTCTCCTGAATGGCCTGGCCCTAATTCTTAGACTATGCCCCTGGTTTTAGAATCTTCAACCAGTGGAAATTGTTTATCTTTGTCTACCCTGTCTTTCTACTGTTAATACCTTCATTTGATTATTCCTTGACATTGTAAATTCTAGAGAATAAAGGCCTAATTTGTCTCATCTGTCCTCATAACTTAACCCCTGAAGTCCAGGTATCATCCCTTTCTATCTGCTTTGAAGTCACTTCAGGGCCCAAACATCCTTCCTATGGCATGGTGCCCAGACCTGCTTACAGTTATCTAAGTGAGTCTAAGTAGGATTTTGTATAATGACAGCATAACATCTGCATCCATAGACTCTAGCCCTTTATCTTTGAAGGCTGGTATTCCATTTGCCTTCTTGACTATTTTCTGCACCTGATCATGGAATGTTAAATAGCTATGCACTTGAACTCTAAATCTTGTTGAGCATCTTTTTTTTTAACTTTGTGCCTTCTAAAAAATGTGATCTACACTTTTTCAGTCTGAAATGGATAACCTCACACTTAATTTAAAATCCATCTATCCATATCATAATTTGCCCGCAATTCTGTGGGCTTCCACCTTAGCTAGCAATCTTTTGTGTGGGACTCTATCAAAGAGTTTTGGAAGTCCATATAAACAACTTTCATCGACTTACCTCTGTCCTACACCTTTGTCGCCTCTTCAAAAAACTGAAGTTTGTAAGGCATGAGCGACCTTTCATGAATCCATGCTGAATCTCCCTTATTAACTGAAACTTTTTGAGGTGATCAGTTACCCTATCCTTGGTAATAGACACCAACAATTTTCCCACCACAGATGTTAGGTTAGCTGGTTGGCAATTCCTTGGTTTCCCTCTGTCAGTCTTCTTAAAGAGCAGAGCGACATAAGCAAATTTCCAGCCCAGAGGTACAACTCCGGAATCCAGGGAACCATGAAAGATTAGACTTAGGGCTTCGGAAATGTGCTGTCCTACCTCCTTTAACCATCAGGTGCTGGGGATACGTCACTCTTCAGTTCCATTAACTTTCCCGTTAGTGATGTTTTACTTCAGCTAATTTCAATTAGACACTGTCTCTGAATCGCTGTTAATGTCTTTAGGACTTCTGGCAAGCTATCCTCCTTTTCTGTTGTGAATACTGAAGCAAAACAATCATTCCGCATATCTGTCATTTCCCCATGGTCATTGACAACATTTCCACTCTCAGCTGTCAGTGGGCCAATGGTACTTTTAAGCAGCTGCTTTCCCTTTATATAACTATAAAATCTCTTCTTACTGTCTTTTATGTCTCTTCACAGTTTCCTTTCATAATCCTTTTTAGTAGATCTTGTAAGCCACTTTGTGGCTCTTCGTTAGTCTTTGTATTTGTCCCATTCTGTGGGATCTGTACTGTTCTTTGCACTTCTATAAGCCCTTCCTTTTATGCTGTCCTTTACTACCTTAGATGTCTGTGGCTATTTTTGTTTTGAGATGGAGCATTTCCTTCTCATGGGTACAAATTGCTTTTGAAGAGCATTAAATGTTTCTTTGAAAACCCTCCACTTGGTCGTTTTATCTATTAGCAGATCTTCCCAATTTACTAGAGTCCAAAATTCTTGTATCCGATCTTTGCTTATCTTGTTTATCTCTTACAAATGCTACATGAAACTCAGTCATATTAGGATCACTATTTGACAAATGCTCACGAACAACTAGGTCACTAATTAAATCAGGCTTGTCGCATCCAAGACATATTGCCATACATCTGCACAATGCAATTTTTGCTGTGTGATGACCAATTTCCCTCATTTTTATTCTGACTCTGCCTTTTCTTTCACTCTTGACATGTATGTGACACTGGCTAGGCCAGCATTTATTGTTCATCCTTAGTTGCCCTTGAAACGATGGTGCTGAGCTGCCTTTTGCATTGCTGCAATCTATTTGATGTAGGTACATCCACATTGCCATCAGGGAAGGAGTTTTAGCTCAACACTTGCAACATATTACTACTAGCCAGTCTGCTGATTCTGGTCCAAGTCCAGAGGAAACAGCGAATTCAGATCAATCCATTAATTGACCTGTATTTTATTTTAAAAGCCAACCTGATTTAAAAGAATCTCTACAGTGTGGAAGCAGGTCATTTGGCCCATTGAATCCACACTGACCCTCCAAAGAGCATCTCACCCAGACCCAACCTCCACCCCTCCATATCCTTGTAACTCTATTTGGGCACCCATGCCACTAATGGGAACATCCAAGATGACCATCCGCTGAGTCAGCTGTAGGCTCTGATTCTAGTTATTGTCCCTTAGTGATTGGAAGAGATGGGGAGAAGGGTGTTTCTCGCAGCCTGGGCAGATCCTCCTCCGTCCCTGCGTAAGTAGGACAAACTGTCATCAAAATTATGTCATCTCTCAGTCAGGGACTGAGATAATTATCCAGACCTAGAATCTCAAATGGAAATTGTACAATCTCATTCTCTGAGCTATTACTTAATGCTGGATCAGAGGCAGCATCTTTTACAGCACTCATTGATATGGAAGGACAATTCTGGCTGTAGAACTTCTTCATAGCCCTAGGAGCTATGTCTGACAGCAGAAGGTTCTAACACAGTTCCTTAACTTGTGCCAGAAATTGGTTGCTCATCTTGCCTACTGAATAATTGTTGGCCTGACATTTTATTCATGGAATTATAGAATCCCTACAGTGTGGAAGCAGGTCATTTAGCCCATTGAGTCCACACTGACCCTCCAAAGAGCATCTCACTCAGATCCACACCCCACCACCCCCCCCCCCCCCCCCCCCACCCCCCCCCTCTACCCCTGTACCCCTCCATTTCCCATGGCTAGTCCGCCTAACCTGCACATCCCTGGACACTGTGGGAAATTGAGCATGGCCAATCCACCTAACCTGCACATCTTTGAATTGTGGGAGGAAACCAGAGCACCCAGAGGAAACCCACGTAAACGCGGAGAGAATGTGGAAACTCCACACTGACATTCACCTGAGGCTGGTATTAAGAGGATGCAAAACATGTTCGAGTTGTATCAGAGCAACTTAACCAGGACTTGTGACAAACTTGGTCAATGACATTGTGCTAACAGTCTCTCATTTTTCAATAATGCTCATACTGAAGAGAGACAGGTGAAAGAAAGGCAGAAATGTTGATACTGGAAAGATGACTGAGATTTAGCATCACTGAATATAGCTTAGATTTCCACCTCATTCAACTAGTGCCCTAGCTGCAGCCAAATTATTGTGGGCTCTTGGTCTGAATTTTCAAAAGATAAGGACAAACAGGAGTCTAGGCATGCATCGAAAATCTGTTCATGGAAGATATCATTGGATCCCAATGTTTCCAAAACAACACAATTTTCGAAGGGAACAGAGGATCCAGAAATCTGCTTTATTCCATGAGCAGTTTATTGATCTCCTTGAGGAACTTGTCAATAGGGCAGGGATAGTTAGTCAATTTGTTATTTGACTTAGTTATTCTTCATCTTCCAAAGATTCAGTTATGTACTGTATTAAAGCAAAGAAAGTGAGCATGCAAATCTTCTGCTGTAGTTACTGTGAATAGTTGGGGGGGGAGGTGCAAGACAATAGCTGGTCCATATCCTGTTATGCAACAAGTCCTGGTCAACCTATCATCCTTGTTTTGCTGACTTCACATTTAAACTTCTTATCCTCATGTTCACATTTCTGTATCATCTTGCATCCCCCACCCCCCCAACATCTATCTGAACATGTTTAAAACCAAACAATGTAATGCTAGTTAAAACCGAAAGAACTGCAGATGCTGTAAATCAGGAACAAAAACAAAGTTACTGGAAAAGCTCAGCAGGTCTGGCAGCATCTGTCAAGGAAAAAAACAGAGTTAACGTTTCGGGTCCGGTGACCCTTCCTCAGAACTGATGAGTTCAATTCTGAGGAAGGGTCACTGGACCCAAAACATTAACTCTGTTTTTCCCTTCACAGATGCTGCCAGACCTGCTGAGCTTTTCCAGCAACTTTGTGAATGTAATGCCAGTTGATGCACAACTATCTGTTTAAAGGGGACATTTACAACTTTATTGAAAAGCAGAGACATTTTTTGCTACCGAGAGTTTCACTGTCACAGATTGGAAGCAGTATTGTTTGGCCAATTCTGTAATCAAGGAGGTCCCTGCCCCTCCAAATTCCTGCCTACTGTTTTGTCCAAGCAGGGTCAGATCCCATAATGGCTGCTGTCTTCCTCTGACTCCTCTTCTCCCACTTGGGCATCTCCCACTTCCCTGCACAGCTCAGCAAGGTACATATTATATGGCAGGACAGGTTCAAAATAAAGGACCTTCCTCTTAAAATGGAGATGAAAACTTCCTTCTCTGAGAGTTGTTAATCTTTGGAATCTTTTCCCTTAGAAAGCAGTAGAGGCTGGATCAAAAGTAACTTAGACAGGTTTTTGAACTACAAGAAAGCTGAGTGCCTTTGGGCAGGTAGGAAAGTGGAGTTAAGGCCAAAATTAAATCAGTCATGATCTTATTGAATATCAGAAGAGACTCGAGTGGACAAGTGGCCTATTCCTACTTCTGTTTCATATATTCTTATTAGCAACATAGACAAGGTGCACAGTTGGGACCTGGAAATTATCTGGGCGTTTGATTTAAAACCCAGAGTTGAAAATCAAGCCCATTGGGTCAATATTTATTCATTGAGTCATTTCTTTTTTTCAATTACAGGTTACTATAGTCACAATAGCTACCCGGAATCCCACAGACTGGGGCCCATGATTGACCAACATGTATCTGTTATTAGTAGTGTTAGCAGCATTCGATCGGTAGCTGGTTACAATGACATCCATGATCCGCTCAACATTCTGGATGATAATGGAAGGAAACAGGCAGGATCATTCTATGCAGATTCTTCATCATTAGTTTGTCGAGCTCCTGTGGGTGAGTTGATGAAATAAGGATCACACCTTAAACTGTTTTTATGTTTCTGTTCATGGTGATCATGTATAATGATCTATGTCTGCACATTGGCTCAAACAAAATGGATTGCAAAACTGATACTTACAGCAAGATTGAACCCATCAGAGCACTCCAGGCTGACCTAACGGGATAATCTAGTCCCTGCTCACCAGTAGACACAGGAGACATATATCCAACTCTCTGCAAGCCCCAAACCAATCCATCATGTAAGGTGATCTGTCAAAACATACATTTTAAAAATTGTTTTTCTTCAGAGGCTCTGGCTACCTAGCTAAACTGGATTGCTCTTCCCAGACCCACTCTGTCTGGGATACACATTTATTCCTTCGGAATTGTAGAATTGTCACAGCACAGCAAGAGGTCATTCAGCTCATCACACCTGAACTGCTTTTGTCACCTAGTGCCAATCCCCTCCCTTTTCCCCATATTCCTACAAACCATTTTAATCCACATAATCATCCAATGGCCTCTTGACTTCCTCAATTGAACCTGCCTCCGTTACATTCCCAGGCATTCCATACCTTAACTACTGCCTGTGTGAAGAAGTTTTTTTTCTCAAATCCCTTGCTTTGTTTACAAATCACTTTAAATCAAAGCCCTCTCATTCTTTATTACTTTATGAGCAGGAACAGCTTCTACCTATCCACCCTATCCAATCCGAAAACCTCTCTCAGCCTTCTTCTCTTCAGGGGAACAGAACCAATGTCTTCAATCTATCCACTATCTGAAGTTTCTTAATCCAGGAAACATTTTTATAAATCACTTCTGCACTGTCTCCAACACATTCACATCTTTCCTATAATGTGGCATACATAATTGTGCACAATATCTAACAAGTGCTTATTCAAGATCAACATTTGTCCGTGGTCTTCCACTACATGCCCTAATTAATAAAGCTGAGGGCACTGTTTACTCTATTAATTTTTCTTTCCACTTCTTCTGCTACCTTCAATGATCTGTGCATATGGGTCCCTCTGTTCCTGCACCCCCTTCAGAATTGTGCCTCCCGTTTAATATTGTCTTTCAATGTTCTTTTGACATAAGTACATCACCTCACAATTCTCTGCATTGAACGTCATCCGTCCCCTATCCACTGCCCCCTCCACCAGCTTGCCAATGTTCTTTTGGAGTTTCACACTGTCTTTCTCACAGTTGACAATTCTTCCAAGTTTACTGCAAACTTTGAAATTGTCCCCTGCACACCAGCTTCCAGATCATTAAAAAAAGCAAGGCTCCTACTACTGAATCCTTAGACATTTCACTACAAACCCTCCTTCAGTCAACTTCCGTCAGCCAAAAATATACCCAATGTCCATTACTCTGTTTCCTGTCATTCAACCAATGTTTCTTTGTCTCCACATTGCTACTGTCTCTTTTATAACATGACCTATAACTTTGCTGACAAGACTGCTGTGTGGCACTGTGTCAAATGCCTTCCTGAAGTCCATGCACATCGCCTCAATAACGTTACTTTCATCTAATCCTTCTGTTGCTTTTTCAGTAAACTCCAGCAAGTTAAACACAATTTCCCCTTTAGAAATCCGTGCTCACTCTTCCTAATCAACTCACTTTTTTCCCATGTGTATAAAGGTGGTCATGTCTAGCCTACCTTAATGAGCATCAATATAATGAATACACTTAGAGATAGTAAGAATAAATACACTTACTCTGAATGCAGATGTGCAATGTTGCAAACTCTGATTACCTTATTTTAAGATCATGTTTTAATATCTTGTGCCAGGGCAGGATCACCTAATCTGTATTGTAGCAGCAAGTGCTTATTACACTATGAGGTACTTATTGTACACTTGACTGAGGGGGCACTCCAGAAAAAGCAAAATGCAAAACCTCCTTTTTGAATCACCAGGACAAAATTTCTGAGCACACTACCTAAAATCTATTTGGGCATTAGTGCAAATATTTTTTGTTAGGTCAGTAGCATGACCAAGTCTCCACTGGTGGTTAATGTCACTCACATACGTTTGAATGATGATCAACATATGATAGATGTCCTTTTCCCAACTGGCTGGCGTCAGATGGGTTAACATCATCATGTACTTCACTTGTGAACTGATAATGTTACTCAAATGATCCTGGTTCACATAACTGAGACCTAGTGCTCCAGCATTGTCACGTTTAATTTCCGGTAGTGGTCAGAATATTGCAGACGCAACACAAGTCCTGCTATTGGCTCTAATAGCTTCTGATAAAGCTGCTTTGACACACGGTGGACCTGGACCACATTTTGCTGGTAGCAACCACTAAGGGACCACCAAGAGCTACTGGCCAGAGACTGGCAGCTCAGTGCACTATTGCGAGTGGTGGCCAGTACTGAGGCAGCATCTCGAGAATGAGGGTACATTGATGGTAGTGTGCCCTTGAAGTCAGTATAAGTGGGAGAGGAGATAGCAGGGCCAGGTATGCAGATTCTTATTGAGGTCGGTGAAGTGGTTAACAAGCACAGGCAGGACCATGAGTGTCAGCCATCGAAGAACTGCTCCATTGGCCAAAGAATGTCCAAAAATTCCAATGTATTTCTACTCCCTGCCCATATTAGCTGAGAATCCTGGGAGTCTCACCACAAAGCAATGAGTCCTCCAAACATAGGCATATCTGTGCAGGCAGGAAGAGCTTATGTGGCATAACTGGCCTCCAAGCAGGCATTGGAACTGCCACCTTTACTGTGCTGGAAAAATAGCACCTTCCAATGCCTTCCTGTACCATTTTTCCAGCCTGGCAAAATTTAGTCATTGTCTTTAAAATACTAGATACAATAGTAAAAGCACTGTCAGCTGTTAAACTTGTAGTGCAACGAAACCTCCACCCATTGCTAATAGAAGCTAGAGCTTTCTCAATAAAGATCAAAATCTTCATAAATTGCATAACTAGGCTTCAAAGCTGAAGCAATCATCACAATTTTCTATTTTTCCAATTTACCTGGATAGTTTGCAGTGAGCAAAGTTGGAGCTTTAAGGCTGGTGGGAACGCAAATACAGTTCAAAATGATAATAATAGTTTCTATCTACAGACATAAGCATTTCTGGACTTGTTTAGTGGCTTATCTGCTGTGATTCCCAGGATTGCCTCCAGATATGTCCCCAAATGGCAGGCTGGATGAATTTACTGGTGGAAATCTGGTGGAGATGATGCCAAATGACAGATCCTCTTTGAGGCATATTCCAGCACCTCATTCCACAAAAGAGTAAAATTTCCATCTTCCTTACAAAATATAAATATTGCTGTAAAGATGGTGCTTGTTTAACTACGTGAGTTAACATACTAACTATGTTAAGCTTTTAAGACAGATGTTTGTCCAATTTTACGCTTAACGTACAAAATTCTAAAACTGACTATAAATCAATAAATATGTTTCAGGAAATTAAGTTGGCATTTTATAATTCAGATACAATCAATGTAAAGATAAAGATATTTATCAATGTTTAATGTCAAACAAGTGAGATCTTTTATATGTTGTAGAAGAACAATAAAATAGAAAGCTTGATTACTTCACCTTTTTTAATTAGACGAATTTGATTCATCCTGCAAATAATAATCTGATCAGTTGTTTATCTGAGATAGTGGTAGTGAGGCAGAGGGAGAGAAAACAAAAAAACAGTGAAATGTGGTAAACGAAAATTGGGCTAAGGTTGAATAAAATGGGGAGGTTGGGGGAAGGGATTGGTGGACAGAGAGGTGGCAGATGCCAAAGGAAATCCAGAAGAACTATTTTAATTGGTTACTAGGTTATTCCACCAAACACCAATTCAAAATGGACACGGTATGGGTGTAGTGTAGGTACAGTACTTCAATAGTATCAGAAAAGCTTTGTCATTTTGACATCTGAAATCACCCTAATGAGCCATGCACTAATTGAGATGAATGAGTTGTGTTACATTGACCTCATTAGGAAAATTGATAGCCTTAAGCTTCCATGTTCAGCAATATGGAAAGTGGATATCTAAGGCACTATCACTTTATGTTACTGGTCCCTCCATTTCATCATTTCCATGAACTTTGTGACCAAAATTTGGTTTTTAGCCAGTAGATTGTGTGTATCCTGATTGTGAAAGCAATTATTTTTAAATACCATTTTTAGCACTGTTGTTTTCAGTTTAGGAAATAAATAAACCCAAAACTCTGTTCTATCGATTCTCTCATTTTGGTCAAAAGTAAATCTATTAAAGCACAAGTTAATTATTAAAAAGACAAAAGGTAATATAAATAGTTACCTCCACTTACCTTCAATGGCAAAAGTTGCAGTGTTTTCTCCAGTTTGTACAGTTGTTTATTTGCAAACAATATACATCCAAAACAAAACAAAAAACAAAGAACTGCAGATGCTGGAAATCAGAAACAAAAACAGAAATTGCTGGAAAAATTCAGCAGGTTTGGCAGCATCTGTGGAGATAAAGCAGAGTTAACATTTTGGGTCTAATGATCTTTCTTCAGAACTTTTCTGAAGTGCTCCAGAATTATTCTAGTTCTGAAAAAGGGTCACTGGACCAGAAATGTTCAGTCAGCCCTCTATCCACAGATGCTGCCAGGCCTTCTGAGTCTTTCTGGCAATTTCTGTTTTTATTATATCCAGAAAAATTGGCAAGTTTTCAATGAAACTTGATCTGCAGATAGGGCATTGCTCAAGGATGAAACAAACCCAGATCCTGATTTTTTTGTCACAGCTGTCAGAATGTCAAGATTTTTCAGAGCAGTTTGTTGAATGTATTTTGGCCTCAAACTTCACCTGAGAGATGGATGCTCTTTACAAAAATATTTTAATTTTCAGCTTTGTAGTTACAAGTATCAACCAATCGTGGAAAAGCCTTAAGGAAGAGCTGCATAATTGTAGTGACATTGAATTAACGTATCATGGTGGAAGTAAGCACTCCCATTTCACTTAGAGATAGTAAAAACCGCCGATACTGGAGTCAGAGATAACACAGTGTGGAGCTGGAGGAAACACAGCAGGCCAGGCAGCATCAGAGGAGCAGGAAAGCTGACGTTTCAGGTCGGACCCTTCTTCAGAAAT
>NC_063336.1:54415183-54527212 GCF_021869965.1 Rhincodon typus
TCCTATCCATACCCCTCATGATTTTATAAACCTCTATAAGGTCACCTTTATTTACAGGTGGAGAGTCCTCAACAATGATCTAGCTCCCTCACAGCTAGTTGTCAGAGTGAACAGAACCCTTGACACTCCTAGTAGAAGAAGGGTCCTGAACTGAAACATCAGCTTTCCTGCTCCTCTGATGCTGCCTGGCCTGCTGTGTTCCTCCAGCTCCACACTGTGTTAACTCCCACTTCACTTGTTTGCATTTGTAACTACTGGAAGACTTTACTTAATGTCATTCCATACAACATCATTTTGCATTAATGTGAATCTAAAATTAATACCCTGCATTCACACTGTGTTAATGCTGTTTTATATTAACATCACCATATGGCTAGACATTCTTGTACAATTGCATATTGAGCCAATGAGAAAAAAAAACAAAGAAATGCAAATGTTGTAAATCAGAAACAAAAACCTAGAACTGAGGAAGGGTCACTGGACCTGAAACGTTAACTCTAATTTCTCTCCACAGACGCTGCCAGACCTGCTGAACATTTACAGCAATTTCTGTTTTGTTTCTGGTTTCCAGCATCTGCAGTTCTTTTGGTTATTATCCATTAAAGACCGATGGCTAAATGCAAGCAACTTTGCTCAACATTGATGGGTGTTGTGCGCTTTGTCGCATCTTCTGAACCAAACAATACAGCAGTTATCTCACATTGGATACATTGGATATCTTGAATTGTGGTATTATTTGTTAATTTTACTCTTTAAATTCATTCATAATGAGCCAAAAAGAGCTAGCAATTAAGAAGTGCTTTCTGCCAAGAAAAGATAGTGTAAACAAGTTACTCAAGTGCAATTAGGTATTATGAAGTTTCCTGAAACAGATGAATATTTAGTTAATATTGCCAGAGCTATTGGTGAACACAGAGCCATTTAAAATCAGTAGTGGATGGTTTGCACAGTATTAAAAATGTACTAATTTGCATAACATTGTTGAAAGTGAAGAATTTGCCAGTTACAGTGATGAAGCAGCTGAATCCTTCATTAGAACGTTAAGTGAAATAATTGAGGAAGATTGATGCACACTTCAACAAGTGCTTCATGTGCATAAAGCTGCATTCCAGGACATACATTTCAAAGAAACATTTGCCAGGTTTTAAAACAGCAAAGTATCTTCTGGCTTTGCTACCTGGTAGGAATGCAGCAGATGATTGTCAAGGGAGACCAACTCTTGTTTATTATTCCCAAACTCAGAGCAGAATGAAGAACACACTACTTGTTGTGTGGAGGGAAACAAGAATGTTTGGGTAACTCATGCATTTTTTGATTAGTTTATTTCTGTCCAACTATTGTGGATTATTGATCAACAAATAATCTTTCTAGTAGAGCATTACTCAAGCTGGATAATGCTCCTGGCCATCCTATTGTTCTTGATGATCTCAGTAACAACATAAAAGTGATCTACCAACCACCTAAGACCGCCCCCAATTTACAGCCTATGGGTGAAGAGCTGATGGCAACCTACAAGGTCTTTTGCTCTAGAGGATGTTTGGACAGGCCATCATGAAAACAGAAGGTGATGAAACTCCAACGCGGACAGACATTTAGAAGAATTATAACATCGTTAAAGCCACTGATCATATTTTTGTGACTTGGAATAAAGTTACCTGAAGTACCAAATGCTGAAACTAAAATTTAGTTATCTTAAATACGTTTTACTTTAGATATGTTTGTCACTGCTTTCTGAAAGGACTACATAGGGGCCAGTATCCCTTTACCGAGTCATCCTTTATTTACATGTGCAAAGTACATGGGTTTTTACCAGCCAGCTCAGAGCCAGTCCCTATAATCATGAGACTCTCTGAATCTCCTGTTTATATCTGTCAGCCAGGGCTCCCTGATTGGCCCAGGTTAACAACCCCAATCAAGGATCTCATGGTCAATAAGATCCAGCTGGCCCTCGGTCCAATCAGTACACTTTCCTATTTCATTATCTTCCGTATTATCATATGATTTTGGCATAGTTTGGCATAGTGGCACCTTGGATAGGTAAGAACATTGCACGTTTCCACATGTATCACAGCACTAAATTCTGACTTCGGTGGAGAACAATGTTAGTCACTAAATCTCAAATTAATTTCAGGAAACATCTAATTTTGGGCATGTGTAATTATTTTGCTTTGTAAGCTCAAATGAGTATAATTTATGTAATCAACAGCACATCAACACTTGAGTATTCAAATTATTCATTCATTTAATTTTAATCTGAAATATTTTAGTAACGTTTGCTAGATATCATGTCATGATTATCCTCTGATGTGTTGCCCAAGTGCTTATTTTCCACGAACCCAAACAGGAACTATAAAGAGATAATCCGACCATAGTGCTGCCAGGGTCTGTTCAGGCTCATGTCCACAAATACATTTTCCAGAAGTGGTTACAAGATAACAGTAGGAAGCAGAACCTCTGAACTCTTCTGTCCTCCTTATCTAAATGCACGAAACAAAAAGTAGCTGCTTGGTATACCTAGAAACTGTTCCTCTTCATTTTGCCTTCCTCATATGATGAATGATTTAATGATACTGCAAGTGACTTTACCTATTGACTGTACTTTTTTAGCTGCTTTAATTAACAGCCAGACAGTGAGAGCACACCTTCCTTTTTTTACCCCACAGGAAAAAAATACTCTGTTTTGGGTTTTTATTTCATGGATGCATTCATACTGGTTGAATCTTTTCTTGTTGATAACAAACTGTATGCAATCGCATGAACTTGTAACCAGTTCGCTGTTATTTCTAGTCATCATTGATATGTTTTATTAACACCAAAGGCCTTATATTTGTATTATACCTTTTTTTTTGTTTTGGTTACTCCTTTCATTTGCCAATTATAGTAATGAAGAATTCCATTATAAACTCATTTTCAAGCCTAACTCAGATTTCTTGTACCAATAAAAACGAAAGGAGATGCAGAAATGAATACTTAGTGTGGTTGCATTTTATTAATAAAGTGTATTCAGTGTATTGAATCTTTATGTGACGCATTTTTATTGTTTGTGACAGTCCTGAAGATCAAATATATGTGGAGTTATTAACGTTATAGTTGAAAAATTAAGAAAACCAAGAGTAAATCTACTGCTCTTACTGTAAGCTTGTTTGATGACGTTTTGCAACTGGTGATTCAGTCATTTTCTGTAACAAAAGTGGTATTATTTAATATTGTTTATTCAATATTGTAAATAATAAAGCTAAGCAAGAATGTAACTTAAATTCAAGATTTTTTTTTAAAGTTCAGAATTGACAATACAATGTGAACCATTTTTCAGAGAATTTCTTAACATTTTCAACATGTATTCTTGCAGTTTGAGGCAAAAAAAAAATTGGTTTTGAGAAGGAATTTCCTTCTAGGATTTGTACCACAGTTGGCTCTTGAATTATAGTCATTATCTTTTATTTTCACAGCTTCACATATGCAAAGTGTGATTTCTTCATCTTCTTCCCAATGCATGTACAGCAACAACTCAAGTCAATATAATTCTCAGGATACAATTGATGTCCACAGACAGCCTGGGGAGGTGACAAATATGGTATCGTCTTTACCCCCAATCAACACAGTGTTCATGGGGGCCACAGCTGGAGAAACATAGTGTTTCACTGAAAATTCAAAGCCTATCAAACATGCAATGTTTCTCAAAAACACATTAATGGGATCATCTGAACAATATTCCAGGATTTTTGCAGCTGTCTGTGAATCCAAGAACCACGTGGGTATCTTAATTGCAAACTTTACTACTTGCCAGACAGAAAATGGCATCATAAATGTGGAGAACGCATATGGTAGAATTTACCAATGTCAAAAATGAAGAATGTTGCTTCAGAGTGATAACTTAATGTTTACTTCTGGGATAAAACATAGAAGATTAAGCAGGTATTAATTTTTCAACAGTCAAATTGTAACATGCAGTTTACAATTATTATTTATAATTACCTGTAATATGCTACAATCATTTCTGTGTTTAATTATCAGTTAATGATGCAATGCCACTTGTTATTCGAGATTCATTTGCTGTTGTGTATTTATTATTTGTGAAAATCATTGTTTTTCTCTAAAGTTCATTTATGCCTGGCTCTTTAGTTTCATTGATTTGATTTCCTTTCTGCATATTAATAGACAGACACGGGAACACAAATCTCAGCAAATTAATTTGCCATTGAGGACTTTTTCATTGGGGTAGAACTTCCTACAAACGCAACATCAGCAATGTACATTGTCATGTAAAATGAGAACACTTACAATCTCATTGTTGTTCAATTCTTCCAAAATTTCCTGGTTTTCCTGGAAATAGGGAAAGTGCTAGATATTAGAGTGAGCACTGGCAAGTGTATGACATATGGCAAAATAGCTGAATCTTAAGCATGATTCCTGACTGCTCAATATTGCTTATGCGTGAGTGACAGGGCTATGATGCACTCAGCAGTCTATATGCTGGTGGCACAATGAAAGGAAATTGTATTTTGAAGATGAATTCGCTTATCCTCACAATGCATGGAAGGTCATTGAATGTTTAGCAGTGCCATAGCCAGATTCTTAGAGTCACATTCCTTTCGTTGGCCTCCTTTCCTGCTAGCTTTCATTTCTTTTGCAGTATGTTGCTAGAGAGCCTCATGATTCCCTGTTAAAACATTGGACTGAATTTTCTGGGGATGGTGCAATGCAGCCCTAACATTGTTTATAACTTTAATACATTTCCCACAAAGGAAAGTCCCACTCTTGAGAACTGCAGCAGTCCAATTTGATTGGCGGGTATCTGCGTAACTCTAATAGCACCAGAATTCAGTAGTGGGCACTGCTGAGACTACAAGTATTCATGACGAGAAGCTCCATAGTAACCAGTCTTGGAGGCAAGTCTGGCTTCTCAGTTGAGAGGGATTGGGGAACTTCAGGCAAGGCGGTGAGTAAAACTTTGGAGGCCAAAATGGAATTGCAAAGGGAAGTGGGGGTAACATTTTGTGGGAAATACCCCCAGATGACATAAGGCACTGACAAAGGTAGAAACGCCGCTCTCACCTTTTCACCTGCAATGGTGAAGTAGTGGGCTGCCCTCTTTCATTCTGCCTTCCTTAGCCACATGTTACTGTGGCAGGAGGGCAAACCAACATTTAACTGGCCATTAATTGACCAGTTAAGGGCATCAATAAGTCTAAAGGAGGGCTGACTGTTGCATTTGACACCCACTGTATTAAGGAGGACAGCTTGGGGATGAGCAGGAAGGTGACAGTCTGGGCACCCATTCTACTTTACATGCTCCTCCTTCCTGGACAGCAAATACGTTGGCTGAGTGGGTGGAGGAGGGGGGAGGTGCTGTGAAATTTCCACCATGATCTCTTCCTCTTTACCTCCTGGATCAAGGGCTCCAGCACTGCATCAGAAAACCTAAGACCTCTGGCCTGTTTCTCTATTGATGCCCTCATCCCAACTCTGAAACATCTTCAGTTATGGTGCTACAAGCTACTGCAAAGTGAATGCATTTACTTCCCAGGAGTGTAGGTGGCATTTAACGCTGGCCAACATGTGCTGGCCATGCACCCAATGGGCTTCCTTCTGAACATGTAGCCAGTCGGTAGAACTTGTTGCACACCACTATTGTTGAGCAAGCAATCTGAAGTTTACAGGTTGCCTGCATCACCTCACATTGGCAAGTGGTCATCACACATAAAAATCCCTCTGCCAGAAAACAAGACACATCCAATTTTTAATCCATCACGTTTGATTTTGCTTCCAGCTAGTGTCAAACCATTATCTCATAATTATGTGATTGCACTTGTCCATTTTTGGGTGCTAAGAGATTATTGCAGTAACTTTTCACAAATCCTTAAAGCTAAATTCATCTGTTGTCCAATGGCATCTCAACCCAATGCCCCTTTATTAGTTTATATCTGTTGTCAGAATTATTGAAATGTATGACAAATTTTCATTATAAATGCAATACTGTTGTCCTTTATTTCTGGGGAGCACCCTCTGAGCAATTAGAGTACTGCTTCAGATGTCAGGGTAATACAGTATAGACAGAATAAATATGTACACAAATATCAGACATGTTAAAAAGGCATAGCTTGTCTAAGCAGAGTGACAAAACTCCATCAAGTGTTTTCTCCACAGGTCTAAAAAGCTGTTCAGAAAAGTTTATGTTTATTTCGGACCTTCTATGACATCAGAATACCCCAAATTGCTTCACAGCTATCCCTCATTAAGTATGCCTAATGTGTTCCATAAAAAAGGTATACTAAAGAAAAACATGCCAAATGATAATAACTTACCCAAAAGAAAACATGTAATAAGGGTGGTTTATGTTACTGATCTGTAATTTTTAAATTAAATGCATATGTTTAAATTTTGATGTATTTAGTCTAATTTGTGTATTAATTAAGCACAAAAACACATGGATTAGTAACAAGCAATAATTTATCAATATATAACAAATTCAGAAACTTGGATGATTAGTTACGGCATGCTGTGATATCTCACATCACCAGTCTGACTGGGTGCAAAATCTTTCAGCTGTAATAAAGCTGAAGAAGTTGAAATGTAACTCCAAGAGACCAGTAGCAATGTGATTTCCAATATGGACAAAGAATGCTGAATACATCCATTCGTATCAGCAGCCTTTTTGCAAAAATGCCTGTCCACTCCAAAAAATATCCCTGTTGCCAAAAAGTGTGGAGTAGCAGAACTGGTGTCCACGTAAGGGTCAAATCTGGACCGCGCAGAACGTCAACATCAAAAGAAGCAAGACCAATCCAATCTGGCAATTTACAACATCATCAGTCAAATTTTGAACGTGAGCGGAGCAGTGGAAAGTGTTATCAACAGTGCTATTAAGCTGCACTTAAACAACAATAACCTGCTCTTTGATGCTTAATTTGGGTTCTGCCTTGGAAGTTAGCTCCTGACCTAATTATAATCTTGTACAAACCTGTACAAATAATTGAACTCATCCCGTTGAGAAGATCGTTAATACCCAAAACATCAAGTCAACATTTGACTAGATCTGACATAAATACAATCAATTGGAATCAGTGAGAGAACTTTCCATGTTTGTAATCATACTTCGCATGAAGGATGATGCTTGTTAACCAATTATTTAGGTCATAGGACATCACTGTGGAATGTCTTTTGTAGTATTCTTGGCTCAACCATTTTTATTTGCTTCACCAGTAACCTTCCCTCCATCTTGAGGTTAGAAGGGTGACGTGTATATGGAATGAGCTTCACAAGAAGTGATAGAGATGGGTATATTTGCAACATTTAAAAGTCATTTGGAGAGGTACATGGATAGTAAAGGTTTAGATGGACATGAGCCAAACTCAGGCAACTGGGACTACTTCAGTTTAGGAAACCTGGTCAGCATTGACGAGTTGGGCTGAAAGGCCCGTTTCTGTGCTGCAGGAGTCTATGTCTCTATGACTGTATGACCTGTGGCCTCTACTTGGACCATATCATAGAGTCATAGAGTAATACAGCATGAAAACAGGCCCTTCAGCCCAAACTGGTCCATGCTGACCATGGTGTCAACTCAGCTAGTTCCAACTGCCTACATTTGGACCATATCTCTCTAAATCCTTCCCATCCATGTACCTATCCAAATATTTTTTTTAAATGATGCTATTGTACCTGCCTCAACCACTTTCTCTGGCAGCCCATTCCACATATGCACCACTCTCTGCGTGAAGAAGTTCCCCCCAGGTCCTTCTTAAATCATTCCCCCCTTACTTTAAACTTAAGCCCTCTCGTTTTCAATTCTCCATCCTTGGAGAAAAGATTATATGCATTCATCCTATCTATGCCCCTCATGATTTTATGCACCTCAACAGGTTCACCCATCATTCTCCCACGTTCCAAGGAATAAAGTTATATCCTGGCCAACCTCTCCCTATAACTCAGGCCTACTTGTCCTGGCAACATCCTCGTAAATGTTCTTTGCGCACTTTCCGGTTTAACTGTGTCTTTCCATTTCCTGCCTACACATATATCTGTCAAGGTGCCTCTTAAACATTGCTGTTTTATTCACAACCTCCTCTGGCAGCACGTTCCAGGCACTTGCCATCCTCTGTGTAAAATACTTGGCAATGACATCTCCTTTAAATTTACCCCCTTTTACCTTAAACCTATGTCCCTTAGTATTGATACTTCCATCCTGGGGAAAAAACATTCTTGATTATCCATTGTATCCATGAAACTCATACATTTGTAAACTATCAGGTCACCTCTCACCCTTCGATATTCAAGTGAAAACAAGTTTGTCCAATTTCTCCTCATTGCTAATACCCTCCAAACCAGGCAACATCCTGGTAAACTGTTTTTGTACTCTTTCGAAAGCCTCCACAGCCTTCTGGTAGTGTAATGACCGCAGTTGTACACAATATAGCAAATGTGGACTAACTGAAGTTCTTTACAGCTGCAACATTGCTTGCAAATTTTTTAAACACTGTCCTCTGCTTGATGAAGGCAAGCATGCTATATGCCTTCTTGACCACCTTATCCACTTGTGTTGCCACTTTCAGATAACTGAGGATCTGTATGCCTAGTTCCCTCTGTATGTTGATGCCACTAAGGGTTCTGCTATTTACTATATACGTCCTCACTGCATTAAATCTTCCAAAATGCATCACCTTGCATTTGTCTGGATTAATCTCCATCTGCCATATTTCTGCCCAGTCTTCAGCTGATCTATATCTGGCTGTATCCTCTGGCAATCCTCCTCACTATCCATAGCTCCCCCTGTCTTTGTGTCATCCGCAAACTTACTAACCAGGCCACCTACATTCTCCTCCAAATCATTTACTTTTATTACAAATGACAGGGGTCCTAGTACTAATCCCTGCAGAAAACCCCTGTTATAGATCTTCACTGGGAAGCTCATTTTTGACAAGATGAAGAATGGTGGCAATGAAGGTGGGGAAAAGGGTGGATTTGATGACCCACTGTGCTTGACCCCTGACTTGACCTCAAAGGATTCTGTCATATTACCGTCGGTGAGGACTGTTGCCGACATTTTGTTGTGGAGGAGTTGGTTGATGTTGATGAATTTCAGTCGACAGACAGCTTTTTAACAGGGTCTTCCTGAATGACTGAGTCAAAAATGTTGGTCAGATCAATGAAGACCATGTGGTTGGTGTTGTACCTGGCATTTCTCTTGGAGCTGCCAAGCAGTGCAAATTGCGCCCATAGTTCCAAGGTTTGGTCAGGAGCTACACTGCCTTTCAGGAAGGAGATAACAAGGTGTGGAGCTGGAAGAACACAGCAGGCCAAGCAGCATCAGAGGAGCAGGAAAGCTGACGTTTCAGGTCTGGACCTTTCTTCAGAAATGGGGGAGGGGAAGGGGGCTCTGAAATAAATAGAGGGGGTGGCGTGGTGATAGAAGGTAGATAGTGTAACAGATAGGTAGGAGAGAAGACGGACAGGTCAAGGAGGTGGGGATGAAGCTAGTAAAGGTGAGTGTAGGTAGGAAGTGGGGGTGGGTGTTGGTCAGTGAGGTGGGAGGAGCGGATAGGTGGGAGAGAAGACAGACAGGTCAAGGAGGCAGGGATGAGAGGGGGGGCTGGTCTTGGGATGAAGTCGGGGTGGGGAGATTTTGAAGCTAGTAAAATCCACATTGAGACCATTAGGTTGTAGGCTTCCAAGGCGGAATATGAGGTGCTGTTAAGTTGCTCTGAGACTGGGAGAGACGGTGCTACATGAGGTTTTGGGAGACAATCTTCCCAGTGATGGAGAATAGGGAGAATGTTAGTTGTTCCCACAGTCCATTTTGTCTCCTTTCTTGAAGGCAATGATAATGGCAGCATCCCTGAAATTGGCAGGGATTTCTTTTAGTCCCAGATTTTCAGGAACAGTTGATGGGAATGATGGGTAAGCGCTATTCCACCAGGTTTGCATATCTCCACTGGAATCCCCTCTACTGCTGCAGCTTCTCCATTCTTCATGTGTCTGATGGAGGCTTCAGCATCTGCCACACTCAATGGAGAGTCTAAGATCACTTTTGATGGGGAGTTGGGGGATTTTCTCAAACACATCTTGGTCAACACTTGTATTGCAGTTTAGTTCTTTGAACTGTTCTGTCTATCGGAGGTTGATGTTTTCTCTGTCTATCAAAAGGGTGTCATCCTTACTCCACACTGGTTTGAGGCCAGGGGTGTTGGATATGTATTTGCAACTCTGTCTTCTCTGATGGTTCCTTTCCAGAGTTCAGCATCATTTCCAACCCTGATGCCGAAGTCTCCAAGAACGATACCTTTATCTTCCTTAGGGATGTTGGTAAGTATAATGTACATATTAAATGAGAAATCGTGTTTTTTTTTGTGAATTCAGTGCTTTCCTAAAGCCCCAGCTGTTTAATTTACACTCATTTTAATTCCAGGCATTTTCTAATATGACTTACAGGAAATATAAGCATAACATATTAATAGAATAAGCATGAATATCTGGATTGTGTCCACAAGGGAATTCCAGACCAGCATTAATCTGACCGGAGGGTGGTCCATTCCAATCTCAGCTACACACAAGAAAAATTTATCTTAAAGACAAGGCTCTGTCCAAAATTGTGGATGAAGTCTGAGAAAAGTGTTGTATTTGTTTTAGCTGAGTGACAGTTGTGTCAAATTCCCAGGTGCCCAAGAAGTACTAATCTTAATGGTGATTGTTGTTGTTAATTTGTACATCAACCAGCAACTTAAGGAGAGGAAGAGAAGCACTGCCAGTTTCTTTTGGATATTTTTGAAAGAGTTTCTGAAGAAGTAACAAGAAGGATTGATGAGGGCAGAGTGGTGGACGTGATCGATATGAACTTCATTAAGCCATTCACAAGGTTCCTCATGATAGCCTGGTTAGCAAAGTTAGATCACGTAGAAAAGAGGCTGAACTAGCCATTTGGCTAGTTCTGGAACTGGCTCGAAGGTAGGAAACAGAGGGTGGTGATGGAGGGTTTCTTTTCCGACTGGAGGCCTGTGACCAGCGGTTTGCCACAAGGATCGGTGCTGGGTCCACTGCTTTTTGTCGTTTATATAAATGATTTGGATGTGAACATAGGAGGTTGGTAAGTTTGCAGATGACACCAATATTGGAGATTTAGTGGACAGTGAAGAAGGTTACCTCAGAGTACAATGGGATCTTGATCAGATGGACCAATGGGCCGAGGAGTGGCAGATGGAGTTTAATTTAGATGAATGTGAGATGCTGCATTTTGGAAAGGCAAATCACGGTAGGACTTATGTACTTAATGGTAAGGTCCTGGGGAGTGTTGCTGAACAAAGAGAACTTGGAGTGCAGGTTCATAGTTCCTTGGAAGTGGAGATACAGGTAGAAAGGATAGTGAAGAAGGCATTTGGTACACTTGCTTTTATTTGTCAGTGCATTGAGTATAGGAGTTGGGAAGTCATGTTGCAGCCGTACAGGACATTGGTTAGGCCACTATTGGAATACTGCATGCAATTCTGGTCTCCCTGCTATAATAAAGGTGTTGTGAAACTTGAAAGGGTTCAGAAAAGATTTACAATGATGCTCCCAGGGTTGGAGGGTTTGGGCTATAGAGAGAGGCTGAATAGGCTGGGGCTTTTTCCCCTTGAGCATTGGAGGCTGAGGGGTGAACTTGTAGAGGTTTATAAAATCATGAGGAGCATGGATAGGGAAAATAGACAAGGTCCTTCCCCCAGGGTGGGGGTGTCCAAAACTAAAGGTCATAGGTTTAAGATGAGGGGGGAATGGTTTAAAAGAGATGTAAGGGACAAGTTTTCACACAGAGGGTGGTGTGTGTATGGAATAAGCTGCCAGAGGAGGGGTGAAGGCTGGTACAATGACAACTTTTAAGGATGGGTATATGAATGGAAAGGGTTTGGAGGGATATGGGCCAAATGCTGGCAAATGGGACTAGATTTATTTAGGATACCTGGTCGGCATTGACAAGTTGGACCGAAGGGTCTGTTTCCGTACTGTATATCTCCATGACTCAATGACTATGTGATTAAATGCTAGGTTTTTCTTTTTCTAACTCTTGCTATTAGAAACTAATGTTAACTATAATCTTGTGCTAACAAACTAGAAGAGACTGTACTGAAATTAACAAATGTTGGAGATCACAGTGGGTCAGACAACATCCATTGAGAGAGAGCAAGCTAATGTTTCAATCTGGATGACTCTTCAATAGTTGAAGAGTCATCTAATCTCTAAACATTAACTTGCTCTCTCTCTATGGATGCTGCGTGACTCACTGTGATCTCCAGCATTTGTTGTTTACATTACCGATTCCAGCATCTGCAGTAATTTGCTCCGAGAAGGGACAGCAACTTTTCAGACTACAATGTTCAGTTCACCACAAATGTTATTTATTATGTTATGAAACACAATGGCATTCATAAGCACAAGCATCAAATAAATTGGAATTGCAGAATCTAAAATACTTTTATTTCATGTTCTAGTATAGAATTATTGGTCACTTTTTATTGAAGCACATTTGTGTCTGGAAATTCACACTAAATTATATGCTTGTGGTGTTTACTGTAGTATTTATGCCTATGACCAATGGGTGTGTGGTGCACACATAATAAATATAAGTAAATTCACAAGTCTAATTCTGTAAAACGAACAGGTGGAATCAATGCAACGTGAGATTATTGGAGATTACACTTCAACACTGTAACATTGATGCAGTCAACCACTCCCCTTATAAACTCCCAACTGGAAGTGCAGAAGCACTGAATTAAACATTCACTTTTCAGCATGTTTTTCCATATCATAAGTTAAATACCTGAGTAAATGTTCTTTTACTGCATTTAAGTGTTTGAAATGGCTTAGTCTTTAATATTTGAAATATAATGGCCTCAGTTCATATTTTCATAGCTTAGATCAACAGAGTTTTGCAAATTTCTATTATTTCTCTGTACATAAGACCTAGTTGTCAAAGATTTGAAGATAACTGCATCTAATGTAAGTAGAGTCTAAATGTAAAGCAGTCATTAGAATACTTTGAATTCAAAATTAAAATGAAGCAATTTGCTGAGAAGAGAATTGTCAGGTATGTAAAATCTGGGCTATTGGAACAACTAGTTGTTAATCATGAGATCCTTGTTGCTGCACAACTATGTGAATTTGTTTAATTCTTCTCAAGCAAAGAAGATACATTGTTGTCTCGGTATTTGCATCAAGTCCTTTGCAAACATCCCTCCTTGTCTCAAGTATGTGAAGCAGTGTTTACTGAACTGATTTGGGCTGCCATGTAGATTTTGGATCAGGTGTGCCGTATGTGCCTGGAGCCAGATGAATTGTAAATCTTCTTCCTTATCATGCATTGACAGTGAGAGGTAACAGCTTTATCTCTAGCTAATTCTGACAATGGTTATTACAGTATTTATTACCTATGCTCAAACAGATGGTGCTTTTGTAAGGTAATTTATTCAGCCCAGATGTAACATTACCAAGGGGAGTTAGTGCATTCAGCCTCATTGGCAGAATTCTGTTAAAAGGAATACATCCATAAAGACCCATGAACTCATGGTGTGCACAAGTATAAGTTACTTTATCGCCAAGGAGGTTAGGAGCCTCACCTGGAATTAGCAAATGCGGAAAATTAATATTGCACTTAACAAATAAGCTTTCACTTTCTACTCACAGAGATGTCTGTGCAAAATTGTAAAACTATCCTTAGTAGTAACATTATTATTAAAATATTATAGAATTACTTTCTTTTAACGTGTTTTCCATACGATTCCATGAATCATGTTCCATATCGGGGCTGGAAAAGCAGACCAGTGGCTTGCACACGAGGTAGCAGACAAATAGGTTGCTCTTTAAAAGGAGTATTCAAGCTGTTGGAAAATCTTTGGCTGTGCAAGTAGAAACAAAGGAACATTATTAATAAGCAAGCTCTAAACCTGTCTATCCTTCAATAAGATTATGACCGATTTTTATCATAGCTCAATGCTTTTGTTCTATTCTTGTTCTATGCTATAGAATATAGCTTTGTTCTATATTCCTTAATATACTTAACATGTTTTAGTATATCAATGCTTTTCAAATTTGGATACAAATGGACTATTAAAATCATATGATCTAAGGCATTTTGATCTCAAGAAGCCTTGAGTCACAAGTAAATACGGCCATACAGTATCCTCCACGTTACTTCGTTTAAGTATTGTTGTAAAATGACACATCTTGTTGAAGCTTTTCATTTTGCAGTAAACAAGACAGTTTATATACATACAAAAGTAAAGGGAAAATAATATTTATGCTGAAATAAAAGCAAAATGTTGTATATGCTGGATAAATTAAATTGGAAACAGAATTTGCTGGAGAAACTCAGCCGGTCTAGTAACAGAGAACTGTAGAGAAAGAACAACTGTAGAGAAAGAAACAGAGATAACATTTCAAGTCCAAAGTGTCTTCTTTGGAACTCTGGGCATGACATTCAGTAAAACAAAATAGGTAACAGTCATTCTCTGGTTCATTCCACAGAACAAAACCTTGACCAATCAGAGACAACCTGCCTTATTTAAATTTAAATAAAATTTATCTCCCACTAGTTTCAAACTATTTAATCGTCATTCTTCTGTTCTTCATGGGATTAAACTGAGATTAAATTCCATCCACTTTTTAAAAGGTTAATTATGAAATTATTGATCTATACAATTTACAGAACAGATCTATTAAATATCATTTTCTTCGGATAACTTCTCTCACTCATCTGCAAACCTCACAACATTCAAACCTTTTTCAGCAAACATTCATATAAATTGAAACCTTAGAACCTTCCTGAGCTCCATCCATCTCCATGACAATGTAACCTGTTCTAGGCCATCCTTAAATATAATTATTCTTCATTTACATTTTTTTATTTAATGACGTAAATGAGTTTTTAAACCTTTTCAGGTTTAAATCCTTTTAAACTAATTTAGTCCTATTTATCAAAATAAAAATCTGTTTGGATGTCATAATTACAAGCGCAGTAGACATATATGTACCTCTTTACCTTAAGCGTCTCATTTGCTGTTTCATAGCCCTCCTACTCTTCAACTCTGACCTATCAGATTGTAGGTTAAAACATTAAATTCTTTAAAACTAAAACACATGTACAATAAACTAGATATTTGCAACATTGTTGCTGTCCCAAGCCTGGTAGTGTAGCATAAATTCTGACTTCTGAATTGCGCCATTATTTTTACAGTAGTCACAGAACTGAAATGCACAGAAGCAAAATAGAAAAAAAACCTGGACATCCTGTTTATCTTTTAACTACCATTAATCTTTGTTTTAATTTGTTCTTCTAGAATATATGTCATAGCATTATCTAACATTAGTTTACTAAGGTCAAAGACTAAGAAAGTTTGTTGAGTAAAAAGCTGAGACTTGATCGTTAACATGCATTTCTGGAATATCGTGTGACACTGTCTACAAGTAAACAGAGATTTATGAAAAACAAACATTGCAAATGAGTAATTTTAAACCTCCGCCAGCTGGATTGGGTTTACCTTAGGAAAGTACTAAAATCAGAGTGAATGTTTGAACAACTGCCAGATTCAGTGAAGTTACATAATGGCAGATACTCTTAAGACCCCAACTAATGTTAAACGATGACAACTTCAGCTTCACAATCAGAGCTCGCACTTATGGCAAAAGAGGCATACATTTCATTTTGGTAGATATATGTTTACGGTGGCATTACCTTTCTTCAGGAGGCAATAATTAAACAACTTTAACAAACATGTTGGGACAGTAATGAGGTGAATAAACAATGTTGCCACATATTAAAATAATTTTAATACAGGCAAAGACATATGGACTCCTCCACACAAACATTTACCATCTGTTTTAATGCAGTACTCTTTCTTGGTTCAAAGGAACCTCTGTTTTTGTTAATGTGCCTATGCTTTGATTTAAAGTCCTGCAATAGGAGGGAAAGCAGAGAAAATACAAATATTACGTTAATATATTTAAACAGAGGGGACAAGCTGTAAAGAACCAATCACATTAATATTTCCAAATACTGTTCAATAGAGTGTAGCAGAAGAGCACAGCTCCCTTTGAAATGTCATGACCTGTTAGACAAAGGTCAACAAAGGCCCTTGCAGGATGTGGAAACATAGATAAATTAAGGCGGTTGCCTCCCAGTCAGAAAATATTGAAGGATATCAAAGTAACAACAAGGGTAGAATGACTGACAAGCTCAGTGCAATCAAATGCGTGGTCTATCTGCCTGGAGGAGTGCCACCCTGACAATACTTCAGAAGTCAAACACCATCCAGGACTTTGCTGCTGATTTGATCAACACTTTATCCAGTGCCTTCGACATTCACTTTATCTACTGCTAGTGCATTGTAGCCACATTGTGTACCAGCTACAAGATGCACTGCGGCTACACGAGAAGGCTTCTTCCCAGGCATGTGACCTGTACCACCTAGAGGAATGAGGACAGCAGGTGGATGGAAAAATCACCATCTGCGAATTTCCCACTAAGTGACCTACCATCCTAACTTCAACATGCGTTGCTATTCCTTCACTGTCACTAATTCAAAATGTTGGAACTGAATCTCTAACAGCATTGTGTGTGTGCTGACACCACATGGAGCACAGCAGTTTAATAAATTGACTTGTAATCACCTTCTCCTACTTGGACAGTAAGTACTCTTCTTGTCAGCATTGCTCATGAATAAATAAAAGATACTTTGACAGCACAGAAGTCCTCCATTCAGGTCCAGCGGTATCACTTCTTTTGTCATTTGCTGTAGACTGTGCATCTTTGGTTCTCAATGAAGCATTAACATCAAGCACTGGAGAATATAATTTCACTGAATCTAACTTGGATGAAAGACTCACAGAACTGGCTATTGCATCTGCACCTTTTTTTTTACCAAAGGCACTTCTTGTCAAAGCAAAAGATCATACCATTGATGCACTACCAGGAAAAAAGACACAAGTTGAAGCAATTGCAGCAAGACAGCAGAATCTCCAGGTGTAGCAACTATGCAGCCATCAACAGGGACTGCAAAACATCCCAATTTCATGTGAGATGTGCCTTGTCTTGCCTACTAAAACAGTATCCTAAACAAATGGTGTCTGACAACAGTATGTCCTTCCAAAACATATACAAGAAGTGGAATCTTCAACATATTATCTCTTAACCCCATTGCTCTCAGTCTAATGGTCACACAGAAGATTCTGTTCATAGAGAGAAATTCATGCTAATTACAACTAATTGCTAATATTTTTTGGATTGCCGTGTTAAATCTATGTGCCACTCCTCCAGGCAATATTTTATGCTCACTGACAGCTCTCATGCTTGGGTGATAGAGCCACAATGTTCTTCCCTTGTACACACTATCACCATGCAATCACAGGTAGATATATTAAATCAAACTGTTCAGATATTATAGCAAACTTCTGGGGCAGATGGGACTTGAACCTCGGCCATCTGGCCCAGGGACAAGGACATTACCACTCTGCTGCAAGCACACAGTCTAGTTTTGGAAAGAACAGAGAAAATGGTACAAGAGCATGATCAATGAGGATGAGGACAAAGCATCAGTGTCTGGGATCTTTGTGCAAGTACAAATGAGTTTGTGTAAATACACTACAATATTGATTCCAGCCCGGCCCGTAACAAATTGTCATAAATAATGACAAAATCATAGAATGAATTACAGAGGCATGGTGAGAGTGACTGCCCTTGATATCAAAGCTGCATTTGGAATAGTGTGACAGCAAAGATTTCCAAGTGGAACTAGAGTCAATGGCAATCAGGGGAAAATTCTCCCCTGGTTAATAAAGTAAAAATGCAGGAAGACCTGGACAATGTCTAGGTTTGGGCTGACAAATGGTAAGCAGCATTCACGCCACGTGAGTGGTAGGCAATGACTATCTTCAACAAGATAGAATTTAACTATCATCCCTTAACATTCAATGGCTTTACCATCACTGAATTCCCCATTATCAACACCCAGGGATTACCACTGACCAGAAACTCAACTGGTCCATCTGTATAAATACTGACAAGAACCTTGACACAATCCAAGACAAAACAGCCCACTTAATTTGCACCATAGCCAAAAACATTCACTCTCTTCACCATCAATGCTCAGCAGCAGCAGTGTGTACTATTTGCAAGGTACTCTGCAGAAATTTATGAAGGCTCCCGAGACACCACCTTCCAAACTCATGATGACAGTCATCTGGAAGGACAAGTATATGTGGGAACACCACCACCTGAAAGTTCCCTTCCAAGCCAATTACCGTCCTGATTTGGAAATATATCACTGTCCCTTCAGTGTCACCGGGTCATGGAGTTGTTTACCACTCTCTACCTCACAACATTGTGAGTCTATCTACACCAAATGTACTGCAATGGTTCATGAAGACAGCCCACGATGACCTTCTCAAGGGCAACTAGGGATGGGCAATAAAATGTTGGACCAGCTCGTGATACCTACATCACCTGAATGAATGAAAATAAACATTCTCTTGTGACAGCGTTTAACCCAGAAGCAGAAATGATGAGGAAATTATTACGTTAAACCTTTGGGAGAATCTTTAATTATGGTTATAAAATATTTTAAAAGAAATTTTTAGTGTTTGTATGAATTGCAAAGCAGTCAGTTTTTAGACAAGAAGAAACATTGGTCAATGTGACCTGCTCACCTGGAAATGGAATTAAGAGGAAGGATGTGAGGGTCATAGAAAAACAAACAGATAAAGAGGAACTAGAAGAGTTGATTATTGTCTGTGGAAAACTGGATAAATCCTTTATAGAAAGGGCCTGGGAATTCTGTTTGGAAGGTATCTGTGACTGAAATTGAGACTATACAGGCAAGGAGGGCCGTCTCTTGGACAAAGCTTTGGAGCTATGAGTTCCAATAGGGTAGCAATGGTGGATAGAGCTTCAGACAGAGTTTTGGCAGCTGGGAAATCTCTTTAAATATTTGATTTCACTTTGATTGACGAGGCTTAATCATCTGATCTCTGAGTCAGGCATAATCACAGCATATAAAAAGTTGTTTCTTTGCTGTTTTTCAGGGCATGCCAATCACTTTTAAACCACTCCTTACCAAGAAGTATTATCTACCTCTACTACCTGTTAAATAACTTTAAAGCTTTCCTGGCCAATAAAACTCCCATTCCAGAACATCTCTGTAATCAGCACTCTCCCACCCTCAATTTTCATTCATGGGTCACATGAAGTCTGTTACTTTAAAATGGCATCACAAGGGAAACAGTTGTGAAACACTGGCCTCAAGGAACATAGAACATAGAACATAGAACAGTACAGCACAGTACAGGCCCCTCAGCCCACGATGTTGTGCCGCACTTTTACCCTAATCCTAAGGTTTATCTAAGCTCCATCCTACCTTATACTTTCATCCATATGCCTATCTAATAGCCACTTAAATGCCCCTAATGAGGCCGACTCCACTACCCTCTCCAGCAATAAGAACATAAGAACATAAGAACTAGGAGCAGGAATAGGCCATCTGGCCCCTTGAGCCTGCCCCGCCATTTAGTAAGATCATGGCTGATCTTGTTGAGACTCAGCTCCACTTACCCGCCCACTCACCATAACCCTTAATTCCTTTACTGTTCAAAAATTTATCTAGCCTTGCCTTAAAAACATTCAGCGAGGTAGCTTCTACCGCTTCACTGGGCAGGGAATTCCACAGATTCACAACCCTTTGGGTGAAGAAGTTCCTCCTGACCTCAGTCCTACATCTGCTTCCCTTTATTTTGAGGCGATGCCCTCTAGTCCTAGTTTCACCTGCTAGCGGAAACAACCTCCCTGTCTCCACCTTATCTATTCCCTTCATAATCTTATATGTTTCTATAAGATCTCCCCTCATTCTTCTGAATTCCAATGAGTATAATCCCAGTCTACTCAGTCTCTCCTCATAATCCAACCCTCTCAACTCTGGAATCAACCGAGTGAATCTCCTCTGCACCCCCTCCAGCGCTAGTATATCCCTTCTCAAGTAAGGAGACCAAAACTGCACACAATACTCCAGGTGTGGCCTCACCAGGACCCTATACAGCTGCAGCATAGCCTCCCTGTTTTTAAACTCCATCCCTTGAGCAATGGCAGACAAAATTCCATTTGCCTTTTTAATTACCTGCTGCACCTGCAATCCCACCTTCAGCGATTCATGCACAAGGATACCCAAGTCCCTCTGCACAGCAGCGTGCTGCAATTTTTTACCATTTAAAACATAGTCCACTTTGCTGTTATTCCTACCAAAATGGATGACCTCACACTTATCAACATTGTACTCCATCTGCCAGACCTTTGCCCACTCACTTAGACTATCTGTATCCCTCTGCAGACTTTCAGTGTCTTCTGCACATTTTGCTCTGCCACTCACCTTAGTGTCATCTGCAAATTTTGACACATCACACTTAGTCCCCAACTCCAAATCATCTATGTAAATTGTAAACAGTTGCGGTCCCAACACTGATCCCTGAAGCACACCACTAGCCACTGACTGCCAACAAGAAAAACATCCATTTACCCCTACTCTTTGCTTTCTACTGGTCAACCAATCCTCTATCCATGCCAATACATTACCTGTGATACCGTGCAACTTTATTTTATGTAGCAGCCTTTGATGTGGCACCTTGTCAAATGCCTTCTGGAAATCCAGATACACCACATCCACAGGTTCCCCATTGTCCACCATGCAAGTAATGTCCTCAAAGAATTCCACCAAGTTAGTTAAACATGACCTACCCTTCATGAACCCATGCTGGGTGTTCCCATTGGGACAATTTATATCCAGATGTCTTGCTATTTCTTTCTTAATGATAGATTCAAGCATTTTCCCCACTACCGAAGTTAAGCTAACTGGCCTATAGTTACCTGCTTTTTGTCTACTTCCTTTTTTAAACAGTGGCATCACATTGGCTGTTTTCCAATCTGCGGGAACCACCCCAGAGTCCAGCGAATTTTGGTAAATAATTACCAGTGCATTTGCTATTTCCCCCATCACCTCTTTTAGTACCCTGGGATGCATTTCACCAGGGCCGGGAGACTTGTCTACCTTTAGCTCTATTAGCTTGCCCAGCACTGCCTCCTTAGTGATAATGATAGTTTCTAGGTCCTCACCTGCTATAATCTTCTTGCCATTAGTTTTCGGCATTCCACGCCCCGACCACTCTCTGATTAAAGAACCTACCTCTGACATCTCCCCTATATCTACCTCCACTCACTTTAAAACTATGCCCCCTCATAATAGCTACCTCCACCCTAGGAAAAAGGCTCTGGCTGTCTACTCTATCTATACCTCTGATCATTTTGTACACCTCTATCAAGTCACCTCTCATCCTTCGTCGTTCTAAAGAGAAAAGCCCTAGCTCTCTCAACCTTTCCTCGTAAGACCTTCCCTCCATTCCAGGCAACATCCTGGTAAATCTCCTCTGCACCTTTTCCAACACTTCCACATCTTTCCTGTAATGAGGCGACCAGAACTGGACACAATAGTCCAGATGTGGCTGAACCAGGCTTTTGTATAGCTGGAGCATAACTTCACGGCCCTTGAACTCAATCCCTCTATTAATGAAAGCTAACACACCCTACACCTTCTTAACAACTCTATTCACCTGGGTGGCAGCTTTCAGGGAACTGTGGTCATGAACCCCAAGATCCCTCTGCTCCTCCACACTGCCAAGAATCTTTCCGTTAACCCTGTATTCTGCTTTCAAGTTTGTCCTTCCAAAATGAATTGCCTCACACTTTTCAGGATTAAACTCCATCTGCCATTTCTCAGCCCAGCTCTGTATCCTACCAATGTCCCTTTGTAACCTGGAACAGCCCTCCACACTGTCCACAACGCGACCCACCTTCATATCATCCGCGAACTTACTAATCCACCCTTCCACTCCTTCATCCAAATCATTTACAAAAATCACAAGTAGAAGAGGACCCAGAACAGACCCTTGTGGTAAACCACTCGTAACTGAGCACCATGTTGAATATTTTCCGTCCACTACCACCCTATGTCTTCCAAGGGTCAGCCAATTCTGAATCCAATCTGCCACATTTCCCCCTATCCCATGCCTCCTTACCTTCTGCATGAGCCTACCATGGGGAACCTTATCAAACACCTTACTTAAATCCATGTATACCACATCCACTGCTCTACCTTCATCCATGTCTTTGGTCACCTCTTCAAAGAATTCAGTAAGATTTGTGAGGCATGATCTACCCCTCACAAATCCATGCTGACTATCACGAATCAAACTGTGCCTTTCCAAGTGATCATAAATCCTATCTCTCAGAGCCCTTTCCAATAATTTGCCCACTACTGACGTAAGAGTAACTGGCCTATAATTTCTGGGGTTATCCCTATTCCCTTTTTTGAACAAGGAAATGACATTTGCCTCTCTCTAATCTTCTGGCACTATACCCGTGGACAGTGAGGATGAAAAGATCATCGCCAAAGGCCCTGCAATCTCTTCCCTCACTTCCCATAGAATCCTTGGATAAATCCCATCAGGCCCGGGGGACTTATCTATCTTCAAGTTCCTCAAAATTCCTAGTACATCTTCCTTACTAACATCGACCTCCTCTAGCCTACCAGCCTATTTCACACTGTCCTCCTCTACAACTAGGTCCCGCTCAGTTGTGAATACTGAAGAAAAGTATTCATTAAGGACCTCTCCTATCTCTTTAGGCTCCGTGCACAAATTCCCTTTACAATCCTTGATTGGCCCTACCCTTTCTCTGGTCATTCTCTTATTCCTCATGTATATGTAAAAAGCCTTGGAGTTTTCCTTGATCCTATCTGCCAAGGTTTTCTCATGCCCCCTTATAGCTCTCCTAAGCCCTTTCTTCAGCTCCTTCCTGGATAACTTGTATCCCTCTAGAGCCTTTTCCATTCCTTGTTTCCTAAGCCTTACATAAGCATTCTTCTTCCTCTTAACCAGTTGTCCGACCTCTCTTGAGAACCAAGGCTCCCTCACTTGACCGCATCTTCCCTGCCTGCTAGGGTCAAACATATCAAGCACACGCAGTATGCATTCCTTACACAATCTCCACATTTCAATAGTGCTCTTCCCTGACAGCATCTGTTCCCATTTTATGTTACCCAGTTCTTGCCTAACAGAATTGTAATTACCCTTCCCCCAATTATAAACCTTACCCTGCTGTATGTACCTATCCTTTTCCATGGGTATTGTAAAAGTAACAGAGTTACGATCACAAAGATAATCAATGTTTGAGTCTGTCATTGCATGTACAAATTATAGTCCATATGATTTTCCTGTTAAATCAGACTTAGTTTTTATCAAGTCTGATTCATGTTCAAGTGAACTTACAAAAAGTGCAACTTTGTTGGTAGTTATTTCATTTGGGTGTTGTTCGATAAATTGAGTATTTTGGTCTATGGATCTCCAAGAAATTGGTTGATGTGTTTCCAGAATGAACTGTATCTCAGTGCTTCTTTTTGGTGACAGTATATGATTTCAATACTGTATGTCTTCCCCTTATGGTACAGTACACAGTCCCATCATAGTAGGAACAAATTAAACATTTCGGTGCTGTACATTAACATAAGCTTTTTGAGAGTGATAGTTTCTCCACTTTCTTGAGCTATTCACATAATAATCCAGCTATTGACTACTTTTCTAAGGCTGCAACTATTGCTAAAGAAGAAGTTCCCCTCTTAATAGGTTCCTTCTTAATATTGCCAGAAGTCTGTGCATTCGTGAGAGATGCTATGACTGACTGTTAGGTCTTGATAAGTGGGATCGCCAATCCACACACTAGTCATTTAATGTAGGTAATTGGGGACTTGCCTGTCTGCTGGAGAGCAGGTATGAACTTTGTGCCATCTCTTTTCAGGAAGATTAACCACATTAATTGCCAATTAGGATTAAGGCCTCAAGGGCGAAGCACTGACTGTTGAGAAGTGCAAGCTAATCAGAGGCTACCAGCTATTCATTGCTTGGCATTAGGTGCTGTTGGTAACATACACAACCAAGGCTCATAATCACTGGGTAACCCAGACCAAGGGCTATTGATGGTGATGGCAGATTGTGGGCTGTGAGATGAATGAAGTGGGGCAGAGTTTAGGTCTGAGTTCAATCTACCTTCTCCATCTTGGCTCTATTAAACAGGCACTGACCACCTAACAATGTGGGAACTCCACCCCTTACCCCCCCCCCCCCTTTCCCCCATCCTCCCTCCAAAAGCCCACAAGCAACTCCAAAGATTTGCTTTTCAGGCATCCTGTATAATAAGCTTCCCCACAGTTACTAAGTGAATACTAGTGGCAGTGGGATGAGGCCCTTCAGTGGACAGTAATCACTCAATTGGGAGCCTCATTAGTAATGGATGAGATCAGAGCAGAGGCAAGAAGGTTGCAGGGACGCCATGCACCATCTGCCTGTCCAATTAAAAGCTCTTTACCACCAACATCCCAATGGGGAAGTGAGTAAATTCTATTCATTGTTGGAGTTGGTGCACATGGGAGGGGATCTTCATTTCTGAGGCTGTTGTGATGGGACTGAAAAATAGGAGGAGCTTCCATTTGAGTGTGAGGTGGGTTTTCTCTCACAGTCGTGCTCTCAGCTCATTACATGTGCATACGTACATAAAATAACAAATTCTATGAAGCAGTCATGCCATATTTAAAAAAACATTCAGACAGCAATTGCTTCTTTGCAACCTAGGAGCGTCACTTAACCTATGTTCATCAACCCTGTCTAGAGACCAGCAAAACATAGGGCCATGCTGAAGGCTGTCCAGGAGAGAATGTAAGTTCTTTTCACTGTGGATGGCAACAAGAGACAATCTCAATGGCAAGGGCAACTTGAATAGAGTTAGCTGCAGAGGTCAGCACCATGGGGAGTTCCAGAGAACTTGGCTCTAGTACCACAAGAGTGTAAGTGACCTCCTCTGTTCTGCCAGGATTTGTACTACTACCTACTCAATGCTGCATGCTCCACTGAGTATGAATTAGCGTTGTAAAGCTGCCACTACATAGGGCTGGAGCCTAGTAGGTTGTGTTAGCCAAGCAACTCAGTCAGATGCCTCTTGTAAAGTTAATGGTATCTGCAATGAAGTGACAGTCTAACACTACTGGCACCACAATGTTATTGTCACTTACACATCTATGTGTTCACCAATAAAATAAAAAAAAGTAGCTACAATATTCAACAGCTTATGCACCATGAGGTCATTGAGCTTTTATCACAACTTGGAGAATGTCCATATATGATAAGTTTTCACCAAAGGCCCATATACACGGGTCAAGATCACAACCACAAAAGATGACCTTCTGATTTGAGTCCCCTTTTAAGTTCAGCCATAGAGGCCTGTCCCAGTCAGTTTTACTGGCATTAGCCAGTGTGGCTGTTTTGCTTGTGCAGGCTTTTTGGCTTGGTCAGACTGTAGCCCTAATACTTTAAGTGATTTTAGCAACAATAAATCATACCACATGTGACTGAGACTACTTATGGTCAATCTTCTGAAAAGAAAAATGGGACTTGCATTTATATAAAGTCTTTCATAATCTCAACCAATATAAAATCCGTACCAGAGTTCAATTTCTTTTTAGATCAGTTTGTTCAGAGATGCCATTATATACCACTAGAGCAGGTGAGACGTGAATAGCATGGTGGCTCAGTGGTTAGCACTGCTACCTTACAGTGCCAGGTACCTGGGTTCAATTTCCACCCTTGGGCGACTCTGTGTGGAGTTTGCATATTCTCCCTGTGTTTATGTGGGTTTCCTCTTAGTGCTCTGGATTCCTCCCATAGTACAAAAATGTACAGGCCAGGTAGATTAGCCATGGAAATGCAGGATTACAGGCATGGAGTAGGTGAGGGTGGGTCTGAGTGGGATGTTCTTCAGTGGGTTGTTGTGGACTTGATGGGATGAATGGCCTGCTGCTACACCATAGGGATTCTAATCCAGGTGTCTTGTGTGTTGCATGTCTGCAAAGGTTAATTGGCAGTGCCTGCTGTGGTTCTGCCACATAGTGAGCATACAGTTCCATCCATTATTCCCAGTGATACATAATGCACAATCCCAAAACTCTACTTTACACAACTGGTAAAGTGGACTCCAAGCCACAAAGACAAACTACATTCTGCAATGGGTCATATATAAATCAAAGAGAAAGCAATATTCTTCATGTTTTTCATATGTAAGTACAATGTATGAACATCCATAATGTTTTCATGTAACGATTATTGATTTATGAAGCTTGCTTAAAATTGTGGATTTTCTACTCAGTACTAATCCAAATATTCTTCAAAACGTAAGAAAATGGCGAGAGTATGGGACCAGTACCCTGCTGGTTCCATCTATCATTCTCGTTCCATGTCCTATTTACTTAATGTAAGGTGGTCTGCATTTGTGCATGCTTACACTGTGCATCATAGCCTTTGATAAGCAACTAAGACACAGCCAAGTAGAAGCCATAGCATCAAATGTCATCATAGAATTAACATCAATCACACCTTTAAAACTTCTGAAGGAGAAGGCCCATCATTTAACACAATTTTCCAGCTTCTGATTGAAACTTATCTTACCTGTTTGTCAAATATCCCAGATACTGTTTGATTAGCTTTGGGGCAAAAAGAGGAGAGGGAATACATACATACAATAACTATCATTAGAGCAAAAGTACTAGAGAAACTAACAGGGCTATAGACAGATAAGCCCCCTGGACCTGATGGAATTCATCCTAGGATATTAAAAGAAGTATCTATAAAGATAATGAATGCACTGGCAGTAATAAATATTGGAAGTGCTTGAGGGTAAAAACTGAAAATGTCGCACATTTATTCAAATAAGGAAAAAAACATTAAAACATGCAACCATAGACCGGTAAGCTAAGCTTCTATTACTGGACAATATTAGAATCTATTATAATGGATGTATTAGCAAAGCATTTAGGAATCAGAATATAGTCTAGCAGAATCAGCGTGGTTTCATTCAGGGGAAATCATGCCTGACAAAGTTGTTAGAATTCTTTGAGGAGGTAACAAGCAGAATAGATTGACAGTAATTAGTACATTTAATATTTGGATTTGAGAAGGCATATTACAAGGTACCACATTTAGGCTATTCAATAGTTAAAAGCCCATGGTGCTGAAGGATAGAGGATTGGCTAACTAATAGAGGATAGAGTTGGGGTGGAAGCATTTTAACGGCAACATATACTCAGTGAAGTTCTACAGAGATCAGTGCTGGGACCACAGTTATTTACAATATTTATGAATGACTTGGACAAAGGAAGCAAAAGTAGTGTTGCCAGGTTTGCAGATGACACAAAAATAAGTGGGAATGTAAGTGGTGCGGATGACATAGTGTCTGCAAAGGGCAGTTAAGCAGGTTGGAAAAAGCTTGAGGGATAGAATATAACGTGGAATATTTTATGCATCTTGGTATTCATGATTGAAGGAGCTGAATATTATTTAAATGGAGAAAGACTGTAGAAAACAGCAGCACAAAGGGATTGGGGACCCTATGTGCATAAATCACAAAAATATAGCAAATGTGTTCAGCAAGTAATAGGAAAGCCAAATGCAACATAAAATGATCCATTTATGCTGACTCTCTTGTTAGATAACAGAAAATAATCTTCTACTACACCAATATGTTTGCCCTTGCACTGGTAATTTCCAGACTTTTCAGCATCTCTGCACATTTCAATGAAACAAAGAACTCCATGGCAAATCCATAGCTCTGCACATGCACAGTCAGTAGGGGAATCTGATATCAGCACACACTGTCTTCAATAATAAACATGACTCTCCAGAGGAGTTTGGAAACACAGGAATATCCTCAACAGTCATGTAAAGTGGTCTGCTTCCCAAAAATTTCATGGCACACTTTCTCACCTTGTCCATGTATACAATAACCATTGATGTGGAAGCTTACCAAATGCTTTCTGGAAATTGAAGAACAATACACCCACTAGTTCTCCTTTATTAACAGCACTTTACTTTCCCTAAAGAACAACAATAAATTGGCTAAACATGATCTCCCTTTCACAAAGCCATGTTTACGTGCCTGATTACCTTGAATCTTTCTAAGTGACTTGCTATAGTATCTTTAATAATAATAGTTTCTAACATATTCCCTATAACACCTGTTAAGCTAATTGGCCTATAGTCTCTTACTTTCTGTCTCCCAGACTCTTTGAACATGTGTCACATTTATTATTTTCCAATCTTAAAAACCTTCCCCAAATCTCGGGAATTTAAAAACTTAATGAATTCTGTACTTTTTTTTTCAATGTTTTGTTTGTATGAGCAATATCTTCTATCTTGGGATCTTTTTGTAGTTGTACTCAATGTTAACCCCTTGTTTGGATGCCCAGCCAATTCCGCTTCCCACTTCAAGATATCAATCCAAGTTCTTTCTATAGCAATGAATGCTCACTTCCTTCTAAACCATGACTGGAATAGACATGCAGAATTGGCCATTTGTATAGAGCAAATGTAATAGAATAATGTTCTGCATGATATTTATATCTATAACTTGCTGAATTATGCAGAAATGATAAAATCACAATGTCATTGGCAATTATAAGTTATCAGATGTTGGAATGTTTAATGAAAATGTTAACTTTGATCAGGTGTTATAACTAGAACTTGGGCGAGTTTTCCCAATTTTTTAGGTTTTTGATGGAATGCCCCAAAGTGTTAAGCTCCCAGCTGAGGAAGGATGAATTGACTTCCCTGCTTTGTTTATCCACTCCTTTGGTTGGTCTGAACAAAGTTAATTTACAAAGAACTCTTCTCTTGTAGACACCTTTATCGCAGACTAAATGAACTTATATTTTAAAAGTGGCCAATTTAACTAGGTTTTCTTGAAATACCAAATCAGTGAGTTTAATAACTAGTAAGCACAAAATGAAATGATAACGCAACGCAGACTTACAGATTCTGAGGTAAGAGGTGAGTTCAAATGGATAAATGTTTTATAAGAAAAGATATACAAATCAGTCTGAATTTTTTTTTCATTCACTCACAGGATATTGATGTCACTGGCTGGGCCAGCATTTATTGCCCATCCTTAGTCGCCCTTGAAAAGGTGGTGGTGAGCTGGTTCTTGAACTGCTGAAGTCCATTTGCTTTAGGTGGACCCACGTTGCAATTATGATTTTAACCCAGTGATAGTGAAGGGAAGATATGAAGAGGTAGTGGCCATTATTGGATAGCACCTTTAGTGTTGATGTTGGCAATTGAGCAGTTGATTATGAATTTCCTGGTTACGTAACTTGATTGAAGTTCCTTTGTTCTGATTCCTTTTGGCCCAGCTCGCAGCACTGAGTGACAGAGAGAGAATTTCCCTTTGTTTTATTTTTCATGCAAGGCTTTTCTCAAAACTGTGACTCTCACAGTATTCTAGTCCCACATTAGGATGTCCAACCATTAACACACACAGACCAATGTTGCAAATGATTTTTAATTTTCTTTTTGTATATTCCTGGAGATTAAAACAAAGGTGTGTGCAAAATGTGTTTTCTGCTGAGAGTAGGGAACAATCACCCCCTTGTTATCTCTTGTTAACCACCCCCTTCTTAGTTTCACCCTGTTTAGGTTTTCCTGATACATTACAAACATGATATTCTATAGGCTTCATGCTGTAAGTTGCTAGAAAGTCACTGAATTTACATCTGTTTTGTTTTTCCTGAAGCAGACAACATTTATATTTTAAAAAAACACATTTATTTTTAGCTTAAGAAAATACTTCGGGGTTCTGATCAGTTGTTGTAACAGCAGGGTAGAAATATTATGATATTTAGACCAACCATGTCTTACACACCCTTATGGTTTCCTTCATAGTGAAGGTTCTTTATCTTTGACATTCCTTTCATTTGTCCCACTGAAAACATGACATACTTGGGCAATAATGCCGGTTTTATGCCATCCATGAAAGTTTAAATTTAAGTTTAAAACTTATTTACATCAACAACATGCTGTGATTTCCAGTTATGTGATTGTTTTGTCATAGTTTGAAGTAACTATTATCTTTTCCTGTTGGTGGTCATTACTAAATACAACTCTTAGTGGTTTTAGTGAAGAATTATTCTTAGGGGACTTGACAGGGCAGATGCAGAAACATTGTTTCCCTTTGTGGGAGTGTGTAAAACGAGAGGGTAGAATCTCAAAATAAGGGCTCACATATTTAAGACAGAGATGAGGAGAAATGTCTTCTCTCAGATGGTAGGGAACTTGTGAAATTCTTTGCTGCAGAGGGTTGTTGATTTAAGGTGAGAGGGGAAAGATTTTAAAGGGACCTAAAGGACAACTTTTTCATGCAGAGGGCAGTGTGTGTATGGCATGAGCTGCTGGAGGAAGTGCTGGAGGATGGTACAATTACAACATTTAAAAGGCATCTGGATGGGTCCATGAATAGGAAGGGTTTAGAGGGATATGGGTCACATGCTGGCAAATGGGACTAGATTTATTTAGGATATCTGGTCGGCATGGATGAGTTGGACAGAAGAGTTTGTTTCTGTGCTGTACATCCCTATGACTCTATATTCGAGTCTTGATAGACAGATTTTTAACCAGTAAAGGAAATGAGGCATTATAGAGAAAAGGCAGGAAAGTGAAGTTGAGTATTATCAATCAGCCATGATTGCAGTTACTGGCAGAGCAGGCTTGATCAGCTAAATAGCTTACTTTTGCTCCTCTGTCTTATGGTCTTACTGTTCTGATTCTAGAAACTGGCTTGTCAAAAGGGATTTTCCTTCATTATCTTCATCCCTAGGTTATAAAATATGCTATTTATTTAGGTGACATTATAACATTAGTCTCCATTTTCATTTGTGTGTTGAGTTGTCAGGCTGAATAGCTTCTATCTGCACTGTAGGCATTCCATGTTTCCATTTTATTTCATCATGCAATCAACTTTTTCTATTGCTGAACAACTGAAGAATGAAGAAGAAACAGGCAATTAGGGAAAGAAAATCTAAAATGCAATTATAAGTGCAGTGATAGAACTTGACTACTGTTTGATGCAGCTAAGGTAGAAATGGGGTGCTAACGAGAGTGGTAGACATACTGCTCCACACCACATGTCCCTGGGTAAGTACTGCAGCAGGCTTTCAAAAAAGTGGAGCTGAATTCCAGACAGCAGTTGAAATCTAGGATTTATAGAATTTGTCAGCCATGAGTTATATAGTAGTTATCCTTACAGCAGATGGCTGAAGTCTGTGTGTGCTGCCCTGCTGCCCCAAATCTGTGATGAATGTATGCTTTGATCATTATAAGTTGCACTTGCAAGGTGAGTACTTAAGTGTAAGCTGTATTATGATAGATGCAGCTAAGCAACCTATCGTGGTTTTTGAATATCCTGGCAAGTTTTCCTTCCTTGAGTGTCACTAACAATATGACATGGGTATTTCTAATTTTATTATTATCCCTAGTGCCAGCTATGTCTGCAATCTCAGCACAACAGTGGTAATGCCACGCAATTAAGATAGCTAATGGAAGAGTCTATCAATTTAGAAGCATGAACCAGTCATTTGGCTCATTGGGCCCACACCAACACTAAGCTGACTGACCTTCGAAATTAATGCCATTTTCTCATGTTATTCCTATATCCCTTTAACATATTCTATTAACCTCTCTTGAATTTACTCAATGACTGAGTCATGACAACCAAGGCAAGAGAATTTCTCTGAGTGAAGGCTATTGTCTTTATCTCAGTTCCAAATGGCCCACCACTTAATCAAAGACGGTGTCCCTTGGTTCTAGAAAATTCCTTCCTGCACCAATTCTGTCAAGCCCTGCAGGACTTTTGTATACTTCGATGAGATGAGGTCTCACTTCTCCAAAATCTGGAGAACATGAGTCCAGACTCCTCAATTTCTCAATTTACACATTAAATATGTACACCATAAAATCAGAATAATGACGCCAAAAGGAATCACAAAGTAGGTTACGTAAATCACCACCATCTCTATAAAAATAACAAATTGAGTTTCAAAGATCAGGAATTAATGCAGAGAAATTTGTTGTGGCTGACTCTGTCAGATAAACTATACTACACTGTTGGCCATGCTGACCTGGCGAAACCTGGTTCCCTCAGAATTCAAACAGCATTTATTAAGATATAATTTTCAATCTGAGTTCTCAATTACAACATTTTAAAAGCATTGGTGAGACAACTCAATATTGCTCAATTGTCCTTACAAATCTTTCCCACTTTGAAGCTCCTGGAAGATAGTTGTATAAACGTAATAAAAAAAACTCAGGCAAGTGCTGCAAAATTTATCTTAATAAAGTAAGAATCCAATGTATGTCTGATGAATGGCCACTTTATCTATTTATTCAACTGTATATTCATTTTGAGCCTCAAGAAGTCTGAAGTAGTAATTGTGATTTATTACTAACATTGACAACTTGTTACTTCGAAGATCATAGGGATGTAATTTTAGTTATATCTAATAAATGAACAAATTGACCAAAGTAATGGATCAAAGGTTCATGAAAGGTCTATGACATTGTGTGATTAAAGTGAAACAAGCAAGACCTGCTGATAAACTGGAGCTGTGCATCTTATCTAATATTCTAGTTTTATCTCCTTTGTGCTATGATAGTAATTATTTGGTTTCTGTATTGGACAATGTTAGAGTGATATCACTGAATAAATAGACAGTTAATGTACAATCCGCTAGTCACAAAAGCAAAGAGATGTGAAGTGTTTAATACTCTGAGAACCAGATGTTCCATAAATCTCAGACAGGAACTGCACCAAAATTAGTTATATCTTGGTTTGACCTTTTGGTTTCAGAATTTCTTTTGCATGTCTGAGAAGAAAATATATTTTACTCTGGAGCAGGGAGTACAGATTCACTACAATTGACATTTCAGCAATAATTTAAGTTTGCAGAATGGCTAACACAAAAAAGATTTTATGATATGTCACAAGCTGAGTTAGATTTTTTAAAAATGGACACAGTACCACAGGAGGAAATATTAGTTGACTGAAAGTATGATCAAAAAATGTTGAATTTAAAATACAGTCTTAAAGGAAGATTGGCTTTTGGCATTCAGGATGCTGAGTGTAAAGTCTGGGTTGCCTATAGTGAGCTGAAGGGAGGAGGCACAATGAAATGAATGACAAGTTTAAGCAAGTGCTGTGTTGTACAGAAATTAAATGGTGTAAAAAGAGACATAAAATTAATTTTTTTCATCTTGCAATCATCAGGACTGATATGCAAGAAAACCATCTGTAGGAAGTAAAGAATTTTTAGACGAAGTAAGTTAATTAGTTGGACTACAGTTGGCACAGTGAAACTGTTAACTGATTAAATGCAAATTGGGCAAGATGACTATGATCAGGATGTTATGATGGGAAAGCAATAGGACTAGTTGTCTCAACAACCCTTTTCTCAATGAAAGATGTGCACTGTAAGAGAATATTCTTTTTCCCGCAAAAAACAGGACAGATTAGAGTGAATATAGCTTCTAGCCTGCACAACTGAATCACAATACAATTTTCATATTAAATTGGATCAAATTTTAGCACTGTCAGGACTATTTAATAAAAATCTTCTAATAGATGAATCACACCTAATGTGGACACTATTCTGACTTGTGCATGCATGGGCTGGTTGAGCATAGCCACCAAGCATCCAGCTGCAGACAGTCATAAGAATTTTTTTTTTAAATTCATTCACAATATTTGGGCATGGCTGGCTAGGTTAGCATTTATTGCCAATCCCTAATAGCCCAGAGGACAGTTAAGGGTCAATCACATTACTGTATGTCTGGAGTCACATGTAGGACTGACAATGTAAGGATGGCAGTTTTTTTTCCCTGAAAGGACATTAGTGAACCAAATCGGTTTTTCCAACAAGTGACAATGGATTCGTGGTCATTAGGCTCTTAATTCTAGAATTAAAAAAAAAACAAATTAAAGCTACACCACCTATTGTGGTGGGATTCAAACCCAGGTCCCCACACTATTAGCTGGATCAACAGTTCAGCTTTTATACCATTAGACAACACCTCCCATTACTTGATATCATCCACTAGCTGTTGAAATGTATGACTGACACACATAAAATCACATCAATGCTGAAACCCATGTACCACATTACTCATTTGTATGGTTGATAGAAAGTCTTTTTGGCTTGATGGCAGCTTTCTATCAGTGGAAAGTACCACTCTTGATTACTGCAAAATAACAGTGTGACATCGTTGCTCAAATATTTAACTCAGAGATAGCAAGAACTGCAGATGCTGGAGTCAGAAACAACACAGTGTGGAGCTGGAGAAACACAGCAGGCCAGAAGAGCCAGTGTAGGTCAGCTAGGCCAGCACTGACATGTGAGCTAAACACAGAGAATGCTGAAAAACTCAGCAGATCTGAAACCACAGCAGAGACAGAAACAGGGTTAACGTTTTGACTCTGGTGTGAGTCTTCTTCAGAGCTTCAGAACTATTAACTCTGTTTCTCTCACTACAGATCCTGCCATGCCTGCTGAGTTTTTTTTTCCAGCAATGTCTTTGTTTGTTTCAGACTTCCTGCATCAGCAGTATTTGGCTTTCATTGATGTGTGAGCTGCATCGGATATGAGCAGTGCATCATTTGACATATGATATCAATAGAACATGAAAAATGGGAATCTGGCCAGGAATGCATTTGAATAGTCAAGTCCAGAGGTAATAAAGGCACAAATTATGAATGTCGACAGCATTTAGCATCAGCAGCAGCAAATGTCTGCAAAGGGATGGAGGTGGCGAGGATCTGGATTCAAACATTCTGATTGACACAGTGGGGGAATGAACTATCTAGTTTAACATGAGAAAATGGCAGTTAGAATGGAGTTTATGATAATGACTGCTGCTGACGTTTTCTGGACAAAATTTTCCGCTCACTCAAGAGTTGGTGGTAGTGCACGCAAAGCAATGTGAAGGTAATCAGTATTATTGTGAAAATTGATCCTAGTGAAACTAGATTTCAGGTCTTTGCAGGCACCAGACAAAAATGAGCCCTATCTAAGTTTGAAGGAAAGAGGAATTAGTGGAGCACAGACATCTCAGTCTACTCATTCACCTCCCTCATATCCATCTGAAGAACCAAAGAATGAAAAGTAATCCCCAGAAAAGGGGTTGGAATTTCTTAGGAGAAATAGCAGTCAGTGATTATAGAGTTAGAGCAAGTGGCTTAAATTTTTCTTTACTTTGGAGCATGTTGCTCTTCATCTCCAGTACATGGGCTGTTCATCTCGCTTTTTCAGATTCAAGTTGCTGTGTCTCAAATACCACCAGGAGGAAACAGTCACTCATTGGGATTTTCATGTCATCTCTGCTTGGTTGGTGGAGGCAGGTTCTCTGCCTAACTGAGAGAGATGGGCAGGCTCTCAAAAACTGGAGTGCCAGTCAGAAACTTTCCAGTCTGAGGGAAGCAGCAAGCTGCATTGAAGGATAAATAAGGGAGAAAGTGGGTTTTGCAGGGAGGCACGCTCTCCCCAATTTTTTAAATCTTTATTTTGATTCCGGAAACTTAACAGCCTCAGGCCTGAGTAGTATCGGATGGGAAACCGCCTGGGATTACAAAGTAAAGGAGGCTTTTAGGGTTTGTGGCAGCGTGGTCGTGTCCCTACCTCTGAGCCACAAGGCCCAAGTTCAAGGGCTACCTGCTTTAGAGGTGTGTCATAACACATCTGAGCAGGTTGATTAAAAATTTCCATAAGAGAGATTCAGCAGCTGAATACCATCGGAGAGTGGGGAGGGGGTCTTCTCTCTCTCTGCAGGGCAGCCCATGGCGTCCATTGCCCTCAGGCAGTCAGGGAAGGTTTGTAGGCTTGCCTTCAATACTAGACCTCTAACCTGACTCTACATGCAATCCTCCAGGCTCTGACACCTAAACTGAAATCAGCTGATGAGGGAACCTGGAGATGCACTAGAAAACCCCACTTCACATCCTTCAAATGCACTTAATGAGGACCTTAATAAATTTAATTAATTGCCACATTCCCCTTTACCTTTATGTGGTCAGATAGTCCTGCTCATCCCAATCCCACTGCTGCAAAAATGATACAGACGAGGGATTGAGGAAAGGACTAACTTTCTGCAGGATTTTATATTTTTTAGGTTTTTGTTTGATTGGAATGTGTGCTCAATGTGTAACTTAGTCATAATGAAAATCCACAAATGATGCGGTGCTCACCAGCAATTAGAAATCTAATTTATCCTTTTGTGGAATTTTGTTGGGAGAAAGTGTTAAGATTTAAAAGGAACTGTGAAAATATTGCATTGAACAATTTAGTGGTTGAAAAGTAAAGCTGCACAGTAAAATGTAAGTGAATCTTATACAAATTTTCAATCGCATATTGATTATAGTGAGCTGCATCAGTAGGAAACTATTCAAATAGTCATCCATGGTAAAGTAGCCACAGTCTGAGAGGGCTGATCTCACTGGGGAGAGATGACTGGTGGTGGTTTAACATAAGGGTCACCATGACTCAGGCAAGGGGAGAGGCTAAGAAAGTGGGACCTTCGTGGGAAACATCAGCCAGAATGGAAATTGTGTATGTGCTGTTAGCGTCACACTGTATTACAAACCAACCAACCAGTCAACTGAACTAACTGACCCCAAATTGTACATGATCCATTAATAAGTGCATAGTAAAATTTTATAATGAATAATCAATTGAGCTTTGCTTTTATGAAGGGAAGTATCATTTTCAAATGCTGCTGGATCAATTTTCACAGCTTATTCTGCACAAATTAAACTACTAGCCTCTCATTTGTAAGCAGAATACTTGTCAACAGGCAAAGTGTAAAATTTTAGAAAATAAGGATCACCTTGACTGAATCACTGACAAAAAGGTATTCTGGGAGAGTTGCTTATCAGCCAATTGCAGAAAAAAAATAGCAGTCATCAAACTGGAACAGATGGTTTTAAGTGTAATGAGTGCAAAATCCTGAAGCTAAAAAAGTTTAATTGCTGAGTAAATACTGGTTTTAACAATTGCACAGCCTTTAGTGTAAAAGCAACAGAAGGCATAACGCAAACTGTGAGACAATATTTAACCAGAACTTTACATTAGCAGGTTTGACCTCGATTTGTAGGAGACCCATGTGACACCAAAGATTCTCAGTTTCTGTGAAAAACTCCTTTACAAAATGCACCAACAGAACATGAAGGATAATCTGTTAGTGAAAGTTATCTAACACAGGTGTGTTTCATTACTTATCAATAAAGTCCATAGTTAGCATCAGCAGCCTGCAGGGATCATTGAACAAAACAGAAGTAAACAAAATTCATGCTCATTTAACAGCCACGATGATCTCTTTTGGAAAGCGTCAAAGTCGTAACTTTCCTTGTCGAAAATTAGAAATAGAATGCCATCACAAAACCTCAACCAACAGGCTTAGGTCGATGAATTGGAATTACACAATCCCACACGCCCAGACAAGCAAAATTTATTTGCCATAGAGATTGCTAATGTCTCTCACATCAGAGTTTGCTTGCCTTGTCAAGGTAGCTCAAATGGCCTAGTCTTCTTATTGAACTCATTAGCTCAACATTATAATCAATCATTGATTGCAATGTTTGCAGGTTATAGTTGGTAAACCAGTGGCCTTTAGCCCTTGGGTTGCTGAAGTGACATTCATTGAAGACCTCAGCCCTTTATTTCAGAGCTTTGTTTTTCATTTAGTTCTCAAGTGAGCTAACAGTTTTAAGAAAATGTTCTAATGGGAGAATAACAATAAAAATTGTATTTGGTAAAAAGTTTGGATTTTAATTAGAAAGAGAGAAAGCTACATGCATTTGTGACAATAATTAGCTTTTTTCTTAAAAAAATGCTTAGAAATATCGCTGGCTAGAGAAATTTGCATGGATGTTTCAAAGCTGAAAGATATAGAATTCTGATGCTAAAAAATGCAGGGAAATCTTAGAGGGACAGATTTGAAATTTCTCTTAATACAATCATATTGAGTCTTGGAGGAAATCCATATAAATCTACAAATATTCTCAGGTATGTGATCTACATAAAAATGTTCTATACCATGCGGTTCATATGGAACAAAATTTTAAAAGAAGTATTGCACTGAATCTTCTGGCCTCAATTGCTGTTATTATGAATTTTACAGAATGGGTCCCGATTTTGCGCTACTACTTAATTACTTAATACTTTAAATAATAGGTTTTCACAACTCTCACTGTTACTTATACACAACTGTATTTTGCCATCAATATTTGTACCTTGCTGCTCTGTGATGTCATTGTCTGACATTGTGGTCTTCCAGTGCCTATTTGCTGATAACAGGAATGATGCTGTCTCCAAGAATGTCCTCAAAGTATTTGCTAATGGCTATCAAAATCACCTCAACTTTTGACCTTGGGCAATAGCTTAGTATTATTGCCTTTATTGTCAATAAGCCTCCTTCAGCCCTCAGGAAAGGCTATCTCATCATCTATTAAAATCTGACAGTTTTTAAAACATGGTCATCAAATTGAGGACTAAAATTAATATGCTTGCATTACTAATTTTCCATGTAAATATTGATTATTTTTAAAAGATAGTAATCATTTAACATAAGGCATTTATCCCCTTATTTAGCCATTTTGCATTTAGCTGAGCTGAGTTGGGGGTGGCATGGTGGCTCAGTGGTTAGCACTGCTGCTTCACAGTGCTAGGGACCCAGGTTTGATTCCACCCTTGAAGTTTGCACATTCTCCCTGTGTCTGTGTGGGTTTCCTCCCACAGTCCAAAACTGTGCAGACTAGGTGGATTGGCCATTGGAAATGCATGGTTATAGGGATAGGTTAGTGGTGTGTGTCTAGGGGGATACCCTTCAGAGGGTTGGTGTGGACTTGATAGGCCACATCGTTTCCTTCCACACTGTAGGGATTCTTAAGGCTATAATAATGGATGTCCGCTATTCTGAAACTCAACTAGCCTCAGTTTTTTCTTTGGGTGGTGCGTGCCACAAACCAGAATGACTGAAATATTTGTTACATTTAGATTTGTTTGAGTTGCCCTACTGATGCAACCCGTGATTAATCTGTGTTTATGGATTAGAGTACCATGAAACCTGGGACTCTAGATTCACTACTACACTACTGAGAGACTACTCCCTTAGAATAGGCTGCACCTAAGTGTACTGTCTTCTCTAGAATGACCATTGTCTGAGGTACAAGATATAGCAAATTCTTTTATGTACACACTATTGTATGTTATTCTGATCTCTGCAGTGTAGGTCTTTAGTACAGGTGCTGCGTCCTCTCCTCAGAATTTAAAGAGTTTGTGATTGCTGGTATTAGTGTTAAACCTTATACATCATCATGTCCTTAGCATTTGCATTCTCATTAAAGAGATTGTTTGGAAGCAGCTAATGACAAATCCAATAGAACATATTGCCTCAATTAATTTTGTTAGAATTTAGAAGAAATAAATTGGCATCTTCTGTCATCACAATGATACATTGACCCTAATTTTGCTTACAATAACTCGACATATCAAAACAACACAAGTTGGCAAGTTTTTATGAGGGAGTTCATTTAGCCCTGTGAGGTGGCTGAAACTTCCTCTTTCCAAAGCAAATTCATCAATACGGACAGAGCCATGCTGGAAGGGGATGATGAGTTGGAATTTCTTGCTTCACTAATCTAAGTGTAACATTTGGCAGATTCTTCTGCTGCAGGAGTGTTGAGTTTGGAGGTGATAAGGGCACACAATTAGGGAGCATGGCGATGTACCCAAACCCTGCTGCTTCCTCACCTCCACTGGAGATGCATTCTCAGTGAGGAGGTTCAAGTTTGACCTTCTTACCTTTCTGCCAACTGAGGACCTCAAGTGGCCAGGTAATGGCTTCAGCCTGCTGTTGCTGAGGAGGGGAATAGCTCATTAATCAAAAACATTTAGTGCCTGATCGAGGACTGGGTATCAGGCATTTGGTACTTGCTGAGGGCTATCTTTTTTCTCTGACCATCTTCCCACCCCGTCCCTATAACCTTCAACCTGTCAAACACCCAACCCCTTCTACCAACATCACTAAACCTTCATCTGGATCCTCCATGATTCTAGGACTGTTGGATATTTACTTTCCACAATAGCAATTACCTCTGTGATGCTTCTGAGCATAATAGCTACTGGAGTCTGATCGATCTGTAGTTCTCACTTGGTGGGAGTCCCACAACTGGGGTCTTGATTCCAGGTGAAAGCCTAATGGTGGTGCCTCAAATTCCTGATTGGCAAGAGGTAGCTCAGACTTTCTCTGGAAGAGGCAGGGTGGGTCTCTCACCCGTTCTCCAGTCAACAGATGAGATCCCTACTGTCCCTAAGGAGAGACAATGGCCTAGTGGCATTATTGCTAGACTATTAATCCAGAAATCCAACCAAACTCCTGAAGAACTGAGTTCAAATCCTGCCATGGCAAATGGTGAATATTAAACTCGACAGACAAATCTGGAATCCAGGATATAATTATTACAATGAGACCATTGTCAATTGTTGGAAAGTAGAAAACTAATCCAGAACCAACCTCCTTATCTGGTCTGATGTACATGTGACTCCAGACCCACAACAATGTGTTTAACTCTCAACTGCCCTCTGGGCAAATAGAAATGGGCAATAAATGCCAGTGATGCCCACATCCCATGGATAAATGAAAAAAGAGCATGCATAGAGTAAGGCTGGACGAAAATGTAAACACTGATATGAGGCTGATAGGGTTCTTGAAGGACACAAATGGATCACACTAGTCCATGTTAGGCAAGAAGCCTGAATTCCAAAGATCATGGGGACAGAATTTAACACGTTTTTAAAGAATCTGTTGATAAACTGGAATTTTCTGTGGTGAAGACATGGCACCCATGTTTTGGCTGACCTTATGCCTTCATATTTAAAGTACTCAGTGGAGATATTGCATATTCACCATTGCACTGCTGAGACCCACAATTCTGAAGTGACAACCTCTGTAGGGGCTGCAGCAGAGTTCCCTGGTGAGTATAACCACCAGGTTCGCACCCTTCATCAATATACTCATTAAGACAGGAGAATCAAGTGTGAATGCAGTTTTCAAATGCAATAAGGTGAGATAGAATATTGGACTAGCATACAGGCTTCTTTTATTCATTCATGGGATGAGGGCGTTGCTGGCTAGGCAGCATTTATTGCCCATCCCTAATTGCCCAGAGGGCAGTTAAGAGTCAACCATATTGCTGTGGGTCTGGAGCCACATGTAGGTCCGACTGTTCAATTCTATTTTAAAATAATAGATTTTGCTCTTAATTCCATTGAATAGGTTATATTTTTACAAAACAAAGCAGTGTAGGAAAAAGGACTAATACTTTGATCTTTTATTTTTCTCTTATTACAAGCATAACAACTTGAGCGTCCAAAACTGAAGCATCAAGGTGAAATTTCAACATAATGGTTTTGCATGTGCTAACAGTGAAATACAAACAGACTTTGGGTGGTGGATAAAGAGATGGATGTCCCATTTCCAAGATTCCTGACTCCAATTCCATCCTCTGGAATTTCCAGGCTGTGATCTCACACTTTGAATCCTGATACCAGTAGCTTTACTGTGGATATGTTATTTCCAGAACTGTAACAAATTTCATAGAGTTTGCTACCTTTGGAAGACATCTAAAAACTATGGTCTGTGCTAGGTCAGAGGGTCCAGAAATCAAGGGGAGTGTTGAAATCTGGAAGATTAAGTTTCTTAACATGCAAGTTTAAAAGGTGTTGCCAAATTCACATATGATAGTTAGATGTTGTATGTTAACTCACATGTGTTTTTAATGCAGTAACTGATGTCTGGGCTTTATCTTTAAAAAGGAATGCTACCATTACATTGATCAGAATTGTGGAAGTGTTCAGATGTATTAGAGTGGTTTAATAGTGATTAAAGTATTATTCTGCATTCAATAATATTGAATTTCAGATTTTAATGAATCAGTTGGATCCTGTGTTTTCATTTCTACATTGTTTGTTAGGCTCAACAGATGGCTTCGCTATTGTATAAATTAATGGAGAGCTAATTTTATTTGGCAGTGCAGTTATCTCTTCAATTTTGTGACAAAGAAAAGATGACCAACAGATGACAATCTGTTCTGGCTTCTGCAAACCTTTAATTTAATTGTTTCTAAAAACAAAATCATTGCAGTTACACAATTATATCTCATTAAAAATGCTTGGCTGATCTCCAAGCCACATAATCGATTCTGCTCATCTTGGGTTGTTGCTGCAACTTTCAAAAGGATTATGAACTTTGTTTTGATTGACCATTTATGATGTCATCAGCAGGTTATGTTTTCTTGAAATAGTTTTTTTGCTTGGCTATTTGTTTATTTTGATAATGTTATGACCAATGAATGGGATTTAGGTTTTTCCAAAGTGGAGTTTGGATGGTTGTGTTTGAATTACAGATTTCAAACTCCAAAAAGGGTTAGCACCTTTTTCAAGCGAACTTTGAATAACCGTGTCTCCCACATCTCCTGCACCTAATCCCTCACACCCCGTCCACGCAATAAGAACCAAAAAAGAATCCCCCTCGTCCTCACGTACCACCCCACCAACCTCCGGATCCAACGCATCATCCTCCGACACTTCCGCCATCTGCAATCCGACCCCACCACCAAAGACATCTTTCCCTCCCCACCCTTATCTGCTTTCCGGAGGGACAACTCTCTCCGTGACTCCCTTGTCCGCTCCACACTCCCCTCCAGCTCCACCACACCCGGCACTTTTCCCTGCAACCGCAGGAAGTGCTACACCTGCCCCCATACCTCCTCCCTCACCCCCATCCCAGGCCCCAAGAAGACTTTCCACATCAAGCAGATGTTCACCTGCACATCTGCCAATGTGGTATACTGCATCCGCTGTACCCGGTGTGGCTTCCTCTACATCGGGGAAACCAAGCGGAGACTCGGGGACCGCTTTGCAGAACACCTACGCTCGGTTCGCAATACACAACTGCACCTCCCAGTCGCGAACCATTTCAACTCCCCCTCCCATTCCTCAGACGACATGTCCATCCTGGGCCTCCTGCAGTGCCACAACGATGCCACCCGAAGGTTGCAGGAACAGCAACTCATATTCCGCTTGGGAACCCTGCAGCCCAATGGTATCAATGTGGATTTCACAAGTTTCAAAATCTCCCCTCCCCCTACCGCATCCCAAAACCAGTCCAGCTCGTCCCTGCCTCCCTAACCTGTTCTTCCTCCCACCTATCCCCTCCTCCCTGGACTGACCTATCCCCTTCCTAACTCCCTACCTACACTCACCTTTACTGGCTCCATCCCCGCCTCTTCGACCTGTTTGTTTCCTCTCCACCTATCCTCTCCTCTATCCCTCTTCTATCCGCCTCCCACTCTCTCCCTATTTATTTCAAAACCCCCTTCCCCTCCCCCTTTTCTGATGAAGGGTCTAGGCCCGAAACGTCAGCCTCTCTGCTCCTATGATGCTGCTTGGCCTGCTGTGTTCATCCAGCCCTGCACCTTGTTGTTTTGAATAACTAGCTGTTTGGTTATTTTGACAGTGTCATGAATGCTCATGTTATTGTAGGGTTGGTGTTTTCTGTCTATTTAGATAGTCAGTGAGTGAGTATGTTGGCATTGTGGATACAGAGATATCATGGAGAGGAGCATATGGATGGATGGAGGGTTGCTGAAAGATGGAAGGATTTGAGGGGTATGGTGTTTAAGTTTGGGTGAGGCTAAGATGCCCAACATTCACGTATTGAATAGGGCTGTTGTCCAGTAAACAGCGGTGGATGTTCTAGTCTCAGTATCCACTGCTCAATGCTCCCACCTTGGACCTGCTTCGGCTCTAACTTCAGCTCATCCCTGAAAAAGCCAATAGCACTGCCATGCAGGAAGTAGAATATTGATGCTGATTAATCTTCTCTTGTGTGATTCCCATCTCAAAAGCAAAAATTCCTGCCCAATTCATGTATTTAGGCAGTTTTTCTGAGAAGTATGGATATAGGAGCATGTGACAGAAAAATGTGTGAGAACGGGGGGTAAGATTATATAGATTGAACATGCATGCAGATGAGGATTGTTATATAAATGTATATTAAGTTTGCATATAATTTTTAATGCAAACCCTACAGCTTCCTTAAGTATTGTCAGCAAGCATAATTATTTATTCATATATTTAATTATTATATTGTAAAATGATCCCACAAAGTGAACAATGAGAAACATGAAACAGAGGACAGTACACAAATTGCTACAACAAAGAATGTGAAATATCTATTTTGTGCTCCATAACTAAAACTGCGTTAGGCACATTTATCAAATGGAATTCAGTTTAACTATAAACAGATTTGATTTAAAGGTTTAATTATAAACAGATTTGAAATGTTTCTGTACTATTATTGGCAAGCATATTTCAGCATATTTCAATTGGCAAAAAGGATTATTACTGAGTTTTTAAAAATAACTGATTCAGAAAAAGTGACATCTATTGTGCAATGATTAAGTAGATACGTATATCTCAGCTTTTTATTGTCCACATATTTATTTCCTAGATCTGTTGTGTGCTTACGTTTATCTGATTTCCTGTTAGCAATTATACATACAAGATAAGCATACTTTGTGAAAATACTCTAATATTATCAGTGAGTGGATTCAAAAGACACTTGTTATGCAAGAGCTCTTGGTCAAATAATCCTGATTCATTTTGTGAGTTTATCCAATTGTAAATGACACAGATATCACCGGGACATACACAGCTTACACTAGTTGGATTCATATGATTTTCTTTTTACTCGTAAAGCATAATCGAATCTCATTTTTGTGTTGAAAACAGTTTGAACCAAACAAAATAATGCAATATTTTAAGGAGGCAACAGAAAATTTATGCTACAAAAATAGAAATTATTGGAAATCTCAGCAGGTCTTGCAGCATCTGTGGAGAGAAATCAGAGTTAACAATTCAGTTCCAGTGATCCTTCTTTAGGACAGAACAAAGATTTTCCAGCAATTCCTGTTTTTGTTTCAGATTTCCAGTTTTTTTTTGTAAAATTTGTACTATTTAGTACTGCACTCCTTTAAAATATTTTGCAGGTTTCTAAGAAATAGAACAATGCTTCAAAACATTGGACTTCAATGATACATCTGATATCTAAAAGGATCATAAACTACTTAGAACAGAGAGATTTGTGTTTATGTAGTGCCTTTCATGAGCCCTGGGATTGCCAAAGTTCTTTAGATTCAGTGATGTTTTCTACATTATAACAATGACAACTACATGACAGCTAATTTGCACACAGCAAACATCCACAGACAACAATGTGATAAGGAACAGATAATCTGCTTTTTGTGATGTTGATTGTAGGATAAAATACGTGCTAAAATGCTGGGGAATAACCCCTCTGTTCTTAATCAAAATATTGCCATGGAATGATTGTTGTCCAATTGACAAGAAAGACAGAGTCACAGAAATTGATATTAGCCAAATCAATTACAAAAATGATAAGAATTTTAGATTACAGGGAAATTAGTGATGATAGCAAATATAAATCAATGAAAATTGCTGTCATTGGAAAGCATGATTTAATCTGGCAGCAGAATGTCTGGACAAAGCAGGTTAAAAATAAAACTTTGGAATCAGCCAGGAGAGCTGTGAAATAATAGTGTAGAGGTGGCAAAGGCCTGTGAGGTATTTGCAGTGATTGGCTGAAAAATTACAGACATGGTTGTATTCGGCCTTTGATGGAGATGACATGGATCAGAATCTCAAATTGGGCTGAAGATACTGGCTTTCAAATATTTCTAAGAAATTGAGGTACATTAAAATCAGAATATTGGACATATACGCGTGACAGCACGAAAAGCAGAAGAGTAATTGTATAAGACGTGAAATATTGAATCAGCATATACGTGGAATTTTTTCTTTGTGAAGTAGTTTAAGTATTGTTAGTATTTTACTGTAGGAATGCAGAAATCAATTTGACAACCCCTGCGCTCCTTTAAAATAGTACAATGGTATACTTTATGACTACCTAAAAAGGCAAATGTTTGGGAAGAAATAGGTTTTATGCAAAGTAATGGTCCTGAAGGGGTTAAGGTCCATTCTACTGATGTCAAACAGTCTGTGGGTGAAGCCCTGGAGTATGACTCCAGATTTTAGAGGGAGAAGGTGTATCTGTTTCAGCTTCCTAAATTTCTATCATGCATTAAACCCTCTTCTAATCTAATGGTGCTACCACCACTATTGCTATAGAGGCCCAAGCTAATGCAACGACAGTATCATCTACAGGTTGATACTGCAAATACATCAAGTTACTATGAGTGGTGAAGCACAAATATTGATCCATTATTTTCTTATGTGAACCTATTTTGAATAAATAGAACAGCTCTATCCATTGCCTATCTTTTTTATAGTTTCAAAATTAAGTTAAACTATAGATCTTGAAATCACACTGTGGAATTTTTGCTTAAGAAAAGAAAGAAATTGAGATAAATTGATTATTTCAGTGGAAACTTCACCTCATTAAAATAAATAATGGTGAATTTTCTTTTCAACTACACGCAATTGTTTCATTAATGTAAAACAATTTAAAGATGAAAAAAAAACTTCAATACTTAATAATATTTGGTGACTGCCTAATAGAACTAAATGAAACAGTATCTTCTTTATCTGATGAGAAAATAAGAACAAAAAAAAACTCATGGCAAACATTCCATTATAATTAAATCTATCTTATGGTAATTTTCTGCTCTTACAATTTTACTGGTGAGTAAACTATGAAACCATATGCAGTATTCAGCTGAGTTGCTGATCTGCACCATCAGTAAGAGAGACAACCTGAAGCACAGATTGGAAGAAGACCCTTTAATCAAGAATTAGTTAATTTCTAATAACTGATGGCATATAGACCCATATTCTGAAATATAGCCACATAAAGACATATAATACTTAACGTGTATTTTTGGTGCTTGGAACTTGGTGATCTAATGCTGCATCTGCCGTTATAGTGAATCTGTAGCGAAATGTGCTGTGTCATAAAGCAAATAAATAAATATACAACATGCCTGTTAACAGAGTACATGGTGTTGACGACTGAATAGAAAGTAAGATGTTGTTAAATTTGAGTGGATGCAGAAAAGATTATAAGGATGTTGCAGGAACTGGAAGGTTTGAGCTATAGAGAGAGGCTGACTAAGATGGGGCTGTTTTTGCTAGAGCATTGGAGCCTGAGGGGTGACCTTACTGAGGTTTATAAAATCATGAGGGGCATAGATAGGGTGAATAGCAGGATCTTTTTCCGAGGGTGGGGGAGTCCAAAACTAGAAGGCATAGGTTTAAGTTGAGAGGGGAAAGATTTGAAAAGGACATGAGGGGTAACTTTTTCATACAAATTGTGGTGCATGTATGGAACAAGCTGCTAGAGGAGGTGGTGGAGCCAGGTACAATTACAACATTTAAAAGACATCTGGATGGGTATATGTATAGGAAGTGTTTAAGATGTATATGGGTCAAATGCTGGCCAATGGGACTAGTTCAGTTTGGGATGTCTGGTCGGCATGGACGAGACGGACCAAAGGGTCTGTTTCCATGCTGTACTACTCTAGGACTCTAGAACAATGTGAAAGAACTATTTTTTTTCTCTGCTCATTTTTAATGGAGAAGTGCTCCACCATTAGGAACTTACAGGCATTTCAGTTCATGTATATAGTCATAGAATATAGTATATAGTCCTTGTATACAGCCGTAGTAAACTGCCATGAAAACTTTGTCCATCTCCTGTGTGATCTCTAAGAAAGTACTGTGTCAGCCCCAAGGCAACTGTATTTCCATATTTATTAAGCTTATGTTCTTTCCCCAATACATAATTAACTCACAAAATTATAAAGTATACTCCATAGCATTTTCAAATTGTGTCTCAAAAAGTGCAATAAAATTCAATTTTTATCTACACAGCATGTTGCATTCTGATATGCCTCAATATATTTACCATACTTGTGAGGGTTACAATTTTCTTTTGTCAAGCATACAGGCTAAGGTGTTCTACCCAGTTTCTAGCCTCTCGGTTTATACTAGCAGGTCGACTTAATCAGACTGTAGTCTTTCCCCAATCAGACTTTGCAGTGGAAGCCCCATGTATTGGTACATCCTTAAGCTTGTAGTCCTGGATCGTGAAATATGCCATAACGTGGTCATGGCCACTTCTTTGCTCTGAAAGACCAAAAGGGTTTATCAAAGTTTTTTATTAACCTTTTTCATGATCCTTCAGCAGTAGTTGATATTTGTCTCATTGTGTCTCCCTGGGATCGTGCGGAGCTAAGTCCTATGTTATAGAATTGTAAAGATAAACTATGACAGAAGCCATCATAAATCTTCCAGACAAGTTTTGCAAAGGCACATTCCAGAAGTAGCTGCGTGATGGACTCTTCCTCATTGCAGCTACTTTAAAGGTACTATGTAGTGGCACTGAGACTTCAAGGATTTGATAGTGAGTGCTTTTCTCATCACCAGCCAGGCTAGATATAGCTACTTTTTGAAAGTTCTGGCAATGAAGCACTCTGCCAAACGACTTTGACAAGCTGCTCAAGGAATTATCTGGCAGGATCCAGCATCTCTTTCCCAAAGGGCCTTGAGATTGTTATCTGTGAGCCACTGTCTGCTAAAGTGAGCTGTTTTTTCATTCATGGGATGTGGGTGTCACTGGCAGGACCAGCTTTTATTGCCCATCCCTATCTACTTGGTGGGCAGTGAAGAGTCAACCACACTGCTGTGGGCCTGGAGTCATATATAAGCTAGACCAGGTAAGGAGGACAGATTTCCTTCCCTAGAGGACATTAATGAATCAGATGGGGTTTTTTTCCTGACAATCAGCAATCGTTTCATTCTCATCATTAGACTCTTATTTCCAGATTGTTGTTGAACTCAAATTCCACCATCTGCCATTGCGGGATTCAAACCTAGGTCTCCAGAAAGTTACCTGGGTCTCTGGACTAATAGTCTAATGATAATACCACAAGGTCACTTGTGAGAGTGCTTAGCTTTTCCTTTTGTATGTTGATTATGCTGCTTGGCATGAAAGTAATTCTATGTTATAACTTCATCAGGTTAACATTTTTAGGCATGCCTGGTGTTTCTGGTGGCATACACTCCTGCACTCTATATTGAATCGAGGTTAATCCCAAGCTTGGTGGTAATGATAGGGTTGTGGATGTGACAAGCCAGGAGGTTACAGATTGTGGTTAAATACAATTCCACTGCTGCCAATAGTCCAAAACACCTCATGGATGTCCAGTCTTGCATTGCTTGATCTGTTTGAAGTCTGTCTCATTAACACAATCCGTTGGAGCATATCTTCAATGTGTAGGTTGGACTTTGTTTCCATAACGTCTATGCAGTGGACATTCTTACCAATACTGTCATGGATAGATGCAACAGATAAATAGTTGAGGATAAGGCCAAATACATTTTTCTGTTTTGTTGGTGAGGTCCAGTATAGCAGACATGTTCTTATGACTTGCCTAGCTTAGTTAGTGGTAGTGCTACTGATTCAATCTTGGTGAAGAACACTGAAGTCCCCACTCAGAGTGCATTCAGTGACCTTGCCACTTTCAGTGATTCCTCCAGATGTTGTTCATGAGACTTTATGAGACCCATAATCAATGTTGAGAGCTTCCCAGGCAACTCACTCCTCACTGCAAATCACTGTGCCATCACTTTTTGTCAGATGGGAACAGACGTACCCAAGAATGTAATTGTCAAGTCTGAAACATTGTTTGGAAGGAATGAAACCATGAAGATAGTTATGTCAGATTATTTCTTGACTAGCCTGTGGGACAGCTCTCTCAAATTTGTCTCAACTCCCCAGATCTTTGTAAGGAGGTTTTTTTTTCAGGGTTGACAGGACTGTGTGTGCCTTTGTCATTTCCATTGTCTCGTTCAATGCCAGGTAATCTATATGGTTGACATTTTTCTTTCCCAGATTGTACTAAAAAAGTAAATAATCACCGATGGCTTTATGTTTACCAGTAGACTCAATCTTGTAATTTCTATATGTATTAATTGAATTCAAATCTCAACATTTACTATGTTGGGATTTAAACCGATGTGTCCAGAGATTAGCCTGAATTACAGCTTGATTAGTATTGGTATTACTAGTTCAATCACAACACTAGTCAGCTACCATCTCCCCTCACTGTTTATTGAACATCACTTGCCATCTTCTGTATTTAGAAAGGACATCTTACTTGAAGCCCTACAGATCCACGTTCCAAATCCATGTGATCTGATGTCACCGTAACAGCTCCACTTCCGTGTGTTCGGTAAAAATATACATAGTAAGCATCTAATTCTCTTCACTCTACATCTCCTCTTGAGTTATTTACAGTTCTCCCTTGTTTCCACTGAAATTTGACAATGGATATTTAATATTTTTACTTTGTTTCCTCACCAAATCCCAATCCGCCATCCCAAAAATCTCTTTAGCTTGAGGGTATAATTCTCAATAGTGTTCTCTGTTCTCCTGGAATTCATGTATGATAGGTGTTCTCCTGTTATTTCCTTGCGTGGTCAACACCTTCATGGAGTGGAATGACACTGCTGTGATCGCTAGTCTTTGGACTGTGACCCACACAAAGACTTGAATAAAACAGTGATGAAGACCAATCCAAGAAGAGCTGATTTGAAGAAGACTGTCAAACTTCTGCAACTACACCCTCTTCAGAAGGAAGTCAAGAAAGTGATTTTTATTTTCTCGCCTTCCTCCTTTCCTCCCTTGCTTCCTCCCTCCCTCTGCAATAATATCCAAGGTATTCTTTTACTCTGCAAATTCTCAAAACAATATCAACTTTGAAACTCCTCAAAGCATTCAACCTGCCTGGATACTGAGCTGTATTACATAGTTTGACTTAATTTGACACAGCAGGCTCAAACATTTTCCACCAATGTTGCTTTTCTGATTTTGTCATAATTTTGAGCTATCTATGTTCTGGAAATCCTGCTTCTGCTGGCCTGTTTATATCTAGGAAACCTACAAGGACTATGTAGAATTACCACGTAGATTAATTTTAGTGCTATTGGACCAATACAATGAATTGGTCACCCTTTGTAAGCTATCAGCCTGGCTGTTATATGCAGTATCATTCATAAATGTATATGTCTTTAGGGCTATATCTGACAAGTTCAGCTGTCTAGTGTAGTATGTAAAACCTCTCTCTTAACATGCATGTTCTAGACTGCTGTCTTCTATCCTATTTGTTCCTGAGTCATTACAACTTTACGTCATTATGACTGGCATAGATTTTGTTAGACTACATCATTCTTGCTGGATAGATCCAATGTGTCAACTTGCTGCAGTCCCTTGTTTCCAATGGCTATTTTAATCCACTGTGATCAGTGAATGCATAGATAGCCCATGTTCCATACCAAAGTAGCTCTGTGGCACTGTAGCCTGTATGAGATGATTTTCCTTGGGCACAATGCCCGATTGGCTTTGCAACCTGTCAGCTTGGTTCTAAACCCACTTTAGCCCCAACCTGAATGAACTTAACATTCTAGCTGACCACCAATCCAGTAGCACCAATCAGTTAACCACTGGTTTTCTGAGCACTGATCCCAGAGCATACTTCTACATCCTGGTGCTACTTTAGTAGCAGACTACCTGCGTTATCCCAGTACTGTTTTTGACTTTTTTTGATCTTTGGACTGGCTGCAGTCTATGAACTCCATATAGAATTGAATCACCATGATTCCGATATTCACTGTTGCTCTTCAATTTTACTTCTACAGTGTGTGGTCTTCAAGAATGCATAGTTACCACCATGTTACGTTCCTGAGCTCTTCCCGCAAACTTACCATCACACACTGATGAATGATAACAAATACTTTGGGTTATCTTTATTGAAGATTCACAGTACCATATATATTACAGAACTCAACGTTTACATCTTACCAAAAAATCAACATAAATCTTCCTGATGTCACAAGCTATATGATATCACTTCCTGCAGTGATGATATACACCCTTCCTATTTAAATATTTCATTGAAAGTAACAGCAACAAATGGCAACTTGGTCTGTTGGTTGTGGCTGTGTCTATTGCTTTCTGCTTCCTCTGTTTAGCGTGCAAGTAGTCTTGTGTTATAGCTTCACCAGGATAATACCTTTTTGTCTTGGTATGCCTGGAGCTGCTTTGGGTATGCCATCCTGCACGAGAGTTGAACATTTGGCTTGATGGTAACAGTAAAGTCAGAAATGCGCTCGATGATGTCGATGATACCAATTATGTTTAAATACAATGTTGTTGCTGTTGATGGCCCACAGAGCCTCATGAATGTTCAGTTTTGAGCTGCTAGATCAATTTCGAACCTATATATGGTGGTGGTACCATATGACACAATGCAGAGTTTGCTTTATGAGATTAATAATTTTCTGTCCCAGTTTTTTGTTCATACATTTAAAGACACTAAAGCAGATTCTCATATTTCTGATGAAGGGTCTAGGCCTGAAACGTCAGCCTTTTTGCTCCTATGATGCTGCTTGGCCTGCTGTATTCATCCAGCTCTGCACCTTGTTGTCTCCTTTTCATATTTATTGCCTGATTGTTAGGTATCACCTGATGCAGTGCAAAAAGGAAAACTTGCCAGGGACAAATTCTCCCAGATTTTGCCTCCATTCATTTTAATAAAGAGAAACTCCACCAAATTCTAGGTCGAGCCTAACAGGAATCGCATTTATTCCTGCATGGAGTGCAGATTTTGCAGGTTATTATGCTGCCGAATGATCTCCCTAATCTGTATACTTTCAATGCTATCACTGGGCAGACCATAACCTAACAAAATATTTGAAAACACAATATTAAAGTTAGTATAAAATTAAGTTTGAGTAAATTTAAGGAGGAGATAGATAAATAGGTATTTAGTTAGTAATGGGTTGGAGGGTTATGGAGAGCTGGCAGAAAGTTAGAGTTAATGAGATCAGTTAATCAGATTGTATTAAGTGATGGAGCACAAGCTGAATTGCCTACTCCAGCTCTTATGTTATGTTCTAAAGTTAATATTGTGTGAAAAATCTGGAATCTTAAAATTTGACCTGTACATCTCGTAAAAGATAGATTTATTTTTAAAAATTGCTATTATGATAAATAATGCAAATGGACAAAAATATCCACTAACATTTCTATAGTGATATATTTCACACTATTTGTAATCGCTAATGATAGCAACACAGTTATTGGCTGTGTGAGAAAAGCTTTTTACATGTCTATTCATTTCATATTTTAAATCTATCTGAAGTTAAACACTTCATATTTATTAATGCTTCCTTCCCTCTTGAAATGTCTATGTTGGGAAGTATTATTGTAAGTTACATGTTATCAGCAGTGTAATTGGCCATCACAACTACATTAAACGGACGTTAATGGAGCCATTTATCCTGCAACTTAGAAATTGCCACCTGTTTTTATTGAATTTATATACGTTTACGTTTATTAGCGAAAAATGTTTTTAAAATTGCTTTTAACAAAGGCTAGTACAAGCACTATTTCTATTTGAGGATCATAGTCTATAAAAATACCAGGAAATAGTTTACGTATTTATAGTTGAAGCTGAGCATTTTTTCCTTTTTTTATCGCTTTGTATTGTGCAGCTAAATAAATGTTGATTGCACCTCTCACAGTCATGGACCTATCCCAATAAGTAAGCATGCATCAATTGTTAAAGATAAGGCATTTTCAATGAGAGCAGGATTGAATGAAAAGCATCCATTAACTCTTCAACTTCACAGACTGAGCAAATTGTGCTAATATCGGTTTACATATCTACTTAATTTCATGAGGGAACGTTTTATTTATATCCACAAAGGTAATAAAATGTATTGAATTGGTTCATCTAACCCCATGTTTCCACAATTTAATTTTACCTTTTGTTCCTATTCATAAAAGACAACCAGGAAAACCTGAATAATGTGTAAATAAATTGGACTAGATTTGTGTTGATAACAGTAGATTCTGACAGATATCAATTATTGCTTCTCAATTCCCAATTTCATAGAATCAAGGAATCATACAATACAGAAGAGGTCTTTCAGCCCATGCTGTCTGTTGCTGTAAATCTATACTGGTCTCAATTTCCTGCACTAGGTCCATCACCTTGAATGTTACGGCATTTCAAGTGCTCATCCAACTACTTTTTAAAGGTTCTAAGGTTTCTTGGCTCAGCTACTCTCCTAGGCAGTGCATTTCAGATTCCCATCACCCTTTGTGCAAAAAAATCCCCAAATCCCCTCTAAACCTCCAGCCTTTTACTCTGAAGTTATGCTTCCTTGTTATTGACTTTTCAACTAATAGGAACAGTTCCTTTATATCCACCCTGTCCATACCCCTTATAATCATAGATACCTCAATCAGGTCTCCCCTAGCCTTCTCTGCACTAAAGAAAACAATCTCAGCTTATCCAACCTCACTTCATAGCTAAGAGGTTCCATCCCAGGTAACATCCTGTTGAATCTCCTCTGTACCCCTCCAGTATAAACACATCCTTCCTATAGTTTGGTGTCTAGAACTGCACACAGAACTCCAGCAGTGACTTAACCAAATTTCTGTAAAGCTCCAAGACAACCTCACTGCTTTTATAATTTATGTCACAACTCATAAAGGTAAGTGAACCATATACCTTCTTAATTACCTTATTAATGTCTTGTCGCCTTCCGTGTATTTTACACCAACAATAATTAACATGATATCTGTTAATTAATGAATTACATGAAATTACAATATGATGGAAAAGTGGCCAATTTAGATTTGGTAGATTTTGAACTACTGCTTTATGATGTCAACAGATTTCTGAGGTTTAGCTATCACATGACCATGTAGATTAATCAGCACAATGTTATCTTAATTTTATCCAATTTTTCCAGGAATCCTTGATTAGGGTAGTCCAGACATGGCAGATTGTTTAACGACCACAAATATTTGCTCAGTCAACATCCTAGTTCAAGAATGAACTCCAGTGTAACTTTTTATAACTCATTCACTGGGTTTATGCAGAGTGATCTTGAATTATCATTCAAAATCTGTTACATTTTGCCAATAGCCTGTCAGCTATATCAGAAGAATATTGTTCTCACTGGTTTGGTATGATATGGATCAGTGCTAGGTTTGCTGGAAAATCTGGCCATTATGTGTATATTTCATGATCATATACCATCTGCATATTCAATTGGTATTAATATTTTATTTGATTGATTTTATTGTCATGCATACCGAAATACAGTGAAAAGCTTTGTTTACGAGCAGTACAGGCAGATCACAGCAATCAAAGGACGTACAGATCAAAAAGACTTAGAGGCATACAGGTTACATTGCAGGTTATATTATTTAAGGCTAGAGTCCATTCAACAGTCTGATAACAGCCAGAAAGAAGCTGTTCCTTTGGTTAATACATCTGATTAGCAGTAACAGGGAAGGCTATATGAATGGAACCAATAGAATCATGGAGTCAAAGGGAAGTCTTATAGCACAGAAAGAGACCATTCAGCCCATATGCCTATACTGGCCCTCAAACTGAGCATCATTAATGAATTATAGTGAATGAATTATAAAAATTTACACTGGAGTTCATTCTTGAACTAGGATGTTGACTGAGCAACTGAGTGTCATTCTCCTGCATTTTCCTATACCATTGTTCATTGTTTCTTTTTAAATAATCATCTAATGCCCTCTTGAATCTTTAATACCTCAATTGAACCCACCTCCAGCAAATTTCCATGGGGTGCATTCCAAAACCTAAACTACTTGTTGTGTGAAAGTGTTTTTTTTTCTCACACCACATTTCCTTCTTTTGTAAATCACTTGAAATCTGTGGCCCGCTCATTCTTGATCCTTTTTATGAGCAGCAACAGTTTCTATCCAGCCCCCACATAATTTTGAAAGCTTATTATCAGGTTTCCTCTTAGTATCCTCCTCTCCAATCTATCCTCATACCTGAAATTTCTCATCTGTGGGACCATTCCTGTGAACCTCTTCTACATTACCTTCAAGGTGTTAACATCCTTCCTTTCATGTGGTGCTCAGAATTGCACACAATGTTTCAGTTCAGGTCTAACAAATGTCTTACACAAATCCAGTATCACCTCCTTGTTTTTCTCCTCAATGCCCCCTGTTAATAAAACCCAGGATACTGTATACTTCATTAACTGATTAACTGCTCTCTACTGACACCTCCCAAGATCAGGGCACATATGCACCCAGGTCCCTCTGTTCCTGAAACCTTCTTTTTTATTGTCTGCAGATGTTCTTATCGTAAAATCCCTACAGTGTGGAAACTGGTCCTTTGGCCTAACAGGTCCACACAAACCCTCAGAGCATCCCACCCAGACCCAGCCCCCTATAACAACTAATCTACACATCCCTGAACACTATGGGCAATTTAGCATGGCCAATCCACCCAGCTTGCACATCTTTGGACTGTGGGAGGAAACTGGAGCACCCAGAGGAAACCCACGCAGACACAGGGAGAACATGCAAACTCCACCCAAACAGTCGCCAGGTAGAATCGAACCCGGGTCCCTGGTGCTATGAGGCAACAGTGCTAACCACTGAGCCACTGTGCCGCCCCAAGATGCATCACCTCACACTTATTGTCCTGAATAATGTCCTGAGCTCTACAGATTCCATAATATTTAAAATATATTCCGCATGGAGCGTGGATTTTGCTGGTAATAGGTGGCAGTGAGCCGACTATGTGAAAAACTACAGTCCACTTTGAGAGCTGAGTAGGAAAGGAAATAAGGTGAGGATTGAGAGGCCTACTAGCACTGACACCATGGGCGGAGAACCGATTGGTTAATAGGATAGTTTAGGATTTCTAATCTTTAAAGTAACCCTTGGTATTTAGCTTGTGCATAAGTCTCTAGGCTTTTTGTCTGTCTTTTTTCTGAGAAAGAGTTTGTAAACTTTTCATTGTAAATTCATACTTATTCGAAGGGTAACAAATAGTTTTTAGAGTTACTGGATGGCAGGTCAGAAGGGCCAAGTCGGGTGTACATCCTGCAGAATGTGAGATGTCATGGACATACCATGTGAATTTATGATATGAAGAAGTGAAATGGCAGAGAAGCTAAATGATTACTTTGTGTTTGTTTTCACTGAGGAAGAAATATCCCATCACTAGAGATCCAAATAGCTAGGGAAAATGAGGAGTTGAAGGAAATTAGTACTGCAATAAGACTGTACAGGAGAAATGAATGAGACTGAATGTTGATAAATCCCCAGGACCTGATAGTCTATATCCTGGAGTGTTGAAAGAAGTGGTTACAGAGATAATTGATGATTAATTTGCATACTTTTATTGATTTTGGAATGATTAATACTGATTGGAAAATAGCAAATGTCACCCCACCATTTAAGAAAGGAGCAACAAAAAATAACACAGGCAACCACATACCTTTTAACCTTTAATTGGTAGTAGGGAAAATGCTACAAAGTTACAAAAAATGGATTAAGTAGACATCTGAATGGTAATGCTCTGCTTGAGCATGGGCAACATGAATTTGCCAATGGTAAATTCTACTTGTTGGAGCTTTTTGAAGATATTATTAACCAAATTAAATTAGGAGAGCTGATAGATTTAGCGTAAATAGATTTTCAGAAGGCTTTTGCTAAAGTACCTTGTAGGAAGTTGCTGAGAAACATGAAAGCACACGGGATAGGAGGTAATGCACTGGCATTGATTAATAATTGGGTAACTGTAATGATTGGAACCAGGGCCGGGTGGATCTCATTGTCTATAAAATCCTTCTATTCTGGTTGTTAACCTGGGCCAATCAGGGAGCCCTGGCTAACATATATAAACAGGAGATTCAGACGGTCTCCTCAGTCTAGGGACTGGCTTTAAACTGGCTGGTCAGAGCCCATGTACTGTGCACATATAAATAAACGGGTACTTGCTGACGGGATACTGGCCTCTGTGCAGTTATTTCAGTGCCAATGGGAGTGAGATGAAGTTTGGTGCCGGAACAACAGAAATGGCCCAGCATGGGAATGAGGCAAAGTCAACGTGAGTTCAAGAACAATGATATACAAAGTTCGGGTAGGTGAGGCAATCCTGAACAAGCATGCAGATCACCTGAAAGATACCATACTGGCATTATGGGGGAAACAGAAGGGCCATCACAGCCAGGATTGAAACCTTTCTGGACCCGTGAAACCAGATCACTGTGGAGGATGCAATATTACTATAGGGAGTAAGAGTGATTGTCCCAAGTAAAGATACTGCCAGTTACTGACTGAACTCTACCAGGGTCATCCAGGGTTTCCAAAATTAAGATATAAGTGATAGGTTATGTCTGATGGCCAGGACTGGATGCTGACATAGCTGTGTTGGTGAGGCAGTGCCCAGAGTGCCAACAAGGACAAAAATTACTGCTGGCAGTGCCTTTACATTTGTGAGAATGGCTGGGAAACCCTGCACTCGGTTACATGTCAGCTGAGCTGGTCCTTTCATGGGCTCAATGTTCCTGGTCATTGCGCGCGACTATTCAAAGTGGTTGGACATGCATAGAGTTCATTCAGCAGCTTACTCAAGGATGATGATTGAAAAGCTGCGAGCATTGTTTACAATACATGGACACCTGGAGCTATTGGACCTGGACAATGGGATGTCATTTACCAGCAGGGAATATGGGCATGTCCTAAAGTTGAATGGCATTTGGCACGTTCGGACAGCTCTATACCATCCATTGTCCAATGGTCTGACAGAAAGTGCGCTCCAAATCATCGAAGGCAGGCTTAAAGAAACAGCCTACAGCTTCACTCGATACCAAACTGTCCTGGTTCTTGTTCAATTACTCCTCACGCAACTACAGGGTTAGCTCCAGCAGAGTTGCTGATGGGGAGAAAACTCCACACCAGATTAAATCTGATATTCCCAGACCTTGGGGGGAGGGTGAAATGGCAGCAGGAACACCAACGTTGTCCACAAGCCTCCTCTAAGTTAGAGAGACAATTTACTTCAGGGGATGAAGTTTGATGCTGGAACTGTGGAAATGACCCTGTGGGTATAAGCTGAGGTTGACGTGAGGTCAGGCCCCATGACTCACAAAATTTGTGTAGGTGACACAGTCCCGAACAAACATGTGGATCACCCAAAAGCTGCTACCTTGCAAATAGGGCAAGAGCAAAATCTTCCTGGTCCCTCAGAACAGCCAGAAAGGCTGTCAGAAACCTTGGGTTCTCCCCCTACACCTAGTGTCGAGGAAACTTTAGAGTCCGAGATAGATGCAGTATCGATACCGTTATCGCCGGAAGAAGAGGAGAAGTCTCTCCCGAGACGCTCCGGACACAAGAGACAGGCCGCAATCCAGTACACACTGCCCATGTCAGTGTCCAAGTCAGAGGAGCCGGACCTGGGGCGAAAATATACAAGATAAAGTTACAAGAGAATGAATAGGTCTTCATCCCCAGGTTTGGGAAGGGTCGAATATAGTGATTGGAACTAGGGCCAGGTGGATCTCATTGACTATGAGATCCTTGATTGTGGTTTTTAACAAGGGCTAATCAGGGAGCCCTGGCTGACAGATATAAACAGGAGATTCAGAGAGTCTCCTCAGCGTAGGGACTGGCTATGAGCCAGGACAGAGCCCATGTAATGTGCATATTTAAATAAAGCATGACTTGATGAAGGGATACTGGCCTCTGTACAGTTATTTCAGTAACAAACAGAAAACAGAGAGTAGAAATAAATGGATGATTCTTGATTTGTGATTCGTGGGATATTGCAAGGATCAGTACTCAGGAGCTTCAGTTGTTCACAATATATATCAATGATTAGGAAATGGGGATCAAATGTAAAATTTCCGGATTTGCAGATGATATGAAACTGATTGGAAATGCATATTGTGGTAAAGATGTAAAGTGGCTTCAGGAAGATTTGGCAAGGATTAGTGTTTAGACAAGAATTTGACAGATTAAATATAATGTGCAAAAATGTAAGGTCACCACTCTGGTAGGAGAAATAGATGTGCAGAGTATTTAGTAAATGATAAGAGGATAGAAAATGTAGGTGTACATAGGGACTGGGTGTCCTTATTGAAAGGACAGAGGCTAACATGCAGGTGCAGCAAGATACCAGGAAGGCTAATGGAAAGTTAGCCTTTATTGCAGAGGATTTGAGTACATGGATAGTGAAGTCTTGCTTCAATTGTATAAAAGCTTGGTTAGACTGCACACTGTGTGCAGTTTTGGTCTCCTTATCTTAGGAAAGATATTAGACAGAATCTTATAAAGATCTGAGCGATGTGGGCTATGAAGAGAAATGTGGCAGAACTGGATGGCAAGGGCAGTGCGGTCCATCATAATGTTAATATCATCTTGCTCCATCTTTTGTGCTTTTTACAAGCAGCATGGTGAGATTCTTGTTAGACAGTTGCAAGATGCCAATTGATGGTGATTAATACTCGATAAATGCCTTATTAATGGTGCATATCACCTCATTATAATTGGATTAGGGTTTTAGACTCGCATCTTGCCGAAGTCTCAAAACAAGCTCAATGTTGGAAAGACTCAGCAAGGGAAAACACAGTGAGAATCTGGTGGATTGAGTTTGCCAGTTGCACTGAACGACCTCTATGTTGGAAACAGTGCACCAATATCTCAGATTATGGTCCATGGGCACTGATCACAAGCACCCCATCTCCACGGACTTTAGCATTTGACGTGTACCAGTATGTAATAACCCTCATGGCACATTCCCATTCCACTGACAGGCCACCTCTACATTTCAATACAGCACCTCTGGCTGCATCAATGTCATGCTGCTGCATGCGCTTAGGGAAACACATCCAGCTCATGTACTGGATCAAACTGAATCTCTGGGTTTTTTGCTCACTATCACATCATGCATTCACTTTGACCCTACCTGAATGCTCACAGTATCCCTGCTTTGCCTTTACGCATTCTTCCCCTTCAGCCAGAGGTATCAGGCAGACATTATTGCTGTCTTGTTGTGCTGTTGAACATAGACACAAATCTAGGAAGCTTGTTATGGTTGTCAGCAGCCCTCATTCAAGTCAAGGGGAGAGCCTTCACTCAGGGATTCCCAGCTCAATAGGTTAAGGGCAGCTTCTAATTCCTATCCAGGCCTAAGTTAAGGCAGTCAAGTCAGGATCGTCTCCTCATAATGGATGAGGAGTCATAGAGTTATAGAGGTTTACAACATGGAAGCAGGCCCTTTGGCCCAACTTGCCCATGCCACCCAGTTTTCACAATTTAAACTAGTCGTGTTTACCTGCATTTGGTCAATTTCCATACCAGGCTGATTCCGGGGATGGCGGGACAGATGAATGAAGTGGGGGGATCTCAAAGAGACTTTTAAATTCGAACAGGACTAGACAGGTTAGAAGCAGGGAGGATGTTCTCAATGGTGTGTGTGTGTCCAGAGCCAGGGGTCACAGTCTGAGGATTCAGAGTAGACCGTTTAGGACAGAGATGAGGAGACATTTCTTCACCCAAAGAGTGGTGAGGCTGTAAAACAAGTCATTGATGCCAAAATTTTGAATGTATTCAAGAGGCGGCTAGATATAGCACTTGGGGCGAATGGGATCAAATGTTATGGGGAGAAAGCAGGAGCAGGCTATTGAGTTGGACGATCGGCCATGATGATATGTTACTATACCTATTTCATCCATGTACCTGTCTAAATGTTTCTTAAATTATGAAATTGTACTTGCTTCCACCACTTCCTCTGGCTGCCCATTCCAGACACTCACCACCCTCTATATGGAAAAAATTGCCCCTCTGAACCCTTTTGAATCTCTCCCCTGTCACCTTAAACCTATGCCTTCTTGTTTAGACTCCCCTACCATGGGAAACGCTGTTAGCTATCTACCTTTATCTATGCCTCTCATGACTTTATGCACCTCTACAAGGTCACCCCTCACTCTCCTAAATTCCAGGGAAAAAAGTCCCAGCTTATCCAACCTCTCCTTATATCTCAAACCTTCCAGCCCAGGTAACATCTTAGTACATCTTTTCTGCACACTTTTTATAGTTTAACAATACCCTTTCTATAGAAGAGTGACTAGAACTGCACACAGTACTCCAAATGTGGCCTTACCAATGTCCTGTGCAGCTGCAAAAAGATGTTCCAACTCCTATACTCAATGCTCTGACCAATGAAAGCGAGTAGGCCAAAAGCCCTGTTCACAGCCCTGTCTACCTGTGACTCCATTTTCAAGGAGCTATGAACCTGTATCCCTAGATCTCTTTGTTATATAACACTGAGGGTGGTAGTTGAGGGTTGTTATATAACACTGCCCAGGGTCCTACCATTGATTGTAAAAGTCCTGTCCTGGTTTGCCTTACCAAAATGCAACACCTTACATTTATCTAAATTAAACTCCATTTGCCATTCCTCAGCCCACTGGCCCAGCTGATCAAGATATTGCTGCATTCCCAGATTACCTTCTTCACTGTCCACTGTATCACCAATCTTTATATCATCCACAAATGTATGAACCATACCTCCTAAATTCTTATCCAAATCAGTTATATAAATGACGAATAACAGTGGACCCAGCACAGATCCCTGGTCACAGGCCTCCTGTCTGGAAAACAACCCTCAACTACCACCCTCTGTCTTCTACCCTTAAGCCAATTTTGTATCCAATGGGCTAGCTCTCCCTGGATCCCATGAGATTTAACCTTACTCAACAACCTACCTTGCGATACCTTCAGGAGCTGAATGACAGACAATGCACCAGCTGTCTTAATCCTTTCTGCCCTTTCATTGGCTTTTTCCTCATGGAATGAAGAGAAAGAATCACAGAATCCCTACGGTGCAGAAAGAGGCCATTCAGCCCATTTGGGTCTGCACTGATCTCCGAAGAACATCTCACCTACCCGCACCCCGCTACCCCGCCCCCGCTCCAACCTTATCCCAGCAACCCTGCATTTTCCATGGCTAACCAACCTGGCCTGCACATTCCTGGACACTATGGGCAATTTAGCATGGCCAATCCACCTAACCTGCACACCTTTGTACTGTGGGAGGAAACCAGAGCACCCAGAGGAAACCCACGCAGACACATTGAAAACGTGCCAACTCCACACAGACTAAGGCTAGAAGCAAACTTGGGTCTCTGGCGCTGTGAGGCAGTATTGCTAACTACTGAGATAAAGAGAGAAATAGCATGGGAGTTGAAAGTGGGTGGCACAGATAATACCTGGGAGATACCTTGATTGAGAGTGTACAGTGCAGAGAGTATGCAGAGTTAGTGTGGTTGTACATTGGGGTGGGTGAGAGCAATTAGAAAGGTGTTGCAGTCAAAACTCTAAGTGGTGGAGCATGAGCCTTGCTGCGAGGTTGGTGCAGAGACAGAGTGAGTGTGAGATACTGGAGAGAAGATGGTGGCACTTATGCTGGCAGAGTGGAGAAGGACAGTAACCTTCTTCCTCGAGTGCTACACATTCCTCCAGACAGCTGAGGCTGCACTGACCAGTTTGCAAGCTTCGAGCAGACCTTTATTGTCGACCCTAAGTTTCAAATGATAAATGGTGATCTCATTGAAACTCTTCTTGAAAATAAGGGGTATACAACTTAGGTCTGAGTTGAGGAGCATTTATTTTTACTCTAAGGGTTGTACATCTTTGGAATTCTCAAACCCAAAGGGCTCTGGAAGTTTAGTCTTTGAGTATGTTTAAGGTAGAGATCAATATATCTCTTGATTATTTAGCGGATTATTGGGAGAGGGTGGTTAAAAAGCATTGAATTATTCAAGCAGCCATAATTTTTTTTTGAATGTTGTGGCAGTCTTAACAGGTTGAATGGCCTCCTCCTATTCTTCATTTTCTACAGTGTAGGTACTGTGCAGTAAGAAAGATTTAAATGATTGGCTCATTTAAGTTTCTGGTCAATGGCAACGCCCAGTATGTTGATAATCACTGCTATCATAATAGGCTGGCACTTGTATTGCACGAATATCACTTGCCACTTAATGGCTTAAACCTAAATGTTGTCAGGTTTTGCTATTTCAGTTAAAAGGTTAGCAATAGTGCTGTGAATTGTGCAATGATCAGTGAACCTCGCCACTTCTAGCCTTATGGTGGAGGTGAGATCATTGTCAAAGCAGTTCAAGATGGTGGTCCTTAGGCACTACTCTATGGAACTCCTCCAGGTGTCCTAGACCTAAGATAACTGACTTCCAACAACCAAAAAACATCTGTCTTTATGCCAGGTATGACTCATTCAGTGCAATATTATCCCCATGATTCCCATTGGCTTCAGTTTTGCTATTTCATGTGACACTTGGTCAAATTTTGCCTTGATTAAAATATCTGTAGCTTGTTCCTTAAACCAACATGAATCCACTCTTGGATGGGAGCTGTATATTGGAGTTGAACAAACAGCATTTATGAGAGGCTAAATTTAGTCCTGTTCTGGACACAGCCATCAATATCCCACCTATGCCTAGATATGTCAGCGCATTCTTGCTTCTGTCATCCGTCCCTTTAAGACAGACTCTTACACAGTGTGTCACTCTCTGAAAAATGATCTTCCCACATGATGCCTGGATCAGACTCAATTATTCCTGAAAACAACAAAAGTTGTCATGTGTAGTTTTCATACCGCTAGCATCTTCCAAGCCACCCAAATTGACATCTTCTGTAATAGTGCAGCACCAACTGCAAGTCTTGCAAGTACCACACATACACAACTGTATTCCTTTGCCTGTGGAAATCTGGCATCACCTGAAAAGCGATGCTCAGTGACCATGAAGTAAATTTGAAAATATCAGACGGGGATAAACCTGATGTTCAAGATCACCCCCCAAGGTCTCCAATCACTTTCCTCAACTACCACCATTGCGGAAAATCTATTATCATTGAACAAGAAATGTGAAGAAAATATTAAATATGGTCAATACATTTGTGTGTTCCCTTTGATCATGGAGACTATAGCAATGTTCACAGGGATGTTAGGGTTTTAGTCAAATGCAAGCATGATTTTTCTTGTTTTTGTTTTCTTAAAATTGACTAAAATCATTACACAAAAACAATCAGGTTTTTGTTACTGAGCATTACAGTGAGACAGCAGTTTCAATTTGCTCTATAACCACTTGAGGGTAGCATAGGTCTTGTTGAAATGTTAACAAGCTGGACAAGTGCAGTTTAAATTGTCACGCTGCAATTTAAAATACAAACACAGAGAGGGAAACTATTTGCTTGTGTTACTGATCAGGTGTTAGTTGAAAAGCATCACTCCCAGCTAACAGTCACCAAATATAAAGCCTGATTTGCGAACCAAGGCGGATTCTTCATCTAGTTCTAGGGATGGTGTGGATAATATGGTGGAATCACACTGTGTAATATAACCTTAAAAATATGTTAGTATGGAATTAGTTAGCCATTTTTAATAATCATAGGAACATAAGAGAAAGGAGTGGGGATAGGCCATTCAGCCTCTGAAGCCTGCTGTGCCAGTCAATAAGGTCATGGTTGATCTGATATGACCTTAATCCCACTTGCTCTGCCATAATGCTTTCTTCCATTGTTCAAAAATTTGCTGCCTGCTCTTTGGGGGAGGTGTGTGTGTGTGTGTTGGAGAGGAAGGTGAATCTCCCCAACGATGCAGGTAAAGAACTTGTAAATTCTGCATTCTAGAAGCCAACTAGGCAACAAGCCAGTCAAAAGGATACAGGAATAAAGAAGGACTCTCCCTTAAGCCGACATCCTCTCACATAAGAAATTCCATCACAATCTTGAAAGGAAGACCATTTATTTTTTTAGCTGTGCCCCTTAGTTCTATATTCCCCTGTGAGGAGAAATATCTCAGTCTACTGTGTCAAGCTGCTTCAGAATTTTATCTTTAAATACAGTGCATAAAAGAATTTCATGTAAGCACATTGCAGTTTGTAGATAGTATCACACAGTTCCATTTCAACTATTGGTGTCAGAGACCAATCATTGCCTTGTTTAATGGCATATGTTTACTTGTTATTGCTAAAGAATGTTTGGAATCCTGTAAATAATTCACCTGTTAAACACCTCCTGAAGTGTCTGTTGAGCTGCTTTTAGTTATCAAGAGTGGGACTAAGGATAGGTTCATCCCATGATATTGTATATTCATACTGAAGATTTTTTACGTTCTTGATCTTGTTAAATGATCTTCAAATTGTTCCATCATATTGCTATATTGTGCTGTAAGCATGTGTCACTTTAATTAAAACACAAAGATATTGAAAGGATGTTACTTATTACAAAATGCACAAATGTTCTCACGAATTGAAAAATTGAATCTGTTGCCTTAGTTCAAAATGTTAATAGTCTTGTCTGCTGCTTCCAGCACTGTTCTCTTCCTTACATAACAGAGTTAGTTGATTTCTCACCGTGCAGTGACCAGACTCTGGGTGAGATTCCCTAAGTTATAATCGTTCCAGATGGATAACCAAATTCGTTAAACTCTTGGGTGAGGAGGAATAAACTGACTACACTTTTTTATCCACCCTCTGTTGGTCACAAGGTTAAATTAAAAAAAAAATTCCCCTTTGTGGATGCCTTTGGCCCAGACCAAGTCAATTTATGCTTTAAAAGGAGCCAATTTAACCAGGCTTTCTTGAGTTAACAAAACAGTGAGCTTATTTGTTACCGAATGAAAAATGAAGTAAAAAAAAAAATCAACATACATCAACATAGTTTAGGATTCAAGAGTGAATTCAAAAATACATAAAATGTTAAAACGTATACAGACCAATCTCTTTGGGTCATCCATGAAACAAAGATAGTGTAATGTTGTTAGTTGAACAGGATTCTTAGGATTCTTGGCCTTTGCAGTTTAATTGAAATCCTTTTGTCCTGTTTCATTTTAAGGGTAATTGATTGGCAACACAAAGTGAGACAGTCCTTTTTTACTTGTATTCTTTTGACTGGCCAGCTTCCTAGTTGGCTTGTAGCAGGCAGAATTTGAAAACTCTTAACCTGCATCGCTGGGCGTGAATAATGGGAGATTCTTAACTATGACCTTCACAGCACACCAGCACTCGAATCCAGGTGAATAAGTTAGCTCATTGGCATACCTTCTTTCCCAAGTGCAAGCGTACACACACACACGCGTGCACACACACACACACACACAGACACAAACCAGGGTTGCAGTCAGTTTTTAACTCTTTCTTTGTATGTACCTAAAGGAGCACACATACAACAATATCTGCAAGAAGTGGCTTTCTTTATAGAGGGAGAAGATAGTCAGCCTCTTATTTGTCTCTACCTACTACAGCTCTCTATCTTTTCTGTGTTTCCCAGGGAATCTACAGATGTAATATTCGATAGCTTCCACTCAGGGCTTTGCCAGACATTACAACTGGGGTCAGTGTTTTAAAAGCACATTTGGAATTTAAAATTAAGAAAATATCCATTGGTTAACAGAGTTCTGATTCATCATCATACAGGTGCAGGTGCTAGTTGTGGAATTCGAACTCGTAATCCAAAAGACACCTGACATTTATTGTTTTTATTGGCTCGAAGGAAAAATATTAGTGAATCACAGTGCTTGTTAGGCTTCCAGCGATGTGGAGGTGCCAGTGTTGGACTGGGGTAGACAAGGTCAAAAATCACACGACACCAGGTTATAGTCCGAAAGGTTCATTTGAAAAACACTAGCTTTCGGAGCTCTGCTTCTTCCTCAGGTGTGGTGTGGAAGAAGAGGCATACTGACACAGAATTTATAAGCAGAAAGGAAACAGCCCTAAAAATGACTCGCTGACCGCACCCTGTTGAATCTTTAATCAGTTAGAAAGAAGACACATGTTTCTATTGATCACAATGCAAATCCCAGAATTTCTTTCAAGTCATTGCCCCGAGATAATTAAAGGCTCTATCAGTGTACACAAGAGGTGACATCTCCGATCAGACAATGCATTTTGGATGTGAGGCCTTGTTTAGAATCTGTGTGTGTTTGAAGCTGGAGTCAGGCTGGTTTTACTTTTTTTTAAACAAAATAGAATGTATCCGCAAATACACAAGCATCTTGGATGAAATAATCCACCCTATAGAGTTGTGTGTGTGTGTGTGTGTGTGTGTGTGTGTGTGGGCTTCCAGTGGGTATGTAAATGACTGCTAAGGTCAATTTGCTACAAAAGACAATAGAGCACAGATGATTGAGTTTTTTGGTGAGATCCTGGCTCAGAACTTCCTCTGTTTGCATTTTTTCTCGGCCTTAAAAATGAACCTATTCTTAAAGGAGGCCACATTGATATTGACTTGATTGTATCAGGTGGGCAAACTTCTTGTTGGGCCCAGGATTCCACGTGAAGCCTCAGAATGTCCTTGCAGTGCTTCCTTGGATGTTAGCACGCCCCAGATTCAGGGTCTTCACGGAAGATTCTCTTTAGTTAGCAAGTGTCAGGCATTGTGGGTACATGACCAGCCCGATTCATTTGTGATTGTGCCAATATAGTGTGGATACTTGACATGCCAGATAGTGTGAAGCAACTTGGTATCTGGTATATTTTATTCTCCTATCTGATTTTCAGAAGCTGATGAGAAGGTATTAAGCTACCACAAGGACAGGGAGAAGCACACCAGTCTAAGAAGGGACTATATGAAAACATGTAAATCCATACTGCTATAGACTAATGGTGTGCAGCTACCTCTGTGTGCAAAGGTGCAGCTATCAATGAGTTGTCTAACAGTGGCTGTACCAGGGGAGGTGCAGGGAAAGATGATGCTGTCGGATGGCCAAGCAGTAGGCAGTCTGCGTGCCTGCATGCTGTATATTGCATGGGCCTACAACCAATGTTCTTTCCCTTTTAAAAGATCTTTCATCTCGGTATGCTGCAGATGCCTTCGTCACAGATTGAATCACTTACCCAGTCCACTCCAAGTGTGCTCACGACCAGGTTCTTCCCCCTGCACACCTTTGCTTTCCAGAATGATGGAAGGCAATAGAAAGCACTCCTTAGCCAGCAGCTTCCAGCCTCTTCCTGAATGTACCAGTGAGTCCCCAAGCGTCCATATCCTACCACATCCCATTAACCCCACAGGCTTCACACTTCCCAAATCCTTACCCAACCTGCCTACATGTTGCCTGTCTTTTCCATCAAGGCCCAGCATGTGAGGTAACTATGCCCAGTATGGTCACAAACTGTTCCCGCCCCTGCCAAAGAGTGCTCCTGTCTATGGACAGCTCCTCTCCTGCACTACACCCTTTCTAGCCATGGTTTACCGTAAGACCAACCTTGCAAATCCTGCTGCCCCCTTCACAATTGTACTGTGCCCTTGCCACAGTCTGCAGCTCCCAGTCCTGAAGATTAACCTATCATGGCTCAGTCCTGTGGCAACAATCACGTTTGACCTCCCCACCCCATCCCCCTTAGTTTCTGTGGATGGATCCGATGCACTGTCAATGGCCCAATTCTCAACTGACATGACTGCACAGCCCCAGTCAAAATGGGCCCAGATCCTTGACTAGTGCCCATACTGAGTGAGTTAGCCCTACCTCTGGACTTGTTGTTATGGAACCAGTGGACTGACCATGACCCATTCCAATTTCATTGTCTGCACAGGTACACACCTCTAACCAAGAACATAGCCAATTCACTTGACTAGGTGGAAGGTTGGGCTTGACTTACTATGCCTTCACTCCCAGACTGAAGATTGCTTCCACGGATTTTTTGATTGATTTTGATCGATTTGATTTATAGTAACGTGTACGTAATTACAGTGAAAAGCTTTGCTTGCTGACAGTACAGGCAGATCATTGTAAGCAAGGACATACAGATCATTAGATGAAAAAATGCTTGAACAGAGTGAGGCATGCAGGTTACACTACACAAAAGGTGCGTGAAACAAGATCAGTGCTAACAAGATCAACATTATTTGCAGTTAGACAGTCCATTCATAAATGGCAGGGAAGATGCTGTTCTTGAACATGTTGGTGCATGTGTTCAAGCTTATATGCCTTCTGCCTGATAGAAGAGGTTGTGGAGAGCATTACTGGGGTGGGATGGGTCTTTGATGATGTTGGTAGCCTTTTCGCAGCAATGAGCCATGTAAATGGAGTCTGTGGATGGAAGATTGGCCCCCATGATGGTCTGGGCTGTGCACCCACCCTTCTGTAGTTTCTTACGGGTCCTGGGCAGAACAATTGCCATGCCAGGCCATTATGCCCCCATATAGTATGCTTTCTATGGTGCATCTGTAAAAGTTCATGAGGGCCCTTATGGACATGCTGAATTACCTAAACTGCCTGAGGAAGAAGAGGCATTGTTGTGCCTTCTTTACCATTACATCTACGCAGGAAGTCCAGTAGAGACTGTTGGTTATTGACGCTCTCAACTCTCTCCACCTTAGCTCCATTGATGTAGATGGAGGCGTGTTCTGCTCCTTTCTTTCTGAAGTCAATGATCATTTTTTTCTTGTTTTTCCAACATTGAGAGAGGGCTTGTTATCATTGCACCATGACAACAAGCCCTCCATCTCCTTTTGTTGTTGTTTGATATCTGTGTTATCATCAGCAAACTTGTAGATGGCGTTCATTTGGAATTTAGCTACACAGTCATGGGTGTACAGGGAGTACAGTAGGGGGCCGAGAATGCAATCTTGGGGGGTTCTGGTGTTGAGTGTTGTTGTGGAGGGGGTGCAGTTACCTATCTTCACTGATTATGGTCTATAGGTCAGGACACCAAGGATCCAGTTGCAGAGGACAGAGCCAAGACCAAGGTTTTGGAATTTTGAGATTAGTCTGGAGGGGATATTGTGTTGAAGGTGGAGCTGCAGTCGATGAGCAGAAGTCTGATGTAAGTGCCCTTGCATTTTATATGTTCCTGGGATGATTGCAGGGCTAGGGATATGACGCCCGCTGTGGACCTGTTACGTTAGTAGGCAAATTGCAGGCGATTGAGGCAGGGTTAGGAGGCTGGAGTTTATGTGGGCCAAGCCCAGCCTCTCGAAGCACTTCATGATTATTGAGGTCAGAGCCACTGGACAGTAGTCATTAAGGTATGTTGCATGTGGTTTCTTGGGTATGGGGATGATAGTGGTCTTCTTGAAGCAGGTGGGGACTTTGGCTTGTAGGAGGGAGAGGTTGAAGATGTCAGTGAGTACCTCCGCCAGCTGGTCTGCACAGGATCTGAGTGCCAGGCCGGGGACTCCGCCTGAGCCTGTCACTTTCCATGAGTTGACTCCCAGGAAAACTGATCTGACATCTGCAGTGGTGATGGAGGGAACAGGTTCATCAGGAGCTGCCTGGGCAGGTGACACTGCGCCTGGCATTCTGCTCAAACCAAGCATAGAAAGCATTGAGCGTATCCGCGAGGGATGTGTCTTTGTCCGCTATCTTGCTCTGCCTTGTTTTGTATCCTATTACGTTGTGTAGGCCTTGCCACAGGCAGCGGGTGTCCGTATGGTTGGTTTGGGCCTCTAACTTAGTCCAATACTGCCTCTTGGCATCCCTATTGGCTTTGCGGAGGTCATATTGGGATTTTCTGTATAGGCCTGAGTTGTCTGACTTGAATGTTGCACGCCTGGTGTTCGGTACACAGTGGATTTCGCGATTCTTCATGCAAGGTTTCCGGTCGGGGTACACCCAGAATGACACCGTAGGCACGCAGTGCTCCAAGCATTTGCCAGTGAAATCCATGACCCTGGTGGCGACTTGTCTAGGTCTTCCACCGAGTACCTTAAGCTGGTCCAGTAAACCGATACCAAGCAGTCCCAGAGATGTTCTTCTGCTGCCTCAGACCCAGCATTGCATTTCTTTCTGTGAAGACCCTCCCACTTCAGCTTCTGCTTGTAAGCTGGGAGAAGGAACACAGCACTGTGATCTGATTTTCCAAAGTGTGGATGGGGATGGAGCCGTAGGCGTCTCTTGATGGTTGTGTTGCAGTGGTAGAGGATGTTTGGTCCGCCTGGTGGGGCAGGAGATGTGTTGGTGGTGCTTTGGCAGCACGCTGCTGAGGTTGGCTTGGTTGAAGTCACCAGCCAAGATGAAAAAGGCCTTGGGGAATTTCATACCCAGAATGTTTGTATCAGTGTAAATTTCATCCAGGGCATTCTTCACATCTGCATGGGGTGGTATGTCTCTTGCTGTCAGGATGGTGGAGGTGACCCATGTGGCAGATAGTAGGGATGACATTTTACTGTAAGGTGTTCTAGATCCAGGGAACAGTGGCTTGACAGGGTCACCATGTCTGAGCACCAGGAGGTGTTGACTCAGATGCATACCCCACCACCCTTTGCCTTACCCAAGGACACTCTGCACTTCATGCAATGTATGGAGAACCCCTGAGCTGGCAAGGCACAATCAGGTATGGCAGGACTGAGCCAAGTCTCCGTGAAACGGAGCACACAGCAGTCTCTCAGTTCCCTCTGGAAGGTATGTCTAGATCTGAGTTCATCCAAGTTTGTCTGATTTCAATGACGGCTACTCCACTAAGAGTTTGGGACTTGGCTGATTGTTTGCTGAACATGCAGTGTGTTTGCTGACCAGGCTTCTGACACATGCTGCGGGCGTGAGATTGACGTAGCACACGGCCACATGGCAAGATATGCACCCCTTAGCTGAGTACTGCTGGGCAGCAAGGCATGCTGCCTGTTTTTGTGACTGTGCCAATTGGCAAAGCGGAGCAGAGATGCAGTGAGCAGGTAGGTGCTATGTGAGTGAGTGCTAAAAGAGCAAGTGAGCATCCCTGAGATGCAGTCTTATGCAGCAGAGTTCCTGTCCCTGTGAGAAATGTGTCTCCACCACAGCTTTGCAATGCTATTTGCTGGAGCACAGTGCTCCCAGAATGAATGGAAGTGCCAGGTGGCCATGATCAGCAAACAGATGTTGGATGCCAATATCAGTGAAAGAGGGGTGCCTGGTGCCCATTGACCATGTCCTGTGTTGTGGTTTGGTCATGGGCAACATGGAGATTGTTTAGAGCAATTGGCGAGCTGAAATCTGCCAGGTATCCACTCTAGTTTCCTTCGTAAGTTCATGTCATACTTGCAAGTTTTTTACTTTTTTCGTTCTGGGATTATAGAAATCTGTCGAGTGTTCGGGAACAGCATACAACCTCGGTTTTCTCAGCTGGGTTGTCTACTGAAGGTTGAATACCCAGGTGGCTTTTAGGAGAGTCTGGCATTGTACTTACCTCATTGGAGCAAATGAGATCATTTAATCTCTTCTGACACTGGACCCAGTTCCAGCTGACCACAATGCCTAGTGATGTTCTCAGTTTTCTTGACTGGGAAGAATTGCCTTCTCCTGCCACCCACTGGAAAGAGGACTTGGTTCCTCTCCTTCACTGTCTCAAAGAGGACGAGCAGGTCAGTGTTGGCTAAGTAAGGAGCGATCATGCCCCCTGCCTTCTTTTTCTCATCCATTCCACCAATCAAATGGAAGCCACACAAATGGCTGCATAGGCACCCAAATCTAAACCAAAATTGATCAATCCCATCTCCATTCTGCCCTCATGGCTAGCTGCTAATTAATAGCCCAAACCACTCCCAGACAATTAACAGCCCTCATTCATGAAAATCTCTGGCTGTGACTGCTTCCTCCTGAGGTGGGTTCAAGACTTGTGAACATCAGTTCCCCTCCCTTGAAAGGAAAAAGATGACCATTGATTCTGCTGCGTCTTTATCCTTTGGACAACTGTCTCTTCGTCTCTCAATCATTAGTCATCAGAACTGGATTACATTTGCTTCCAGATCATCTGATAACCTTTACTCCAGCTGACATTTCCACCATGCTAAGTTATACACTCCACTCAGCACCTTTACGTCAGACTTGCAGACTGAAATTCTTTCTTCCAGACCCCTCCTCCATTTCATCCTCCACTTTGTTTTCAAAGATAAATTTCCCTCTGCGCTTGTCCTGTTGTTCCTCCTGGTGTGGAAATAAATCCAATTTAATGCTTTGAGCAAAGCGCCACCTTCTGGCACAGGCCACTGATTTAATCTTAAAAGAGAGTGTGTAAAATTAGCAATGTACCCAATTCTGTCAGCTCTCCAATAGTGAATGAGATTAACATTGCCCCTTTTGTTCACTGGTTAAAGAATTTGGGATTGATAATCATCAATTTTTCTTTAATCCCCAAAATTTTCATAACCAATGAAGAAAGGGCACATGTTTTTCGATGCTGTTATCATGTTTTTCTGCGGTTGCTTTCAACAATTCCCAGGAGGTTAATCTTTGATTTCCACACACTTTTAGAGATTCTGACAGAGACACCAAAATCAAAACCTGAAGAATTTCAGACCGTCTACTTCCATGCAGTTTTCATGCAATAGATTGTTTTTGGTCAAATATTTGTAAAGCAAGACTGAAGGATGTCAGTAGGCTTATAGGCTGTGAACATCGCCAAACTATAGAATTCCACAAGGGTATGTTTCTAAACCCGATGTGTTTAACAGATCAGTGAAAGTGTGTTGAAAATTGCGGCATATATTGTTGGTATTTCTCTCATTGCTGATAAATATCCAGGAGAATTTGGGTATACTCTTGGTCAGTCTCTATTCTGTACCTAAATATCAGTAATTTAAGATTCTCATGGGGTAATCGAGTTAGTGAATTTAGTGATTACATTAAAATGAATATTAGCTGCGAAGCTAAGGCTTATAGAGGTGTTTGCTGCTGTTCATGGATAATTGGGATAGGATCACCAGGCAACGGACAGGTCCATAGTTGATATCAAATATCCAAAAACTACTGCTTTAGTTATGTCAATCAACCATTAGTTTTGCAAAAAAAGAAAATCTCTGTCTGTCTTACAGTTGTAATATTTTGAATGGTGTGACGTTCTTCTATTTAAGCTTTGGATATGAATTTAAAAAGTCAAGTCAAGGTAATTGTCAACTCTGTCTGAGCAAATTTTAAATTTGTTCAGTGATTTTAAAACAAAATGTCATTCTTACTCGTACAGCTGGGAAGCAGTTGTAGTTCATTGTCAACTTTAACAATCCATTCCACAGCTTCAGCTGGTGCTGTAAATGTCCACCTATATTTTTGTAGAAATATAAACTGAAATGGGAGTTGGGTTGATGCAATTGGAAATGAGAAGTTTGCAATTTGAAAGTTAAGTGGTGCATATTGTTGTCCTGTGCGATGCAATTTGCTTTTTGAAGCAGGAAGCGGGGGAATTTGAGACTGAACATCACTTGGAATCTTTTGAGTTAAGGAAATTTTCCCTTCTAACAACACACTGTCCTGATTGTAAAAGTCAGGGCAGCAGAGAGAAACTTCCAGTGCCTGTAAACAGAATGCATCAGTTTGGCTTTCTCTCTGTCTCTCTCGCTTTGTGTGTCACTCTCTCTCTCTCTTCACGTGGGAACAGGACAGCAAAATTAAGAAAACTTTAGAAAAGAGAATTCTAAAACAAGAAAAAGTATAGGTCCACTGGATTAACCATCAGATCGATGAATGACCATTGCCGTATAGGCGATAGTGTGCCATCGTTGCTAAAGTCAAAAGCACCAAGGGAAAATAAGTTTCCACCTTGCAGTCTGCGCCTCTGATTTTCATAATTCTGTTTACCTTCTCCAAATTCTTTATCCACTGATTGTGTATCTGCTAAACCATTCACATTTTATCTGTCTTAAGTGTGATTGAGTGTGTATGCATTTGGCGGTTTTAAAGGAGTTTAGTTTAAGTTGCATGGCCATAGAGTAGCGCTCCTTTCTTTCCACTGCTGTTGCTAAAGTTGCATATGTTACAATAAATACAATTGAACTCTCAGGGCAGGAACAGGTGTTGGCATGGCCTAAATGGTTGTAACACAAGCTGTTTCTCATGTTAGGGAGGAAGATAGCAACTTTCATGCAGTCATTCTGTTAAAGTAAGCCTTCCAACCTAAAAACCAAGAGGCTAATGTTGTCAAGAAAAATGACTGAACCTGGTCATCAGTCGTGAAATTCTCCCATATAGTGTTAATCACTGTCACTCTCTGATACTGATAATGTTCTGTTCCATTTGTGGTGTTTCATTCCTCCACACTTTCGATGTTGTAGAAAATATGAAAAATGCAAGATTTTAAATGTAATTTTAATTTTACATTTTTATGCTGTTTTTCTCCATCTAATCTTCCTGTTCTTCTTTTCCTTCTCTTCATATTTGTTTCTGTATCTTATTTTATGATGAACCCCCTCCCCCACCCCTACACTAATCCACACTTCCTTCTCAGACTTTGTGCTTGCAACTTCAGAATCCTACAATTCAAATGATTAAGAAGTCCCTAGCCCTGTTCAGCCAATTATAAATAGCCACTTTCCTTCACAATGACATTATCATCTTGTAGTTTTAGCAAGAAAATAATAAAACTTTAACGTGAAAGAGCAAACCCAACTCATAGCAGATACTGTTGAATGACCTACTGTAGCTTTATCATGCTAGAATGTTTCCTGAATTCTAATAAACTACTTATAACATTACAATCTATGCATTTAATTTTACACCGGTATGGAGTATAATTATTCAGGCTTAACTTACACTAAGGTTTGTGCAGAAGATAACTAAATATCTTTGGTGTAAAAATAACATAGTGATTGGAATGGGGGCCAGGCAGAACTCACGGACTATGAGTTCCCTGATTGGGGCTGTTGACCTGGGCCAATCAGGGAGCCCTGGCTGACAGATATAAACAGGGGTCTCAGAGAGTCTCTTCCTGTTAAGGACTGGCTCTGAGTTGAGTGGTCAGAGCACATGTGATGAGAAATCTGCCTCCTTGGAGTTATTTCAGATAACAGAGTCAAGATTTACCAAAGTGATAAAGTTTAAAGCTACAACATTGTAAGGGAATCTGTTTTGTCTTTATTCCAAAGTCAACTGTAATTTCACTCTGGTTTAGAATTCCAAGTAAACTTTGCAAATGGAGTCAGGCTCCCTGCCAGGATATTGAAGACAGAAAACTACAGGATGCTTCCCAGTGAAGTATTATAACCAGGTCAGCCAGGTGGACCTCATAGAATGCGAATTCCCAGATTAGACCAGAATAACAGCCTCAATCAGGGAGTCCTGGCTGACAGATATAAACAGGAGTGTCAGATATCCCGTTCACTCTGAGAGCTGACTTTGAGGAAGCTGGATCAATGTCACGGACACTCCATGTGTAAATAAAGAGTAACTTGTGATGGGATATGGCCTCTGGAGTTATTTCAGGGGCAACAAGAATGGGGTCATAGTGTGCCCTTGCTTCCACATCTGTCCCGGAGCTTAGCTGTTTCCTTGGGCTGGTCAATTATAACAGAAAGTTCATAGATAACCTAGCCTCCATCCTGGCACCTTTCAATTAACTCTTTAAAAAGGGTCAGCCTTGGAAATGGTCGCACAGCCAAGCCATAGCTTTCAGGAAATTGAAGAAACAACTATTATTCTCTAAGATGTTGGTGAGAAGTAATGCCTGGTGACCAGGATTGGATGCAGACAAATCTGCATTGGTTGGGCCAGATCTGCTGAGCTTTTCCAGCAACTTTGTTTTTGTTCCTGATTTACAGCATCCACAGTTGTTTTGGTTTTTATTATGAAAGGATGTATCCCTGACAGATAAGAACAGGAGTGTCACACTCTGAGAGCTGGTTCTGCGGGAGCTGGATCAGTGTTAAGGACTTTCCATGTTTAAATAAAGGATGACTCGGTGTTGGAATACTGACCTGTGTGGAGTTTTTTCACCTACCATATCAAAATATGAATACAAGTATGCTCTTGTAAGATATATTCGCACAAATTGATAGCATTGCCGCAAAGCAAATCTACTTTGCATCAGCATGGTGTTTGTAATATAAACTGAACTGAAGAAAGATTGGACTTTTTTGCTGTTTTTGAACTTTGTAAGAGTCTGAAGCAGCTAATTTTGCACTGTTCCATTTTAGCAACCATAGCAGTTGTAAATGCTACAACCTCATAAGATCTTTCTTTCTCTGTGGTTGATATTGTATACAGCGAAAATTCCAGAAACATGCAAGTTCAGTGGGAAGCCACACTCACAGGGAAAATAATCGAAGAAACAATGCTCTGACTAAGGCTTTCTTTTGAGATTATGTTCTGCGCTGGTATACTTTCGTCAGGGAATAATCGCCTTTGTTCTAAAAGGCTAGATTTGGAAATTTGCTGAACTGTCTCACTGGGATAAACAGCTCTCGGATATACTATACTGCTGGCAATATCCTATGTTGCATGTTTACCATGATTAGTTTTAGTGGCTTGGACTAGGAAGATGAAGAATAGCCAGGATTTTCATATCTGATCAAGTTCTGCTGCTTCCTTAAGAAGAGCATAGGTGTAGAGCTGTTGACGCAAGGATCCTTTGATACATCAGAATGAAAAAATTCTGTCCTTGCCCGTATTCTGCCACCATAATTATGGCAGCAATATGACACAGTATAGGAAAATAGGATAGGACAGAGACCCATTGGGCTGAATTTTCCCACATTTTGACTATGTCTGCTTTGGGGAATTTTATGGAGGGTATTCCTCCATGAGCCCTGGTGACTTTTCTCACATGATTATCCGCACTCATGCATCCTGATGGCAGAAGAGGTGGAAGTGCTTGCTGGAATCTTTTCTGATATAAGCTGTGGTTGCCATATCTAAATCCTGGCTGTGCATCACTTCAAACAGGTCAGGAATTACCAATCACAGTGTGTTGCTGCACATTTGGAAAGGCCATGCCTGAGAGAAGCCAATGAGCACCAGACAGTGCTAACAGGGACATCAAACACTAACAATCTGGTCTGAAGTTGCCAGCGGGTCAGTGCGGTGTCCACGATCCAGAGGAATATGCAACACTGCTGCAGGAAGTTTACCTACCATCTATGCCCTGTGAGGGGAAGCGCCATGGTCTTCTCTCTGCTACTACTTGCTCTAGATCTGCTACTGCATCCACTTTCCAATAAGTGTCATGATCTAACAGTCTCAGTACTGCATGTAGCACCTTCTCTCAATCAGCTAATACGCGTCCCATCTCTAAGCTACTAACTCTGTGCACTTGCTAATCACTCATTTGGGACATTTCTCCATCATTTTTCCAGCTGCACTGACATTAACAGCTGTGTCTGCTTCTTTCATTTCATTTAATTCCTCCCTTTGTCTCATTCCAGATGAAAGCAGCCTACTTTAAGGTCCAGAGGACAAATGTGGTCTTCCTGACACTAGTCTCTCTTCACTCCTGATGAAGAGAGGATTCTTGAATTAGTGGGAGACAATCTAGATTATTCAAGCGGGGATGTTGAAACCCCATGTCCTGGCAATCAAGAGATCAGGCACCTCCTCAGCTTCAGGCCGAAGATGACCCCATGGTCTCAGCCATTAACAACTTTACGAAAGTACAAAAACAGGCAAAGGAACTACAGGCAAGTTACTCTGTAAACTGGATCAAAGGTTGTATGAGTTCAACAATGTTGCCAGTAGTTTGCTAACTCCTCCTGCGTACATGTCTGGTTGTCTCCACAGACGGGTCAGCATCAATGACAAGGCGATGGAGGAAGAGGCACCTTGATTTCACTCCAGTCGCCCCTTCTTCACCAGAAGTCGGACATCCACACGAGGTGGAACCACACACATGACCTCCAGAAATCTCCTCTTGAGACACTCCAGAGGTGCCTGGCCTCTTGACCTCAGCCCTGTCTGTGATTCGAGGCCCTTTGAAATTGCAGCCGAGAGGGGCAAGCCTGCAATTAGGCAGGAGTCTGTAAACATGTTTTGGCCTTCTTGCTACAAACACCCCAGAGTCATCTGCCCAAACCTTCAAAGGCAACAGGCTCCACAACAGGACAGATCACTTTCACCTCAGGTGCAGACTCTCAGACTGCACGTAGACATAAGGGCAGGAAAAGGAAAAATACAAACTTCTAAGGGCATTAGGGCATGGTTGATGCTCCATTGTAGGTAAGATATCACATTTATAAATATACTAGTAATTCAAATCATCACCTCCCTGACTGGTAGTCAAATCGGCTACAGCTGCAAGAATGAAGATATAAAAGCCATCTTTCATAGTGCCATTTAACATTAGAACCCTGTCTAAAGAAGTGATATGCTTTCCCTGTTGTCCATTTTGATGTAACACATTGTCATTCTTGCATGTGGAAGTGTCAGATGTTGTGAAACCTTCAACAGTTGGTAACATGAACCTTTATTAAACACAGGAAATGGGAATGAAGTACAAAGAAGCTACATTTGCTTTTGGGATTAAACATGGTCTGCTTACATTTGAAGTAACAGAAGATGTACAGCCATTGAATGATGTCTTCACCCAACTCCGATGTATTAGGAAGCGATTGCTAATTAAGTCCTTTCTGACTTATTGTACCTGATGCTACACCAGTCATTCATGGCGAAAGTAATGTTCCTCCCACTCAAAATCCTCATCCTTCTCTTCAGAAGACTGTTGCCACTCTCCTTTCTCTTCAGCACCCATTACATACCCTTTTTGTCTGCTCTGCAGGGCATTCTGGGATTTGTGAGACAATCTGTCTGGAGTGTACAGCAAGATTCACCCACCTCTTGCTCCCAGACCTATCCACGCATTAGGAACTGATTTTCAGAAGACCTATCATTCACTCCAAAATGGCTCTTGTCGATGAATGAGCTGCATTATATGTACACTCAGCCTCAGTCAGGGGGTTGCATAATGGAGGTATCAGCCATGGCTACAGAGGGTCACCCCTGTCTCCCACTCTTGTTAGGCATCTGGCTGCTGGAATGAAGCAGGAACCTGAGACTTCTGAAGGATATAGGCACATTGGCAGCTTCCTGGCTACCTGGTGTAGACCTATAAGACGTGGAACCAATGTTCACAGATGACTTGAACATTGACTGAGTGGTACCCTTTGTTGATAGTAAATTCAGGGGCATTATGAAATGGCACTCCAATGCAATTTGTACATAGTCTATCACACTGTGGGGGAGGCTAGTTATGTTGGCAAGCTTACTGCCTGAGCTGTAGCTCAGAATGCATCACAGGGAAGTGAGATAAAGTGGTGTGATCTGGCACAAATTGCATCAGCAAGAACCTTGATACATTTGTGTGTTGAGGCTTGTATGATCCCACATAGATCCCCAGTTGAACCTTGGAAGCACCCAAATGTATAAAAATGAAGTGCTGCCACTGTCACCTTGACTATCACTGGAATAGGATCATAACCCATACCTTCACGTCATAAACGCTGTTTGGTTATGGGATTTTAGTGTCATGAGACATCCTCATTCAGAGGTGATACTGATCTTCAATTATCCGGAAGAAATAGGCGAGACCATGCAGACACTACGACAATGGATGAATGGACACCACGCAACAATCACCAGACAGGAATATTCCCTCTCACTTGGGGAACACTTCAGTGGTCAAGGACATTCAGCCTCCGATCTTCAGCTAAGCGTCCTCCAAGGTAGCCTTTGAGATACACAACAATGCAGAATCGCCGAGCAGAAACTGATAGCCATGTTCCATACCTATGAAGATGGCCTCAACAGTGACCTTGGATTCATATCGTGCTACATGTGACCCCACCACACTGTTCTATAAAATCATCCTTACTGTCCTGTTTTGACACCACCCCCTTGATAAATTGTTGTGATCTCTCTACCTTAATTAGTTTGTACAGTTTTGGATTACTTCTTACTTTGGTCAGACTCTCGGCATGCGACTCTTATACCTATCAGAAACGTCAGCCTTTCTGCTCCTATGATGCTGCTTGGCCTGCTGTGTTCATCGAGCTCTGCACCTTGTTGTCTCGGATTCTCCAGCATCTGCAGTTCCTACTATCTCTGATGTTATTCCTGTCATTTGGCTTGTCTCCAGTACCACCTTATTTTTAATTTTTTTTTTGTAATTATCTCTCTTCCTCAATTAATCAGATTATAAATCATCCCTTCACTTGTTATTCAGCTGTTGACACTTTATTCACACTGTCTGACAGTCTTGATCACCTGCAGAAACCTATTATGCAGCCTGTCGACACTCCACTCACACCATTTGTATGATCTTTTGATGTCTCTGATTATAAAGTATGTGCCTGGCTGCTGTCTTCGCTTCACCTGACGAAGGGGCAGCGCTCCAAAAGCTTGTATTTCAAATAAACCTGTTGGTCTATAACCTGGAACAAACAGCGCCATGGTCTGCAAACTCTTGTCCTCTAGAACCACCTCCACGTCCTGAGGGGACCATCTGTAGCTTCTTCACATAGAGGCTGTTTGGTAGTTGCTGGAGGTTGTTGTTCTGGGATTTGTCGACGTAATTGTTTGTAGTCAAGCAGTCACCACAGCAATACTAATACTTTCTGAGGCTGGATTCATTGGGTATGGTTCCAGTGATCCGATGTGAGGAATATCACAAACTTAAGAGCTACTTAATAGGGTGACTGGCCAGCAGTCATGGTAGTCATAGCAGAAACAAGTGAGACTTTACCATAACCTCAATGAGGTAGAACCTGAAGGCCATTGACAACGAAGGCCATGGGGTGCCTCTGTATGGACCTCTGACTTTTCAGTCCTTATTCAGATGTATATAGCATGTCATGCAAATAAAGTAGCAGATTATAAAGAATTATAATCTACATGGTTGGTCAATGCATGAGGTGAATATGCAGAATTTTGAGATTACAGATGTTTTTAATCTAGAACCTGAGAGAGTCTGATTCATGAAATTTCCCTTTGAAAGGCTTCACATTACTCACAAGACAAGACAAGAGAAACTTACTCAGCCCATTCCCAATGTGCTAGCAGCCATTATTGCACAATTGGGAATTGGATGGTTATGAAGGCTTTCATGAGGATGATTTGCAGGTTTCATTTATTGGTCTATCTGTTCCCTCCCCCAACTTCAACCTTCACGCCCTCTTCTGCATTGCAGTCCCCATCAATTTCATCGGGTTTGAACTATTCTACATTCTCACCCAACACTTTTATTTAACTTTCCAAATTACCCACTGAATCTGAGGGCCACCGCGTAGCAATGTCCAACGTGACAATGTATTGTCCCTCCCATTACAGCCAGAAATGTGGTGTCCATCAGTGAATCTGTGTCCTGAAATAGCCTGAGCCCTATGATATATTTCAGCTGCCACCCTTATAATTAGATTTGTTCACTCCTTTACAGTGATTGTCCCCTTAGCATTCCAACATGCTGGTTCCATTACTCACATGTGACTTCCACTGCTCCCCTGGTATAGCATTGCCCCATTATGAACCTCTTGTCATTTAGTGCCAAAATGCCCAGGACTGTCTGTTGGTTGCATCTTGGGAGGACAGCCCTGACTGAGAACGGACCAGACTCCTGACTGATATCTGTGCAGCTTCCATTCCGTTTTACAGGTAATCTCTGGTTGTCTTACAGGTAATCTCTGGTTGTCTCACAGGTAATCTCTGGTTGAACTTGACCTGCAGGACTGATCATGGCCTAATCCATCATATAGAAGTTCTCAGATCCTGATCACAGTGAGTGACTGACCGTGGTCAACAACCTGTACTGAGATCAGATGATGTTTGGTTTGACAGTGACAACACCCCCTGACTGACCAGAGTTCCCTTTGACTGAGGGAATTACTCACCCTAAACTTTCAGACATAGCCATTTCATTGAAGCACATGCAATGTTTACTGTGTAACCTGCTGGCACATGGTGTAGGTGGAACATTGATGTATCATGGTGCTGTTTGCCACCTTGACTAATTAGTGCTGGCAAACATGACAAGCTGCCTGGCTTTCTGCCAATGCTTAAAGGTGAGGAAAGATCAGAACTACCATGAGCTTGTAAATTCTAAATGAAGTGATGATGCCCAAAAAGACAAGGCAAAGCTGAGATGCTGTGAGCATTCAAGAAGGTGAAAGTGAATGATGCTAAGAAAGCAACCTTAAGGCCCTGAAATGCATCCTGCTCTGATGCAGAAGACGGGTGCCCATCCTTCACACAGTGTGACCTGGAAGCAGCATTGAAACGTAAGGTGTCAGTGAGTATCAAAGTATTGAAACAGTGAATCAGCAGTGAGTCCAAGATGTGCCATGACGATGAGGTGTGGCTGATACTTTGCCAAAGCCAACCTTTGTGATCAGACAGTGCCCTGAGGCATCAGGGAATGCTGGCCAAGATGGAGAAGATGCCAGCAAACTGCAGCCACCCGGTTATTGCCCGTGTGCGATGAGGGTACCACTGGCAAGAACAGTATTTGCTGCCCATCCTTAATTGCCCTGAACTGATTAGCTTTGTGGGACATTTCAGAGAGCAGTACATCTTTGTGGGTCTAAAGCTACAAGTGGGCCAGATTGAATGGTTTAGCTTAGCTTCCATAAGAACACCATAGTAGCTACTGTGGAGGATTTCTTCTTATACTGGGATAATGCACGTTGGAAGTAGTACTGATCTGGCAGTTTACAGGCATTTAAAGTAGACTTGATTCATATAGTCATAGAAATGTACAGCACAGAAACTGATCCTTTGGTCCAACTCTTGCATGCCGACCAGATATCCTAAATAAATCTAGTCTCATTTGCCAGCATTTGGCCCATATCCGACCTATTCACATACCCATCCAGATATTTTTTAAATGTAGTAATTGTACCAGTCTCCACAACTTCCTCTGGCAGCTCATTCCATGCATGCACCACACTCTGCGTGAAAAAGTTGCCTGTTATGTCCCTTTTAAATCTTTCCCTTTTCGCCTTAAAACTATGCCCTCTAGTTTTGGACTCCCCCACCTTAGGGGAAAAAGAAACCTTGCCTATTTACTCTATCCATGCCCCTCATGATTTTATAAACCTCTATACATTTACCCCTTAGGCTCCAATGCTCCAGGCAAAATAGCCCAGCCTATTCTCCCTATAGCTCAAACCCTCCAACCCTGGCAACATCCTTGTAAATCTTTCCTGAATCCTTTCTAGTTTCACAACATCCTTCCTATAGCAGGGAAACCAGAATTGCATGCAGTATTCCAAAAGCGGCTGAACCAATATCCTGTACAGCTGCAACATGACCTCCCAACTCCTATACTCAATGCACTGACCAATGAAGGCAAGCATACTAAACGTGTTCTTCACTATCCTGTCTACCTGCAACTCCACTTCCAAGGAACTATGAACCTGTGCTCCAAAGTCTCTTTTGTTCAGCAACACTCCTCAGGACCTCATCATTAAATGTAAAAGTCCTGCCCTGATTAGCTTTTCAAAAGTGCAGCTGGTCACATTTATCTAAATTAAAATCTGTCTGCCACTCCTTGGCCCATTGGTCCATCTGATCAAGATCCCGTTTTACTCTGAGATAACCTTCTTTGCTGTCCACTATATCTTCAATTTTGGTGTCATTTGCAAACTTACTAACTATACCTTGTATGTTGACATCCAAATCATTCAAATAAATGAGGAAAGCAGTGAACCCAGCACTGATCCTTGCAGCACACCGTTAGTCACAGGCCTCCAGTCTGAAAAGCAACCCTCCACCACCACCCTCTGTGTTCTATCTTTGAGCCAGTTCTGTATCCAAATAACTAGTTCTCCCTGTATTCCATGTGATCGAACCTTGCTAACTAGTCTACCATGAGGAGCCTTGTTGAATGCCTTACTGAAGCCCATATTGATCACATCCATTGCTCTGCCCTCCTCAATCCTGTTGGTTACTTCTTCAAAAATCTCAATTAAGTTAGTGAGACATGATTTCCAATGCACAAAGCCATGTTGACTAACCCTACCCAATCCTTGCCTTTCCAAATACATGTAAATCCTGTTCCTCAGAATTCCCTTCAATAACTTGCCCACCATTGATGTCAGGCTCACCGGCCTATAGTTCCCTGGCTTTTCCTTACCATCTTTCTTAAATAGAGGCACCACGTTTGTCAATCTCCGGTCTTCTGGCATCTCGCCTGTGGCTATCAGTGATACAAATATCTCAGCAAGGGGCCCAGCAATCACTTCCCTAACTTTCCACAGGGCTCTAGGGTACAGCTGATCAGGTCCCAGGGATTTATCCACCTTTATGCATTTTAAGTCATCCACCACCACCTCCTCTGTAATATGGACATTTTTCAAGACATCGCTATTTATTTCCTCACGTTCTCTACCTTCCATATCCTTCTCCACAGTAAACACTGATGCAAAATACTTGTTTAGTATCTCCCCCAAGCCTGTGATTCCATACATAGGTGGTCTTGATGATTTTTAAGGTGCCCTGTTCTCTCCCTAATTGCTCTTTTGTCCTTAATGTATTTGTAGAACCCTTTTGGATTCTCCTTAAATCCATATGCCAAAGCTATCACATGTCCCCTTTTTGCCTTCCTGATTTCCTGTTAAGTGTATTACATCCTCTTAAATTCTGCCTTTATAGTCTTCTAGGGATTTACTCAATCAACTGGAAGGCAGCAGAATTCAAGATTACCGACGCTAATAGGACTCAGAAATTGCAGGGCCCTAACATTAGAGGCGCTTGGAATGAGGCTGAGCCAGCTTTCTCATGCAAGGACAGATACTTTCTTTTAAAGTTTTGCCTTGAAAACTAAACAAACATTGGTGATATGTTGCTGATTAAAGTTAATAGAAAACTACTTTCAATTTAATTTTCAAAATATAATGAATAAGATATTAAAAATATCATGAAAATCAATTAAAAATCATTAAACCACTAAAGGGCAGAGTTTAATCCATTAATTTAAGAATTCATCTTCAAATCATTATCAAAAAAAGACCTAAAGGGCAACTTTTTCATGCAGAGAGTGGTGTTTGTATAGAATGAGCTGCCAGAGGAGATGGTGGAAGCTGGTACAATTACAACATTTAAAGTGGCATCTGAATGGGTATATGAATAGGAAGGGTTTTGAGGGATATGGGTCAAATGCTGGTAAATGGGACCAGTCAGTAGGTATGAGTTCGACCAAAGTGTCTGTTTCTGTACTGTACGTCTCTATTACTCAATGACTCTAATTTTCTACCTAAGACAGGTTGAGATTCAATTCATGCTTCTCCGTACTGTTTTGTCCTGAGTTTTTCTCTTCCACTCTTATATTTCAGGTGAACAGAGTGCATTTACCTGTCATGCATTTTTTTTTACCCTAATACCTCTTCAACATCCCATCCCCTCACATTCCTTAGCCTGATAAGACCTAAAATTCAAGGTACTTCTTTGTTTATTGCCAAGTTCATTAGTTTTTTTGGCTGTTTACTTTTCCGATGGATCTTCAAACCAACATCTCAAATCTCTAGAAGACTGACCTTCTGTATACTTCGTTCATGCTTTAGTCGATTTTAAAATATATAAATGCAATAAACTTTAGGAGTAATCAACATGTGGAAAAGATTATTATTGATAGATACAGCATAGAAAAATTGAAGAACATGCAAGTGGCCCCAAAAAAAAAGTTTATGGAAATCTCACTCAGAGGAATCTCTGAAAAATGAACAAGATATAAGGTCATGTTGGTAAGAGGAGAAAAGTACATCTTAGGCTTACAAAACTCTGTGAATTAATAGTAGGGGACAGGTGGTAGCAGGAGGAAGTTAACAATTTACACTAAAATATCAGATGGGGAAGGGGAGGGGAAAGGGAAAAACTATAATGGCATTCAAAATATTTTTTGAGAAATATTTTTGGTTTCCTTATGTAGAATTTATTGACGGACAGTTAAATTTATTGTGCTTGCATTGGTAACTCTTTAATGACTTCAAAATGGGAGGACCTCCTTCATTGTTTGAAAGCAGAATTTACATTTCCAACTACTGTGCTGGAAGCAAACTTGCCCAATCTGAGAAACTGAACAAACTTGACTATTAATACCAACCATAACATTTCTCCAGTTAATGCCGAACACTTTGTACATGGCTGAAAGATGTAACTGCTTAACTTGAGAAGTTCAGAGTTCATTTTATTTCCTCCTTGGGGGTCATGTTTAATGTTTAAATTCCTTCATGGCATCATGTTAAAATTTCTTTGAGGCCTCACATGCATCTTAATAACCATCTTCTGCTTCTACAATCCCCCCTGAACTCTCTGATCCTCCAACTCTGGCCTTTTACATTCTTACCATCCTTCACCTGACTATCAGTGGCTGTACATTTAAGTGGCCACACCCAAATCCTCTCTCTGCCCCTCCAATCATCCTTTCTTATAATAAGATTTTCCTCGACCAGGTGTTTACTCACTCTTCGTAATATATCTTCCTTTGATGTGAGGTGTTTTTTTTCTTGTTTGGTTGCAATCCTCTATGTGCACTTAACTGTTTGTTTGCAATAATTTCTCTAATAGCAATTAGGCTACCATGATGATTCACCTTTTAAGTTGTTCTGCTGTTCCAAAAATATAAGTTTTAAAGAAGCACTCCTAACTTTCGAATATATATTAGAAAATGAATTGCTGCATTTTTGAATGATGATAGTATAATATGTTAGATTTTATTCTGGAGACTGGAACATTATTCAGTATTTTTCAGTCAGTCATGTAGGACTTTCAAGTGCTTGCTGGGAAGACACACATACTTAAGCTTACTGCTTCTGTAATGTATACTTTATAAGGGCCACTCACCACAATTTTACTCCATTTTGTTTCATTAATCTGTTTGAACTGTATTCAATTTTGGAGAGTGGAAAAAATAATATTTTTAGCCTGTTGTTAAGAAGAAATAAAGAAATCTTTGTAAGTTTGCAGGATAAATGAAACAGCAAATGTACAAGTCTTAGTGCTAAGTTCAGATAGCCTGTTCGTAGATTATGAAGAAACATACTGAGCATTTCAATGATTGCAGGTTTTATTTGCGATAGAAACCTGGATTTTCTTTCTCGCTGAACACATCAAGCTTAGTCAAACACGTTTTCTTGATAAGGATGGATAATTAATGTAATAGAAATCAGTGTTCAGCTCAATCCACATCAAAGGCAATCTTTAACCAGAAGTGCAATCATGTGCTGATTTGTCTCTGCTAAAATATAAGAAGATAGAAAATGAATGGCTCATATTATTTGAATCCAATTCATTATATGCATTAAATTTATGCAAACAATTTATAAATTTAACTTGTATTGTTTACATTGCATGCTCAGTGAGGTTTCTCAGTTTAACTGCCAGCTGATTCTGGAAAATGACTTTCGCTGACGAATGGAAACCTCTGAAACTCAAATAAATAGCAATACTGCAGCTAATGAAGCAACTCCGATGATGTGTGCATTATGACAGTATTAACCTGAGATTACAAAAGCTGTTCTGTTCGTTTCTGCTTGGGCGAATCTTATATGAATCTGAGCAATTTGGGCTGTGGCAAGATTTATGATGAAATGGGACAAGAAGGACTATCTCTGTGCCAGGACCAACTCAAACCATCATCTATGCTTTTCAAAAATGATGTGGTGAGATTCACACTAGGCTGCGACAAGTTGCCAATTAAGGGAGATTATTGCTTGTTGACTGTCTTGTTCACAACACAACTCGTCTCAATAATAAGGTGTAGAGCTGGATGAACACAGCAGGCCAAGCAGCATCAGAGGAGCAGGAAGGCTGACGTTTCGGGCCTAGACCCTTCTTCAGAAAATAATATTTGTTTTTCATCGTATCAAAGATGCGAAACAAGCTACACATTGAGAAAATTCAACATTGATATCAGAGTGGGTACCAGATGAATTCATCTTGCTGCTTGCTTTGAAGGACCTCGATTGTTGGACACAGGCACCAATATGTCAGGGCATGCTCCATGAGTCCCAGCCAGACACATCCATGGACATTGGCATCTGATGTGTGCCAACCTGTATGAACCCTCATGACTTATCTTCAATCTACCTACAGAATGCTTCTGCATTTCAATGCCATACCTTGGGCTACAACAGCAACTATCATTGTCCTACTGCAGCAACGACACAGTATGCTCAGGGACAGGGACCCAGCAGACCAAGCTGCATCCCCAGGCTCTTCACGTGCTCTGAACGGACCTGAATGCTCACAAAATATGTTTTGCATTGCCTTGCCTTTTTGCACTTTGCCCTCTCAGCCGGAGTTAGCAGGCTATAAGACCATAAGACATAGGAGCAGAAATTAGGCCATTCGGCCCATTGAGTCTGCTCTGCCATTCAATCATGGCTGATATGTTCCTCAACCCCATTTTCCCGCTTTCTCCCCGTAACCCTTGATCACGCTATTTCCGTCTTGCTGTGTCATTTAGCACCGACACAAAGGAAAGAGTCTTACCTGGGTTGTTAGCTGGACTTAGTCAAGTCAAGGAGGATAGACGCACTCCGTAAGTCAGGGGCAGCCACCAGTACCAACTCGGTGGCTTGAAAATGGTCAGTCAGCCACTTGGGGTGGTTAGAATCAGGATAGTCTCCACATAAGGGATGAAGAGATGAATGACAGACAGCCCACCATCTATCTCTGCTGTAATGTGGGCATTTTCTTTTCCTGCTGGAATGAGACAAAGGCTGGTATTACAGGAAATGAAAGAGATTGGCATAGCTCTCAGTGGTGAGAGCTATCCCAAATGAGTGAGTAGGCAGTGCAGACGGCATGCAGGGTTAGTTGGTTTGGGGATTGCAGTGGGTCACCTTTACATCACCCTTCCAGCAGGACCTTCAGTACCTCTATACAGCAGGGTATTGACATCTTCTGTCTGCCACGACTGTGGAATCGCACAGCATATCTGTGGCACAGGGACGGTCTTTAATTAAATCTATCATGTCACTGGTATATTTGAAAATGCGACTTGTAGATGGTCTAATGGAAAAGTTAGGATCGTTGGCAACGGGAGCTGGACTGTAAATTGTAGAAATATGCAGTGGTAATTATGAGTGTATCCTTGAAAGACTTTCAAGAGGTTACGAAAGAAACAACTGAGTTAGAAACTGTCCTTAATAAGACAGCCTATGGTGCCCATTTGTGTGCTTTGGATAAAGAAAATAGAAAGCTGCAGGAAATGACCAAAGAGCGACAAAGTAAAACTGATTCCCAACAGGAAAGCACTGTACCCAATATGAGGAAAGGGCTGCAGGTAGTTTCAGTATTGTGGGTAGAAAAATTGGATATTGATGTTGAATCTGATAGTGAAATGGACTGCTTCTCTGACATGGAAAAAGATCAAAATATGCCCAATAGAAATCAGCGAACAGACGGCAACTGGGACTGTTATCTTGCAAGAACTTGAGAGTATGGTTGAGACAAAGCCAGTGTGTAATGTCACGCACTCTCTCTCTCTCCCACACACACACATGCACATGCACACACACTCTCTCTCTCTCTCTCTCTCCCCCGTCTCATGGACACACACTCATTCACTCTCTTTCCCCTTCTCACTCACACGCACACACACTCTAAGGTTCTTGAGTAGATTTCTAACTCAGGTTGTGGGATGCTGTGGTTGGTTCACTCACTGAGCTGGCTTGTTTTTCCGCAGACATTTCATTATCCCGCTGGGTAACATCATCAGTGTAACCTCCAATGAAGCATTGTTGTGTTTTCCCATTTGCTATTTAAACCCTGGTGTCCATTGGAGTTGATTATCTCATTTCCGGTTTTTCATTGCAGTGGTGTGTACATAGGGTCTAATTCTATGTGTTTATTGATGGCCTTCTTGGTGAAGAACTAGCCCTCTAGAAATTCCAGTGCTTGTCTCTGTTTGGCTTGTCCTCGGACCTTGATGTTGCCCCAATCAAACTGGTGGTTCTCCTTGTCTGTGTGGAGAACAGTGAGTGTTAGTCATATCTTTTTGTTGCTAGTTAGTGCTCATGTATTCTCGTAGCCAGATTCCTTCCTATCTGTACAATGTACTGTTTGATGCAGTCCTTGCATGGAATCTTATATATTATGTTGGTTCTGCCCATAGCCGGTAAGGGGTCTTCGGTTCTCATTAGCAGTTGGCATTGGGTTAATGTAGGATTGTATGCTACTGTGATGCCTAGTGGCTATAGGAGCCTTGTGGTCAGTTCAGATACGTTCTTGATGTACAGTAATGTGACAAGTGTATCAGGGTGTACTGTTTCTTCCTGTTGTTTGTGTGACAGGTATCTCTGGACCCAGCTGTTCGGGTATTTTTCTTCATTTTGGCGTAGTTCTGGGTTGCTGCAGCGTATTGTGGCTCATTTGAACAGTGTTTTTACGCAACTCCATTTGTGGGTGTTAGGGTCGTTACGTTGAAATTTAGGACTTGATCCGTGTGTGTGGCCTTTCTGTGTACTTTAGTCAGAAATTCCCCATTGGCCCTCCATTCTACAATGAGCTCCAGGAATGAGAGCTGTTTGTTCTTTTCTTCTGTGGTGAATCTGATGCCAGTGAAAATGTTGTTTATAAGTTGGTGTGTTTCTTCTAGTTTAATCTGTCTGATGATGATGAAAGTGCCGTCCATGTGTTGGATCCATAGTTTGGGTTGGATCTGTGAAAGGGCCATGCTTTCAAGTCTCTGCATTACGGATTCTGCTATTAGTCCAGAGATGGGTGATCCTGTAGGTTTCCCGTTGATTTGTTCTTGATCTGGCCATTAAAGGTAAAGTGGGTCGTGAAGCATAGGTCCAGTAGTTTCAGCATGTTCTCTGTGGGGATGGTATTGTTCGGGTCTGGTTGCCTCAGTAGTGTGGCTAGTGTTTCTGTTATTAGTGGTATGTCGATCAATGTGAATAAAGCGGGAACATTAAGGGATAACATGGTCTCATCTATTCTTATCTTGTCCGAGTTGTTGACGAAGTGCTTTGATTTTCGTTGTAGCTCCTTGGCTAACCTGTGTGTTGGTGTGCCTGGGAGAGAAACTATGGGTCTGAGGGGTACTTCCAGTTTGTGTACTTTTGGGAGGCAGTAGAATCAGGGGGCATTTGTCCCTTCAGGTTTCATTTTTAGGTAGTCTGCTTTGTTGATTTGTCCAGTTTGTTTGAGTCTCTTTAGTGTGTCGATGATTTTATTTCCCAGTTGCAGTGTCGAGTCTGTTTCCACTTGTCGGTATATATTTGTGTCCGCTAGTAGCTTCGGTACTTTGGTGAGGCAGTCTCATTTTTTAAGCATTACTGTCATGTGCCCTTTGTCCACTGGTAGGATTATGATGTTTTTATCTTTTCTCAGTCCTTCTAGGGCCTTCCTTTCTGTTGTGTTGAGATTGTTAAGTTCGTTGCTTCTGGTCAGTGTCAGGACCACTGTCTGTGTTATGGTTTGTTGTGTTTCCTCATTGATGCCGTTGGTCTTCAGTGTGGATTGTAGTGTGGCTAGGAATTCTAGTTGTTGGCGTCTCTGTGGTTGTAATTGAGTTTACGTTTTAGTACAGCTTTCTCTGTGTCTGAGATAGTAGGAACTGCAGCCCAATGGTATCAATGTGGACTTCACAAGCTTCAAAATCTCCCCTCCCCCAACCGCATCCCAAAACCAGCCCAGCTCGTCCCCGCCTCCCTAACCTGTCCTTCCTCCCACCCATCCCCTCCTCCCACCTCAAGCCCCAAACCCATCTCCTACCTACCAGCCTCATCCCGCCCCCTTGACCTGTCCGTCCTCCCTGGACTGACCTATCCCCTCCCTAACTCCCCACCTACACTCATCTTTACTGGCTCCATCCCCGCCTCTTTGACCTGTCTGTCTCCTCTCCACCTATCTTCTCCTTTATCCATCTTCTATCCGCCTCCGCCTCCCCGTCTCTCCCTATTTATTTCAGAGCCCCTTCCCGTCCCGCATTTCTGAAGAAGGGTTTAGGCCCGAAACGTCAGCTTTCCTGCTCCTCTGATGCCGCTTGGCCTGCTGTGTTCATCCAGCTCTACACCTTGTTATCTCTGTGTCTGTTAGTTTTCTGTTGGATAGGTTTCTTATGCAAGTGTCTGATCTTTGGCTGTCGTTTTGGTAGTTTAGTTTGGCTAGTTTTTCTTGTAGGATTTGTCTTTTCTTGGTTTTGGTTTTTTGTTGACTGATGTTAATGGCTTATTCCAAGTCTGTTGCCACTGTAGGTTGGTTGCGTCTAAGTATAGGGATTTTTGGCACGTAACTTCCTTGTCATATCTGTGGAGTCGGTTGTGGGCGTCGTTAATCATTACCTTCACCATTCTGTAGCCATTGTGCTCTGCTGTCCTATGTGTCTGTGAGTTGTTGATGGGAGGTTTGTATCTAACACTGCACGGTAATTCCTTTGTTCCTGAGGCATCCATGTGAGAAGTAGACAACACTTTCATCATCATCAAACCAGAAGAAACACAACAACTTATAAACAGCACTTTCACCAGCATCAAATTCACCAGAGAAGAAGAAAAGAACAAACAGTTCCCATTCCTCGACGTGATGGTAGAACGGAGGGCCAATGGGGAATTTCTGACCAAAGTACACAGAAAGGCTACACACACGGACCAAGTCCTAAATTTCAACAGTAACCATTCCAACACCCACAAACGGAGTTGTGTAAAAACACTGTTCAAATGAGCCACAACACACTGTAGCAACCCAGAACTACACCAAAATGAAGAAGAATACCTCCACCAAGTATTTAGAGACAATGGATTCCCGAACAACTGGGTCCAGCGATGCCTGTCACACAAACAATAACAGGAAGATACAGTACGCTCCGACACATTTGTCATGTTACTGTATATCAAGAACGTATCTGAACTGACCACAAGAGTCCTACAGCCACTGGGCATCACAGTAGCATACAATCCTACATTAACCGTACACCAACTGCTAACAAGAACCAAACACCCCTTGCCTGCCATGAACAGAACCAACATAATATACAAGATTCCATACAAGGACTGCAACAAACGTTACATTGGGCAGACAGGAAGAAAACTGGCTACAAGAATACATGAACACCAACTAGCAACAAAAAGACACGACCAATACTCACTCTTCTCCATACGCACAGACAAGGAGAACCACCGGTTTGATTGGGTCAACATTAGAGTCCTAGGACAAGCCAAACAGAGACAAGCATGGGAATTCTTAGAGGCCTGGTTCTTCACCAAGAAGGCCATCAATAAACACATAGAATTAGACCCTATAAACACACAACTTCAACGAAAAACTGGAAATGAGGTAATCAACTCCAACGGACACCAGAGTTTAAATATCAGGCGGGAAAACACAACAATGCTTTATAAGAGGCTGCAGTGATGATGTTACCTGACAGGGTAATGAAACCTCTGTGAACGAATGAACCAGCTCAGCGAGGAAACCAACCACAGCATCCACAACCCGAGCTACAAATCTGCTCAAGAACGTTAGACACCTACAAGCGCAACATGCCCAAATTGGCCTGGAATGGGAAACCCACACCAAACGTCAGAGCGCTACCCACGAGCAATGCTACTTCTACACTGATGCCTCAGAAACCAGGTATTACTGCGTAGTGTTAGATACAAATCTCGTATCAACAACCCACAGGCACATATGACAGCAGAGCGCAATGGCCGCAGAATGATAAAGGTAATGATTAACGATGCCCACAACCGGCTCCACACATATGACAGGGAAGTTACCCGCCAAAAATCCCTCTACCTAGATGCAACCAACTTACAGTGGGCAACAGACTTAGAACGAGCAATTAACATCATCTGATTAAAGATTTAACAGCATCTTAGGTTTGTTTAATTCATTCTCATCAGTGGTGTGACCCTTTGATATTTTACTTACAAATTCTGTGTCTGACACTACCTCTCTCACTAACAGCTAAGAAGGAGTGAAGCTCCAAAAGCTTGTGTTGGACTACAACCTGGTGTTGTGTGATTTCTGACCATGAGCTGGAAGAGTGGACACTGGAGTAGGGCCCTTAAGCACAGTTAGGGAAGAGATCAACAAGTCTCTTTCCCCCACTGAAGTTAAAGAAACCGTCTGTGAAAATTGGATTGCACTCACAGAGTTACCATGACAGTTACAAGGACAACATCTCTTACATTCGACTGAAATCAGTACTAAAACAAGGTGTGTCCAAAAGTATCATAGATTTAAGATTTTTAAATTTTACTTCATTGAAAAATTTAGAAAGCAATTTTTTAAGCGCTGTAGAAAAGATGTTGTGAAAACATGGCTTAGCTTGTTCTCAAAACATAAATAAATCTTTGTGGAAGACATCCAATTTGAACACCAAATTTGAAATATTTTGTCCATATACCTTCTTAGAAAACATGGTCTTTAAGACAATAGAAATTTAAAGTCCAGTTTGAGATTATTAAAAGATTTTCTGAGAGTTTTTTTTTAAACTGAATACTTGAAAGTGTGACATGACGTCACCTTCTGACTTGGGCTCTGCCCCTTCTGAGACCAGCAGACTTAACTCTTCCTGCTGCCAGTTTTAAATCTTCTCACATATCTTGATGGTAAGATTTGTGTTTCTGAGTATTATTACCCCACTGGACTTCTTCCACTGCCAGTGGATTTTGTTTTTTTGCTTCTGAACAGGTTTCAAAAGAACGGCAAGGGAACTGGAAATCTTGTGGAGGCAAAGTTTTTGAAATTAGGCGAACCCTAAACTGACTACAATCACCAGAACCCTGAATATAAGAGCACTATTTAAAACAAACAATCCTGAAAATAATTGTTCCTGAAATTAGGATTGATAAAATTACTTGATACAAGTAGCTAGGAATGGGCAATTCAATTTAATGTTAAAAGCCTCCTGCTGGGTCTCCACTGCTCCACCTATTCTTGTTCTTTCTTTTTATTTTTTTCTCTTTTATTTTTCTTTTTCTCTCCCCTTAGACCCGGAGGCGAATCCTGGAGCAGCGTCAGGCATAGGTTGTGAGCCCTGGAGCAGCACATGGGCTGTGAGCCCCAGAGCAGCGCGAGGGGAGGGAGTCCTGGAACTTACCTTGGAGCAGCTAAGTGCCAGTACGGAGCAGTCTGGAGGCTTGGATTGGAGCGGGGACAGCTGTTGGACTGGGGTCTGGCGCGGGCAGTCAGAACACGTGCGGAGGCCATGCACTGAGCTGCTACAATGTAATGTTTATTTGAAACTTCTTTTTAACCTGTCTGTAAAGTCAATCCTTTAATGATGTCTTACTTCTAACTTTTTTTTAACTTTGTAAAGTAATACAACTACTTTTTATTCCTCTTTTGTATCTAGGTATTTGTACCTAAGATGGCGCCATAAGTGGTAGACATTGTAAGAGCTTTTCACTGTACTTCTACAATGGAGTACGTGACAATAAAGAAATTCTAATTCTAATTCTAATCCTATTCAAATTGATTTAAATCTTTAAATTTTAATTTAAAACAAGAGATAATGGAAAGAGTCTAGGCAGTTTTAATTTGTACCAGGACAAATTGGGATAGATTGTTTTGGAAGAAATTAGTTGAAACCTGTTAGCCTAATGACTCCGCAGGACTATACACAAAAGAAACTTGAGTCAATTGTTGTCAACTTTGAATTTGGAATAATTTTGAAATAAGGAGTGTTGAATATAACCTAGCATGTTACATTTGATCAAGTTGTATGTACATTTTTTAAGAAAGACCAAACAAGCAAAATCTGGTAATGCTTGAAACCATACAGTAATAATGTTGTTTTGTCTCTTTCAAAACTCTTGCAAAGCTGTTGTGCTTTATACTCTGGACAATAAAGTTTCTCCAGAATTCCTGAATCAGTTATGATTGTAATAAATGGGGCCACATTTAGAATAAAAGAATAGGAACAGGAAAACAGTGACACAGGATCAAATGGAAATTATAAATAAGTCACTTTGGTCGTGGTTAAATAGAATACATCCAATGAAATCAAAGTGTATGCAGAATGAGATAATTAATAGTTTTCTCTTCGAGGTATGTGAGCCGTGTAAGTTCTTTTTAAGGGAAATGAATTGGCTGATTTGACCACCTCGTGGAACACTTGACCAGGCAAGGAGGATACACAGGCATCCTCCAGTTACTTTTGATCTTAGGAAACTGATGCCAGTGTGCAGTGGTGGTTGTTACATCGAAAGTAACTAACACGCGGGAATGTATAGCGAAAATGCACTGAAGAATGAGTCTGAGACATGTACACCTACTTGACAAAATAATTAGTGTGACCTGGAAAAGCACAAGAACATAGTTTAAATGATAAGGCACTGACACATAATCCGTAGAAAAACTGAATTTTGGTATTGAGGAGGAAGTAAAAATTAAAATTGGAGATACAGAGGGCAAAAGACTGGAGAAACATTCAAAGCTTGGGTAAAAATGAAGAAAGAGCTGGAGAATCTTTTAAGTCCATGCATAACATGTCGCCAGTTAAGCATGAGCCAATCTTAAACTTTATTATATGTATAATCAGCTTGCGATTGTTGAACAACGCGGATTTATTTTAAAAATGATCTCTTCAAAACATAACATCAAAGGTTAATCATTAAGGGTTAATTAGACGTGACAATGATCAATTGAAATAAAGTGGAAAGCAGTTGGCAAAGGTTTTATTGTAGGAGCAAATTACTGTAGATGCTGGAATTTGTACTGAAAACAACAAATGCTGGAGATCACAGCAGGTCAGACAGCATCCATGGAGAGAGAAAAAGCTAACATTTTGAGTCTAGGTGACTCTTCATCAGAGCTTGAGGAAAGTGTGGAGGGGACAGCATTTATGCTACAGTTTGAGGGGGTCATTGTGGGGGTTGTTGGGGTTGTGGGGGTAGGGTGCTGGTGGAGAAAAGATGTTGATAGTTCAGATAAAGTGATCAGAATGTGAGAATTCTGATCACTTTATATGAACTACCAACATCTTTTCACCTCTAGCACTGTCCACCCACTCTGCCCATTACCGCTCCTCCCCCCCCCAAAACTGTAGCATAAATGCTGTCCCCTCCACACTTCACTTCAGCTCTGATGAAGAATCATCGAGACTCAAAACCAAAGCTTGTTCTTTCTCCATGGATGCAGTCTGACCCGTTGTGATCTCCAGCATTTGTTGTCTTCAGCAAAGGTTTATTGCCTGGCTTAGTGATTGTGATGAGGTCAGCCAAGTGGACCTCATAGAATATGAGTTCCCTGATTGGGGTTGTTAATCTAGTCCAATCAGGGAGCCCTGGCTGACAGATATAAACAGGAGTGTCAGACATCCTGTTCTCTCTAGGAGCTGGCTCTGAGCTAGCTGTGTCTGTGTCATGTACGTGTAAATAAAGGGTGACTTGGTGATGGGGTAGTGGTCCTCGTGGAGTTATTTTCACCTGGGTCAATGCCAGAAAATGTTGGTCTGCTTAGCACCTAGACTAAGGGCCTAAAGGGAGGGATTGTTGGAGTTGCCCCTGGCTGAAGCGAATTGATAGCTGAGGCAGCAATTTCCACAGGCAGAATCATACCCATCATACTCATGGCAACCAGATAAAATAAAGTAGTGCCTTATTGAAATCTTAGTGGGAAAGACTAAGCTTTTTATTTAGCAAAATGTAGATGGGAAAGTCTGATTTCACCATAATCAAAGGATCTTTAAGTAATTGCCACTAAATATTATGCCTGTAGGTATGTTGAAATCATAAGTGCAACTAACAAACTAGCATCAGGAAATTTAGCTGAATTCTTTTAGATAAATGACTGTAGATAGTACAGAGAAGCTCCCATCCCATCAGCGGGGGGATTTGAATGACACATAGTGTAAATACTAAGGACCAGAGGGCATATGATGAATGGTATAAACACAAATGATTGAATGATGAATGACAAAGAGCAGAAACAGATAACCTCATGAAAGACACTGGAAAACAGGTAGCACTGTAACGGGGCAATTGCAAAACATTACTTAGTCGCTATGACCTCGGAAAAATAAACAATTGCAGCTTCACAAGGTAACAAACAGCACCCACTCAGAATGATGCAGCTGGGAAATGTCTGGGCAGGGGCATAAATGGTCAGAGGAAGTTTGGCAAGCACTGAAGTCAATGTGGCATGCAATCATTGTAACATAGAATGTATAAATGCACTATAACCAGATTGAGAAAGGGGGAGTGTCTTAGAGAGAGAAAAAAAAACAAAAGGACTGTAGATCCTGTAAATGAGAAACAAAACAGAAGTTGCTGGAAAAGCTCAGCAGGTCTGGCAGCATCTGTGAAGAGAAATCAGAGTTACTGTTTTCGAACCTGGTGACTCTTCCTCAGAACAGTGTCTCCAATGACATTTCCCAGGCTGCATTGGCAAGGAGCCCCAAATAAACTTAGATTTGTGCTGCTGAACACAGGACTCAAGACTCCTCTTAAAGTAAATGTAATGAAAAAAGTAATATCACTAAAAACTAGGATTGGATGGTTTACATTCCAGGACTTGAAACGAAGGACAGAGACCAATGCAGATAGCCTGACAATAATCTTTCAAAGTTCACCCCCAATTTAGGAGTCATAATACTAGACAGGGAAAATGTGGCTTGTCATTCTATGTAAGATGGTTGGGAGAGTACATCAAACTGTAGACCAAATAGCCTATCATCTGCATAGAATCATAAAGTTACAGAGTATACAGCACAGAAGAGGCCTTGGTCGATTGAGTCTGCACCATCTATTCTACACTAATCCCACATTCCAACACTTGGCCCATTGCCTTGAATGTTGTGACATTTCAAGTGCTCGTCTGCATACCTTTAGAAAGGTTGTGAGGTTTCCCACCTGAACGAAGCTGGGCATTCCAGATTCTCATCAATTTCCTCAAATTTCTTCCAACCCTCCTGCCCTTAGTCTTAAAATTATGCCTCCTAATTGTTAACCCTTCAATTAAGGGAATGGCTGCTTCCTGTCCACCCTGATCATACGTTTCATAATCTTATACACCTCAATCAGGTACCTCCTCAGCTTCCACTGTTCCAAAGGAAACAACCCGGGCTCATCCAGCCTCCCTTGATAGCCGAAATGCTCCATCCCAGGCAACATCCTGGTGAATTTCCTCTGTAACTCCTCCAGTGCAATCACGTCCTCCCTATAATGTGGTGACCAGTACTGCAGACAGTACTCCAGCTGTGGCCTAACCAAAGATTTGTACAGCTCCAACCTAACATCTCTGCTCTTATAATTTATGTAATGACTGAAAAAGGCAAGCATCCCATGTGACTTCATAACTATCCTATTAACCTGACCTGCCACCTTCAAGGATCTGTGGACAAGCATCCCAAGATCCCTCCATCTCTCTGACTTTCCTAGTGTCCTACCATTCGTTGGATACTCCCTTGTCTTGTTATGATCTTCTTCCTCACTATTAACCACTCAACCATTCTTTGTGTATTATACACCCTCCCCACCTCCCCCTCATCCCATCCCAACATTCTCCTCTATATCATTTATATACATATATCACAAACAATAAGGGGCCCAGCACTGATCCCTGTTGTACGCCACTGGACACTGGCCTCCAGTCCCACCAATCGTCTTCTACTATCACTGTCTGTCTCCTGTCATTGAGCCAAATTTGGATCCAACTTGCCAAGTTACCCTGGATCCTACATGCTGTTACTTTGTTTACCAGTCCCCCATGTGGAACCTTGTCAAAAATTTCATTGAAATCCATATAAACTACATTAACAGCACTGCCATCATCTGCACACTTGATCAGTTCCTCGAAAAATCTGTCAAATTTGTCATGCGTGACCTTCCACTGACAATACCATCCTGACTATCCCTGATCAAACCTTGCCTCTCCAAGTTATTAACTGACTAAAGTATCTTGACTAGAATTACTGAACATTGTGTAAATTTTCTACCGATCAGACAGAGCCAGCATGGATATGTAAAGGACACCTCATGCTTATCAAATTTAACTGCAACCTTTTAAAGGTGTGACTAAAAAGGCAGGCAGGGAACGCCTATGGATGTAATTTATATTTGTTGAAACATTTGATAAAATTCTGTTAGCTAAAGCTGAAACTCATGATGTTGAGGGCTGCTTATTTGACCTGTTAGGAAATTGGCTGATATCCAGAAACAAAGAATGTTGATAATGGCTGTTAGGTTGTGGCATCCTGCAAGGATCTGTGTTGGGGCTTCAACTATTCAATACTTTTTTAATAACATACAGGTATGGCATATGTGCCATCATCTAAGTTTCCATTTGCACAATGATAAAAAACAATGTAAGCAGCATTGATGGAAAAGATCCTTTTTCAAACATTTTCTTTATCAATTCAGGGTCAAAAAAATACTATTCTGTTGTCACTTCATCATGATTGTAACCTTTTATTTTCTGGTATAATTCTTATGAATCTTAGCACCCTCCAAATCTTCCTAAATGGAGTGCTCACAACTGAATAAAAACTGAAAGAACGGTGGATGCTGTAAATCAGAAACAAAAACAGAAATTGCTGGAAAATCTCAGCAGGTCTCAGGTTGAAACATGAACTCTGACTTCTCTTCACAGATGCTGCCAGACCCACTGAGCTTTTCCAGCAATTTCTGTTTTTGTTGCTCACAATCGAATCCCATCATCTATCTGTGATCTATCAATGTTTCATAAAAATTCAACACTGTTTACTTGTGTTTATGAGTAATGTCTCAGATTTAAAACCAATAAATCATTTTGTCTTCTTGATGGCCTTTTTAAATGATCGCTTACCTTTAAAGATGTCCTTACATCTATCTCACTCTATTCTGTCAAGAAGCTTGCTATTTAATATATTATTACAGTGCACAAGTGTATTTTTTTAGAATTCTTTTTAAATTGACCTTCAATTTCAACCCTCTTATCCTCTTTGCTGACTTGTATATACCATTTTAACCTGTCATATTTTTCCTCATGAATGTACCAGAGCAAACAAAATACTGCATGTCAATGCATCATCCTTTCCTGAACAAGTTTTGACCCGCTTAGGAGAAAAACATATTGCAATATATCTTGACTTTGTGCAATAGTGTAAAATGCTTGATAGCGAGTCAATGGAAATTTATAATCGCTATCATCCTTTATATGCCATCAGACAAGTCAAGATGCATTCCATCGTATCCATTCATATTGGCACATAAAAAAAGATTTTTTTTTAAAAAAAATGATTGACTTTCCAAGGTCAATCAATCTACAACAAACTGATTACAATCCACAGGACTTTTTTCAAGGTAGAATTGTGAAAAGATAATTGTACAGAAGCTTAGACCGGAAAATTCATATTAAATCTTTCACTTCCCAATTTAGGGCCATATTTTCATAGAGTCATAGAGGTATACAGCACAGAAACAGACTCTTCGGTCCAACTCATCCATGCCGACCAGATATCCTAGATATATCTAGTCCCATTTGCTAGCATTTGGACCATGTCACGCCAAGCCCATCCTATTCATATACCCATCCAGATGCCTTTTAAATGTTGTAATTGTACCAGTCTCCACCACTTCCTCTGACATCTCATTCCATACACACACCATCCTCTGCGTGAAAATGTCGTCCCTCAGGTCCCTTTTAAATCTTTCCCTTCTTATCTTAAACCAATGCTCTCTATTTTTGACACTCCCACCTTGGGGAAAAGACCTTGCCTATTTACCCTATCCATGCTCCTCATGATTTTATAATCCTCTATAAGGTCACCCGTCAGCCTCTGAAGCTCCAGGAAAAATAGCCCCAGCCTATTCAGCCTCTCCCTATAGTTCAAGAGCCCTAACCCTGGCAACATCCTTGTAAATCTTTTCTGAACGCTTTCAAGTTTCACAACATCCTTCCTATAGGAGCAAGACCAGAATTGCAGTATTCCAAAAGTGGCTGAACTAATGTCCTGTACAGCTGCAATATGACCTCCCAACTCCTATACTCATTTATATACATGATATTTAACACAGTACACCAACTAAAGTATGAAACAAGTGGTTGAAAATGGCAATAGATGTTTGTTGTTAATTGTTACTCTGAACCTTGGTCCAAATGTTTGAATAATTAGCAAAAGAATTTACTTGTTATAATGTTCTTGCTCTGATATATGCAAAGCAGGAACTATGTGATGGTAATTCATATCTAATCTCAAACAAAGTCTTGGATAGGCTCACAGTGGCAAATTACCGAAAATTTGAAATTAACTATCACCTCACTTTCCTGGGCAGGTTTCTCTACTGCTGGATTCAATGCTGATCATTCTTTCTTTTTGCATATGCAGCATATGACAGAAGACACATGACAAATTACCACTTCTACTGTGTTCAGCTTCATACTAAGCCTTGCCTTATAAATAGAAGGTTTAATAAAAGGTAAAGTTACCAACTGCCTATTATCCTGCAATCTCTTGCTCCTGACCAAGAACACAATTTGCCTTCAAGTTTGCTTCAATGATAGTATCGACTCTTGATCAAGACATTTAGTGGAACTTTTATTTTGAATCATTGTGACATTTTAGCACCTTTATGGTGTCTCACCAACTGCACTTTGCTTACACTGATGAGTTCTCTGTGAACAATGGAACTCTCAATGAGATCGTATAATGATTCACAAACCAAGAAGATGGGTCTGCACTGGAGAGGGTGAGTGCAGGTCCTTCCAATTCAAACTCTGGCCTCAAAGTAACGTTCTTTCTCCGATTGCCTAGTAGTATTATCGCAAGACTACTAATCCAGAAACTCATTATTGTTCTGGCGACCTGGGTTCGAATCCTGTCACGGCAGATGCTGGAATTTGAATTCAGTTCTGGAATTAAGAATCCGCTGATCACCATGAAGTCACTGTTGATTGTCAGAACAATCCAACTGGTTCACTAATGTCCTTCAGGGGAAGAAATCTGCCAGCCTCACCAGGTCTGGCCTACTTGTGACTCCAGAACCATGGCAATGTGTTTGACTCTTAATTGCCCTCTGAAATGGCCTAGCAAGCCACTCAGTTGTACCAATCGCGACAAAGTCCCAAAGAAATAAAGCCAGACAGGTCACCTGGCATCAACCTAGGCACTGAAAAGGACAATGGCAGAAACAGCCCTATCGACCCTGCAAAGTCCTCCTCACTAACATCTGGGGGTTAGTGCCAAAATTGGGAGAGTTGTCTCACAGACTAGTCAAGCAACAGCTTGACATAGTCATACTCACAGAATCATACCTTACAGATAATGTCCCAGACACCGCCATCACCATCCCTGGATATGTCCTGTCTCACCAGTATGACAGACCCAGCAGAGGGGGCAGCACAGTGGTATACAGTCGGGAGGGAGTTGCTCTAGGAGCCCTCAACAATGGCTCTGGTCCCCATGAAGTCTCATGGCTTCAGGTTAAACATGGGCAAGGAAACCTCCTGCTGATTACCACATACTGTCCTCCACCAGCTGCTGAATCAGTACTCCTCAATGTTGAACAACACTTAGAGGAAGCACTGAGGATGGCAAGGGCACAAAATGTACTCTGGGTGGGGGATTTCAATGTCTCCCACCAAGAGTGGCTCAGCAGCGGTACTACTGATCGAGCTGGTCGGGTCCGAAAGGACATAGCTGCTAGACTGGGTCTGCTGCAGTTGGTGAGGGAACCAACAAGGATGAAATACATACTTGACCTCATCCTTACCAATCTGCCAGCTGCATATGCATCTGTCCATGACAGAATCGGTAAGGGTGACCACCGCACAGTCCTTGTGGAGATAAAGTCTCACCTTCACATTGAGAATAACTTCTATCGTGATATGGGCACTATCACCATGCTTAATGGGACAAACTTCACACAGATCTAGCAACTCAAGATTGGGCATCCATGAGGCCATCAACATCAGCAGAATTGTACTCCAGCACAAACTGTAACCTCATGGCCTGGCATATCCCCCGCTCAATCATTACCATCAAGCCAGGGAATCAACCCTGGTTCAGCAGAGGGCATTGCCAGGAGCAGCACCAGACATACCTGAAGATGAGGTGCCGACCTGGTGAAACCACTGAACAGCATAAGCAGCAAGTGATAGACAGAGCTAAGTGATCCCACAACCAACAGATCACATCTAAGCTCTGCAGTCCTGCCACATCCAGTTGTGAATGGTGGTGGGCAATTAAACAACTCACTGGAGGAGGAGGCTCCACAAATATCCCCATCCTCAATGATGGAAGAGCCTAGCGCATCAGCGCAAAAGATAAGGCTAAAGCATTCGCAGCAATCTTCTGCCAGAAGTGCCGAGTGGATGATCCATCTCAGCCTCCTCCAGTGGGCCCCAGCATTGCAGATACAGTCTTCAGCCAATTCGATTCACTCCACGTGATATCAAGAAACGGTTGGAGACACTGGGTACTGCAAAGGCTAAGGGCCCTGACAACATTCTGGCAATAGTACTGAAGACTTGTGCTCCAGAACCTGCTGCTCCCCTAGCCAGCCAGTACAGTTACAACACTGGTATCTACCCGACAATGTGGAGAATTGCCCAAGTATGTCCTGAATCCCCCACTATCAACATCCTGGGTGTTATCATTGACCAGAAACTCAACTGGACTCACCATGTAAACACAGTGGCTACCAGAGCAGGTCAAAAGCTAGGAATACTGAGGCAAGTAACTCACATCCTGACTCCTCAAAGCCTGTCCACCATCTACAAGGCACAAGTCAGGAGTGTGATGGAATTCTCCCCACTTGCCTGGATGAGTGCAGCCCCAACAACACTCAAGAAGCTTGACACCATCCAGGACAAAACAGCCCGCCTGATTGGCACTGCATCCACAAGCATCCACTCCCTCCAACACTGACACTCAGTAGCAGCAGTGTGTACTATCTACAAGTTGCACAGCAGAAGTTCACCAAAGATCCTCAGACAGCACCTTCCAAACCCACGACCACTTCCATCTAGAAGGACAAGGGCAGCAGATATACAGGAACACCATCATCTTCAAGTTCCCCTCCAAACCACTCACCATCCTGACTTGGAAATATATCACCACTCTTTCACTGTAGCTGGGTCAAAATCCTGGAATTCCCTCCCTAATGGCATTGTGGGTCAACCCACAGCAGGTGGACTGCAGTAATTCAAGAAGGCAGCTCACCACCACCATCTCAAGGCCAACTAGGGACGGGCAATAAATGCTGGCCAGCCAGCGATGCCCACATCCCACAAAAGAATTTTAAACAAGATTCTTTCTCCATCTTTGTGTGGATGTATTACCTTGAGCATTCCCATTTTAGATTTATCGCGATTTCAGTGGCACAAAGATGCTTGGATATTGGGTATTCTGATGAAAGGCCATGACTGGAAATGTGTTCACTGTTTCTCTCTCCATTAATGCTGCCAGACCTGCAGAACGTTTTCAACATTTTCTGTTCTTATTGACAAATAGGATATTGTTCTGTTAAATTGGTTTCTGTTGGTGTGCATGAAGTCAGAAAGATTAATATCTCTCTTTAGGATTTTCATTCAAATTTAAACTTGCTACCACCTTGGTAAGTGCCTGAACACATTTTGTAATGCACAGGAAGCCATGAACTACTCCCCACGTATTAGAAATGCAATATGCAATGTTAATTTTCAAGTATTTTTCTTTTGTTCCTAAACCAATGAGCAACCCATTGTACTGAAATGCTGTACCACTAATTCAAGCTGCTTCGTATGGACTACCACTGCTTGGAGCATTTCTGTTTTGTAAGTGAAGTTGATTTTAACATTATAAAGGAAAATCCGTGCTGCAGATGAAATAAGAAAATGAATGTACTACGTTCCAGAATTGGATTGTAATGAGGACTAAATTTCAATTAATCATAACTGTCATCATGTAAGTAGAAATTTGTATTAGAAAAAATGTAATGATTCTCCTTTATCATTATACATCAAGCTATTTTTTAATTAGTTTCTTCAAAAGGGGGTAAGACCTATTCCACTGTTGCATTTATTCAGTTTGATAATTTGTATTTTATATATTGTACAAATGATTCAAATTAAATCCTATTTTAATGGCTTCCTTCCTTTATAATTGTGTTCATTTAAAAAGAAAACTCAGAAAAGAAACCTTCAACACATAACATGTGATCGAAAATAAAGTCCATCTGCAGGCTCCTCAGTATGCATGTTCAACAAAGCCTGCTTTCTTGACATCAATTGCAAAGAAAAAGGTGGACATAATCAGTTCAGTGTGTCATGGTCACGTAAAATATAATATAATATAAACAATGTGGAAGGGAGAAGTTCTCTTTGCCCAAGGATTCAACAGACATCTTTTGTGCACTTTCATTTATGACATGAATGCTTGTAATGTGGTGCCTCAGCCTCATAAAATAACTTGCGTAATTAACTTGGTAAGGAGGTTGTCAATTAAACACTGATATTAATTTTGACATAATTGTTTCTATTATAAATGCCAGGTTTTATTTTGCATGTTACACATCGTTATTAATGTTGTCGCCAGTCATTTCGATTCTTGCTACAATTGCCTACCAAAGAGCTTTGAATGTTTGCATGTCATCACGGCAACACTTGAAAACCTTTGCCTTAGAACAGATTTAATGAAATATTGCACCCACATCATTCCCTGATTTGTAAGCCTCACATCATTTATAAAGAATGGAAGTTTTGTTGCTAATTAAAACCAAGCATTAAGAATACACAGTCCATCAAAGACAGTTTAATGAATTGCAGTAGCTATCCTTAGCAACTGGAATTGACTTAAGTTTACTTTCTCTAAGTGAGGATGATTGGCCATTGTACAAAGAGTGAGGCCATTCAATTCCTTCCTGAAAGTTTACATCTGCCTCCATGATGCTGCCAGGCAGTGCTTTCCAAATCCTAACCACTTGATGCGTAAAAAAGAAAGATTTTCCTCATGTTGCAGTTGATTCTTAATTAATCACCTTAAAACAGTGTTACCTGTTTCTCAACACATCCATGATAGAATCATAGAGTCCCTACATTCAGCCCATTGCATGCACATTGACCCTCCGAAGAGCATCCCATCCACCCCCCTACCCTATTCCTGCAACCCTGAATATCCCATGGCTAATCCACCTAATCGATACATCCCTGGACACTTTGGACAATTTAGCATGGCCAAACCATCTAACCTGTACATCTTTGGATTGTGGGAGGAAACTGGACTACCTGGAGGAAACCCACGCAGACACAGGCAGAATGTGCAAACTCCGAACACAGACAGTTGCCCAAGAGTAGAATGAACCTGGGTCTCTGGCGCTGTGAGGCAATACTGCTAACCACTCAGCCATCGTGCTACCCCAATCGAAACAGTGTCTGCTCAATTATTCTGTTGCGATTCCTCATGATTTTGAACCTCTGTCTCATCTCCTCTTAATCTTCCCTTCTCCAAGAGAAATAGACCCATATTCTCCCGTATCGGAAATCGCTCATCCCAGGATCGATTCCTAAATTTTTTTTTCTGCACAAACTCTAATTGCTCCTAAAGTGTGGTGTGCGGAACTGGATACAATTTTCCTCTTGAAGGAAAGCCAATGGTTTATACAGGTTTATCATAACTCAGACCTTCTCCTCCATTCCCTTTAAAATTATTCCCTATGTTTTATATTATTTCTTCATATTTCAGCTCAAAACATTCCTCTTCACACATCTTTACATCAAATTTCACCTGCCACTTGCTCACCCATTTCACCAACACATATCCTCGCAAATCTATTAATAGCCTACTCACAGTTCACAATGCTTTCAAGTTTTGTCTCATCTGAAAATTTTAAAATTGTACCCTGCAAACAAAAGTCAATGGATAGAATCTTCTGGAGTTTTAGGAAGGGTAGGTGGGAGGCATAAATTCAGCTTCCTAATTGCAAGTGAAGGTTTTGCAATAATATTCTCAGAAACATTCAGGTAGGTTACGTTTCCTGACCCTCAGCCTTAGGAACCAGTTTTACATTCATTAGCACATCATGAATGCTCATTACAACCAGTCCACTAGAATTAGGCAAAAATGGGAAACATGTGAGCATTTTTTGGACCCATATATAAGGAAGGATGTGCTGGCCTTGGAGGGAGTCCAGAAGAATTTCACAAGAATGATACCAGGGATGAAGGGCTTGTCATATGAGGAGCGGTTGAGGACTCTAGGCCTGTACTCAGTAGAGTTTAGAAAGATGAGGGAGGATCTCATTGAAACATGCAGAATATGGAGAAGCCTGGATAGTTTATGTGGAGAAGATTTTTCCACTAGTAGGAGGGACTAGGACCTGAGGTCACAACATCAGAGTGAAGGGACAACCCTTTTGAACTGAAATGAGGAGGAATTCCTTCAGCCAGAAGTTGGTGAATATGTGGAACTCATTGCTGCTGAAGGCTGTGGAGGCCAAGTCATTGAGTGCCCCTAAGACAGAGATAAATAGGTTCTTGATTAGTAAGGGGATCAAGGAGAAGGCACAAGAGTGGGGTTGAGAAACTTATCGGCTATGATTGAATGGTAGAGCAGACTTAATGAAAAGAATGGCCTAATTCTGCTCCTATATCTTATAGTCTTATGCATTTGCAAGCCCAACTATGTGAAACAGACCGCTTGTGGCGTAGTGGTTGTGTTCCTACTTTGAGCCAGAAGGCCCAGGATCAAGTCCCACATGCTTCAAAGATATGTCACAACATCGGTGATTAGGTTGTTTAAAAATATCTATAGAAACAAGAGGCTTGTACCTGGAGGGGTAGAGGTGATGTTCCAGGCTTGAGTTGGCTCTTCATGAATAAGCTGTTTCCTTATGCAAATACTTACAATGTAAACGATGCAGCCTGATCTGGTCAAGCAGTTCATGAGAAGTCTCAGCCATATGCAGTCTACCCTCTTGTAAGTAAATGCTTACAGTGTTATGGGTAAAGGCTAACCAAGCTCAACAGGCTGTCCAAGTGAGGCAGTCACATTGCTGGTTCTTGCAAACCTGGTGGGCAGGCAGTCTGAGTTCACTTTAAATGGAGGACCAAATTAAAAATGGTGTTTAACAGAAAAAGTGGATTGGACTGGGTGAAAAGAAAAGGCAGAGAATGGGTTTGGTCGTCAGGGAATTGGAAATACTTGGGGAATAAGAGAGAGCGAACTGAGATGCAGAGGTGAGGATGACAGTGTTTGAGTATGCTGGGGAAGGAGTCAGAACAGTGCAACTGAATAATGAGCAGTGTAAGCATGAGGCTAGGTATGGCGATTTGAACGGAAAGGGATCAGGAGAAAAGCTGCAAAGTCTAGCAAGACAGTGAAAGAGCTGATAGTCACAGGGAAGATTGAAGAAACACAGAGCAGGTGTCAGCAGCAAAAAGACAATTTATGGGAGTTGAAGAAGGGTAGAGACTGAAACAGTTGAAGAAAAATAAATGCCACTATCTTCATCAAATGCATTTTAGGAAGGGCATTCTGAAAATATGCAGTGGAAAAGGGAGGGCCCCAGATGTGTCTGCATTTGTTACTGAACAGTGGAAACACACCCATCTGAGGCCATCGAAACAGAAACTGATAAAGAAACTTGTGGGAGTACTCAATTCAGACCTTTGTACTGAAGGGAGGCACTCACTGCTAAGTATGGATGAATATGGTTTTGAAGCTGCAAACTGCAAACTCCAAACATATCCTGTTATTCGTTAACCTTTGGAAGGGCACGTAACAATCACCAGCAGTGCTAATAATGTTGGGATAGTGGTTATTGTATATTCAACTGTGCAGGATCATTCATTGGCCTTTGCACAAAGAAAGAGCCCAAACATAAAATTGTTAGGCAGATTGTACTTCCCCACCTTCACCCCCATCCCAAATCTGCCCCCCGAATCCCCCAGACTATGCATGCTCGCATTTGTTATGTATGTTCCTCTCCTGCAGAAGGAGAGAAGCCTTAAGAGGCATTAGTATGGGTACAAGAGCATTATGCTTGCATTGATAGACAAAAATAGAAATATTCATCCCCGGGCTGGGATTAACAATGTGCGTTGCTTGTAAGCATAATGTGCAATGTGGAAGTTAAAGGGGTCTGGTTGAAAAATGGTTCAGTGTGGTCAAAAAGCCTAGAGTTGGTGGAAAACAATAAACATTCATATGTGCCTACTATTCCTTAGAGGTGTTCATCCCAAAGACACCTTATCTGCTCTTTACCAATATTTAGCCCATCCTGTGACTTAATTACCTTAATTGTTTACCTATGACCTTGGCAACACTTCTTCCTTTGTAAAAAATGATACAAAATATTTATTTAGTACTTCAGTCATGTTGTTTTCCTTCATTTGTACTGGGAATGTCTGTCAAAGAATGTGTTCACTTCTTAACTAAAAGTGAATACTGATGAAATCAGACTGATTTAGAGTGTAATAGTACCAGTAAAATTGCGAAAATGGCACCATGTGTAATTGTCACCTATCCGTCTTCTTACTCAGAGATAGTAGGAACTGCAGATGCTGGAGAATCCGAGACAACAAGGTGCAGGGCTGGATGAACACAGCAGGCCAAGCAGCATCATAGGAGC
>NC_063336.1:54527612-54551369 GCF_021869965.1 Rhincodon typus
GCTCCTATGATGCTGCTTGGCCTGCTGTGTTCATCCAGCCCTGCACCGTCTTTTTACTCATTCAGTTTGATAACAAATTCAGAAGCAATGAAACACACTCGTTTAATACTTGTATGTTGATGGCACAATAAATATATAATTCTATTAGGGAGCAGTACCTTAAAGGATTCTTTGGATTTAGCGTAGATCTTTTTAAAAATGACGTTGGTCTCATTTTAGTTTAACAAGAAAGCCAATGGAAACCGAAAGAACTGAGGATGCTGTGAATCAGGAATAAAAACAAAGTTGCTGGAAATGCTCAGCAGGTCTGGCAGCATCTGTGAAGAAAAGAACAGAGTTAACGTTTCAGGTCCAGTGACCCTTCCTCAGAACTTTTCTGAGGAAGGGTCACTAGACCCGAAACATTAACTCTGTTTTTTTCTTCACAAATGCTGCCAGACCTGCTGACCTTTTCCAAGAAAGCTAATGGAGCCCAATTTGTGGCCATTATCGTTCCTGAAGTAGCGTGAGAAGATGAAAATCAATCTGCCATTGCTAATGTGCATAAATGATAATTAAATGGCTTGAAGCCTTAATTTTCATATTTATTGGAGTGACCTTCAAACTTTCCCCATGTCCAAATGCTGATTTTGGCTTGTTTGCACTACACCTTACACTCTGGTGGGTGCTGGTGAGGTTCGGAAATCTAAAAGCTAGTTTATGCAGGTAAAATGAACCCTTAAGCAGATATTACCTCAGGCTCAATGTTACAATACACCTTCACAGGCAATTCTACACACATGCTCCCACATGTAAATGAGTCAGGACGAGGAAGCAGTAATATAAGTAACCACAAAGAGGTTAGATTAAGAATCAAAGAATAATTTATTTACGAGAGACTGTTGAGAATGTACTGCCGCATTAAGTGGTTGAAACAGAGAACATTGACACAATTAAAGGTTGGCTTGATGCACATATGACCATGAAGAAAATAGAGGATTTTGAGGACTGGTTAAGAAAAAGTAATTGGAGTGCGATGACACTTGTGTGGATTATAAATTTCAGCAAGACCAGTTGGGCCAAATGGCTTGCTTCTGTGCTGTAATTCAACGATTCTCATGAAATTCTTGAAAGTAACTTTAGCCTTAGAAAGCCACGTAACTCTGCACAGAGGCCTGTGTGGCTACCTTTTGAATAGGAACAGCGTGATTTCTTGTTTTGTTCTGAGTAAAGAGTCCTGTTTGAATGCATAAATGACAGTAATTTTTACAAAAAGGCTAAAATGCATTGAAAGGAATCTTAATTGTGTAAACAAGACATTTTGCAATAGTTTGATCTGCTTATGAAGGAGCAAATGCCTCTCAAAAGTTTAATCCTGGATTACTCATACTGAAAGAATTTTCCTTTTAAGAATTGACTTGGTGGAAGAATGTTGGATTTTGCTTAGTATTAGAAATTGCCAGAAACTAGGAACAGCTGCTTTAGCAAGAGAATGGTGTGAGAAAAAAAAAGCTGGTTTCCTTTGTAAAAACAATGCACTTAATCTAAAAAAAATTCTTAATCTCAAAGGCTGAACTTCCATTCTGGAAGATGATATTTACTCCACTTCTATTTTTGTTTTAGACAGGTGATACCCAGTCATGCATTTAAAGAGCTAGCACAGGAAGCTGAAAGCTCACACCCATTCTTTCCACTTGTTTACCAAACAGAAATGTTTCATGTCACACTTGCAGTCATCAAGCTTCAAGACAATAAAATTTAAGAAAGTGGAGACCAGGTTGTCGGTAGCAGAAGAGCAAAGCGCTATTGTGGAAGCAACATCCTATGAGGTTTCAGTTTATTCAGACTTCTGGACAGAGAACTGCAAACAGACAATGGGATCTTAAACAATGTATCTAAGTTGGGAAAACATCTGTGGAAATTGAGTAGTTTGCTAATTTGTTGCTACGTGTTTGCAATCTTGAACGTTGTAAAACAGATTTTAAAAATACTTTTCCAGTACTTCAGTGAGGTATATACAATTTCAGTCTTTGATGTCAATATTAGCAGGGAGCAATTCTCCACACATTATATGGCTAAGCCAAACTATAAAGAGAAAATCAACCGGCACAGGCAAGAAAGTAAAAACTGAACTACACTGAAACGTTTAAAAAATCCCAAATAGATATCTAAATAACTCCAAGTATCAAATACAGATTTGATTCTGTGCAGTCTATATGACTTCCACTGGACCACCATTTCAAGTTCCTCAAAAACATCTTGGAAGTCACTAATGACAAAATGTTACAACACATATAACAACAATATCAGAACAGTAGTTCAGAGGCAGATACTTGAAGGTGTTTGGCTTACCTCTGGCTCCTCAAAGACTCTTCACCATTCACAGAGTTTCAGTCGAATGTTTCATAGAATTGTGAACACTCACCTGTATCTGTGTAGCCAAAATAACAATCAGAATGAAAACTATCCAAAAAACAGCCTGATCTGTGACACTGTCACAGCGTTCAGTACCTTTCAATACATATTCAGCTCTTTCAATACTGACACACTGTGACTGCAATAAAAATTATCTACGGTGATTTCTCAAGTCCTACAATCTCTACCACAAAGAAGGTCAAGAACAACAATGTTTAGAAGCATGAGTTCTCCTCAAAATTAAACACCGTTCTGGCTTGGATATGAGGTGAGAGCATTTCTTTTCTGACCCTAAGAAAGGTATTGCCAGGGATCCGGGTTCATTTCCATCCTTGGCAACTGTCTGTGTGGGGCTTGCATATTCTGTCCATGTCTGTGTGAATTTCCTCTGGGCGCTGTGGTTTCCTCCCACAGTCCAAAGATATGCAGTTTAGGTGGATTTGTCATGCTAAATTGCCTATAGTGTCCACAGATGTGCAGGTTAGGTGGATTAACCATGGGTTATGCAGGGTTACAGGGATAAGGTAGGGAGATCGACGTGGGTGGGATGCTCTTTGGAGGGTCGGTGTGGACTCAATGGGCCGATTGTCCTGCTTCCACACTGTAGGGATTCTATGATTCGTTAGAAGTATTTGTCACTCTTTCTGACTGTTGGTTGGTGGAGGGTGGATAAAATGGCAGACCTAAGCAAGGGAATGCAAATGTGATGACAGTCTATGAAATTAGGCAGATACCTTTTAATGGCTTTATATATGTTAGCACAAGTAATGTATACCACAGACAATTAGCTACTGTTGAGTCAGTTAACTTGAAGTTTTCTTTTGTGTACAGAGCTCTGAGGTGCTTTTTTTTTAAAATTCTGCTTTTCCAGTCTCCCTGCCAAAGTGGAAAGTATCACATTTGCCACAATATACTCTATTCACCATCTTAATGTCCACTCACTTAACCTGCCTATGACTTATTTGCATCCATTGTGTCATCATCATACCTAAATTTCCCACCTAATTTTGTATTGTCAGCAAACATGGATACAGTGTCCTCAGACATCTGATTTGCTTATGCAGATACCAATAATAAACACCATTACAGGAGAAACTCAGGTTACAGCAACAGCTAAGCTGAAGAGTAATGCAGGAAGCTACCAGGACAATAACTTAATCACCTGCTTTTAGCGAAGCAGCAGAAATGGAAAGGGATTTAAAAGGGCTTTCAGCATCATCTGGAAAACAAAGCAAAGCTTGAAGAAGGAACGGAACGGGGTATGAAATCAATTCCTGTTTTTTACCTCTTTAACTATAGATGTTGTTGTCCTACTTAAGGAGATATGGAAAGAGTATCATCATGCAGAATTCTGCTGCATTTAGCTGACACTTTTTTAAAATGGGAATAAACAGTAAAGATGTCTATAAGAATCTGAAATATTTTTTTGTTTTCGAGAATGGACTACCATAAATATTCATTCAGCTTCTCATATTTCTTTGATTGTTTATGAGTTCGGCTCAGCAGTTCTTAGAAGATGAATAATGTCAAAAAGCAATACTTAAATACGATAGTCAAAATCACACTGTCCTGTAACCAGCAATTTTACTCTTGCTTGTAATATGTATAAGATGTGCATGTAAGTAATTGTCCCTCTTGGTTCAGAACTTCCAAGTTTTATAATGAAAGGGACTTCCTTCAATCTCTGTCTGATGCTCAGAGGCAGAGATCGATTTGTGGAAACTGGATCACAGAATTAAAGAAATGATACAGTACAGAAGGAGGTCATTTGGCGCATCATGTCTCCACCATCTATCTGAGTATTTTGACTTAGTGGCAACCTTCTATCATGTCCCTGTAACCTTGCACATTGTTTCTATTTAAATAACTATCTAAGGCCCGTTTGAATCCGTCAGTTGAATCTGCCTCTAACACAATTCCAGGCAGAGTGTTTCAGACAATAATCCTCACTAAAGGCACAGCATGGTGGCTGCAGTGGTTAGCACTGTTGCCTCACAGTGCCAGGGACCCAGGTTTGATTTCAGCTTTGGGTGGCTGCCTCTGCAGAGTTTACACATTCTCCCCATATTTGGATGGGTTTCTGCTGGGTCCGTTCATTTCCTCCCACTGTCCAAAGATTAGGTTAGGTGATTTGGCCATGTCAAAAACAAAAAAAAAATTGTCCTTTGGAATCCAGGGATGTTCAGGCTATGTAGATTAGCCATGGAAAAACCCCATGGAGGGGCTGTGAGTCTGGGTGGGAGGTTTGTTGCAGTCACGATGGGCTTAATTGTCCTCCTGCTGCACTCCAGGGATTCTATGTGAAAAAGTTTATTTTTATCTTACATTTGTTTCTTTTACAAAATACTTTAGAATTGTGTCCTAGAATTGGGCCCTCTGATTCTTGATCCCCTTATATGCAGGGACAGTTTCTCTGCATTCGCTGTATCCAGACACCTAATGATATTGTAAACTTCTATCAGATGTCCTCTTAGTCTTCTTTTCTCCATGAAAGCAGCCTTAGCCTCTCCACTCTATCCTCAGATCTGACGTTTCTCACCCCGGACCATTTTCATTAATCTCTTTTGCACTCTGTATTCATGCCCTTCTTATAGTGAGTCATCCAGAATTGTACACATTGGGCTGGATTTCTTGGAGAGAAGAATGAATTTACAAAAGAATGGAGCTCCATGTTTCTGATAGGAAATTCCGCTCAGGGCTCCCTCAGAAATACAAAGCAATTATTTCCATTCTTACGGTTCCTTGATATAGCAGAACTGTCAGGAGAAGATAAGCCATACCCCCTTTTCAGAGCAGTTAGCTGCTGTTCTCTGAAGTTTAAATGTCCTGACAGCAACTTTGACGTTTGGTTTCAACCTGTCAATATAAGGGAAGTGTGATGGTGCAGTGCTAGATGGGTGGGGTGCCAGATTGGTAGGGGGCATAGGATGCCAAGAAAGTAGTATACCAGCTAGGAAAGGTGCCAGATGGTGAGGGGGTAGAATGCCAGAAGTAGAGGAATAGGGTTAACTTTCCAGGATTGTAGGTTGCCAGCTGGGGGCGGGCAGGGGGGGGGCAGGTGAGGGCAGTGGAGGGAGGAGGGTGTAGGGTGCTGGGGATAGAATGCTAGATGGATAGGGGTTATTAGATAAGTAGGGTGCCAGGTGTTTAGAGGTAGCGTGGCAAGGGTCGTGGGCCAGGATAAAAGGTGGCAAAGTAAATGGTGGTTCAGGTAGGTCAGGGTGGGTGGGAGACAGCATGTCTTGCGGTGATGCAGGTCAGGTTGGGTCAGTTCCAGCAGCAACAGAGTTTGTTTTGGATCCGTTGGTGGGAGAAGCGGGAAAGGCGCATTTGGATCCTGGGCTGCTATCATGTTCTATGTGAGTAGGAGAGTGGCACTACGTCAGGTATTGTGGGATGGGTTAGACAGGGGAGGGGGAGTCAGGTCCTGAGGCAAGTGGGGTTGTGGGTCATCAGACTGGGTGTAGATCAGGGTTTGAGTCACCAGGGTCTGGAGTATGTAAGTGGTCTGAGAGAAGTGTAGGTGGGGTGTGTGAAATAAGTATGGGGTCAGTTTAATGATTATTCAAGAGTTAGACTAGATATTCAATAGCCTAACTTTTCCTAAGTAACTATTACAATTAATTTCTTTGGAACCATCCAAAATCTCAGATTTAAATGGAGATACTCAGAGGGTTCCAGTTGTAGAGAAATTGCACAATGGAAAATACAATTTCCCAAGCAATTTCTTCAGAGTCTGCTGCAATGGGGATTTTGCAGTGTCCCCATGTACAGGAATAAGCTTGGCAATTACTCCAGCAGAAATCTAACCAGTTATGAAGACTCAGTAAAACATTCCTGCTCATGCGTTCCAAGCAAGGAATACTGAGTATGTTTTATACCTCTACCTGTCTGTCACCTTGAATGATTTATGCATGTATATGCCCAGGTATTTCTGCTCCTGCATACCATTTAAAATAGCATGCATTATTTTATACTGTCAATCGTGTACTTTGTACAGAAATGTATCACTTCATACTTCCCCACATTGAACTTCATCTACTACCTCTCCGCCCACTTCATCAACTTGTCAACATCCTTTTGAATTTGTACGCTGTCCCTCCCCATAGTTAACTTCACTCCCAAATTCCTGTGCTCATCAAGATCTCGATCACATATATACCAACCCCAAGGGAACTCCCTTACAAACTTGTTCCAGCCTGACAAATACCCAATTGCCAATTCGCTATTTTAGAGTGGGGAGAGTTCAAAACCAGGGGGCATATTTTTAGGTGACAGGAGAAAGATTTAAAATGGACCTGAGGGGCAACTGAGGGTGGTTCATATGTGGAATGAACTGCCAGAGAAAATGATTGATGCAGGTACGGTTACATTTAAAAGACATTTGGACAGATACAAGAATAGAAAAGGTTTAGAGGGATATGGGCCAAATGCAGGCAATTGGGACTAGTTTAGTTTGGGAAACTTGATTGACTTGGATACATGGACCGAAGGATCTGTTTCTGTGCTGTATGACTCCAATCCTCTTTAACTTAACCAGTTTTGTTTCCATGATTCTACTGTCTTTTTTATTCCATTAGTTATAGCTTTACTCACAAGTATGTTGTGTAGCAGTCCATGTACAAACCATCAACAGCATTTATCTCATCTACCCCATCTATTAAGTCTACAAAAGACTCCAGCAAGTTAGATGGACATGATTTTCCCTTAATAATTTATGCTCACTCTTCCAAATTAACCCATTTTTTCCATGTGACTATGCATCATATTCCAAATAAAAATAGATGAAGAGAGGGAAAACTCAACATTCTCTAGGTAAAAGTCAAACTCTCATGAGATTATAAATAAAACAATTAGTCATGAGATTATAAATAAAACAATTGGGTTGTTGTTTTATAATGTATCTGGGAAGTGCTTTGAGATATTTCATTGATGCCATATGTGATGATATATGGCTTTAAGAGGTGCAATTGTGTCCTTTTTTTCATGAAGAGAGGTTGACAGAGCTGCTGAGCAGTCTGCTTCAAGCTGATAAAGTAAACAGTTTGTGAGGCTTTGGAGTTTTTTTTCAAGTTTGAACAACAGGAACAGACTGAATGTGTGTGTGCGTGTGTGGGGGCGGGGCGGAGGGGGAGGTGGGGGGGGGGGAGGGGGGGGTTGTCGGTAGGAGTGGAGAATGCAGTGAAGGGCTTCAAGCTCCCACAGAACCTGGATTTATTTTTCAATTTTAACCTTCAGTTTTTGCTGGGGACTTGAAGCTGGTTGTGGAAGCTCTTATTCCTCTCTCTGTTATAGCTAAAAAGTAGGGGCTTCTTCCTGCTGCTGGAATGTGAGATAACCCATTTTACTGAATTTGCTTTTGCCAAGGGTGTGTTTATGGGATATTACTATATTGGAACAGATAATTAGTAGTAGTTTATATATGCTATTTTGTTAAGCATTTCAATAGAATCACAAATAAACTAATTCTTTACTTCTATTTTTATTTTGTCTGTATCTTAATTATATTGTATGAATAAAGTATATTTTGTTTCAAACCTGGTAGTTTGACCAATTGAATTGCATCTGGAATACAAAGCCTCACACTTACCTTTAAAATAAGAAAATGTTAGGGTCTAGACTATCTTCTTAATATATTTTGAGGGGGTTTATTCCAGTCCATAACACATATAATTATACATTATTTTTGTTGACGAAACCCAACAAACATGCTGGACTTAAACACCTTGAACATCTAGAGACTGATTCATTGCTAACTTCCAGATCTGGCAGATGTTCACCTGCGCTTCATCCAACCTGATCCATTGTATCCGTTGCTCCCAATGTGGTCTCCGCCATATCATGGAGACCAAACGCAGACTTGGGGATCGGTTCACAGATCATCTGTGCTCTGCACGCAACAACCAGCCCAAAATTCTGGTTGCCATCTATTTTAATTCCCCCTCCCACTCCCCTGGTGACATGTTCATCATTGGCCCCCTCCACTGTCTGAGTGAGGCCAAACCTAAACTGGAGGAACAAAACCTGATATTTCGACTTGGGAGCTTACAGCCCGATGGCCTCAATATTGACTTCACCAGCTTCAAAATCCCTCCACCCCCAGTCTTATCCCATGTCCAGCCCTCCCGCTCCTCCTCGCATCCCTGACCTGACCTGACCTAACCTGTCCATCTTCTTACTCACCTATCCATTCCATCCTTTCCACTGACTAATCCACAATAACCCGCTACTTGCATCCACCTGTCAACATCCCACTTACCCTTCCCCCAACCCCACCCTCACCCATCCCCCACCCCAGCTCTATTTATTTCTGGGCTCCACTCCCCATCCCAGTCCTAACGAAAGGTTTTGGCCCGAAACGTTGACTTTCCTGCTCCTCGGATGCTGTCTGACCTGTTGCGCTTTTCCGGTTTCACATCTATTGACTCTGGCTTCTAGTATTTGCAGTCATTACTGTCTCCAAGTCATTGCTGACTGACCTGTGTTGATCTTTCCAACATGCTGAAAGAGACTGTTCATTATGTAGTTGATGAACATGCACAAATCTGGGATCATAGCAACAAAAATGGTTAACTAGGAGACAAGTATGCATCCATGTACCCAGACTGGCAAGTAATTGATGTTGTAGTGCTCTAACAGCAATTAAACTCAAGTAAATAATTAAGTAAAAAGAGCTGTTAATTCATGTACATCTCAATATCTGATTTATTACAATGCATCACATCTAAAGAATGAATAATAACAGTTCACATTTTAACAGATCCAATCTTTCCAGCTGATTAAGTCATAATGTTTTGTTTTGTTTGTTTTTGGAGACTGTTAGATTGCAGACAAGCAACATTGATCTCCAGTACGTTGCTCAGCTGCTATACTGACAGTAGATTCTTGTTGAAATTCAACGCAGTAAAAGAGTATACTTACAAGACAAACCAATGTCTATCATTTAAGCATGTTGTTTTGCAGACCTAAAGGAAGGGATATATTACAACTGAAAACTCAAATGAAGTTCTTTGAAAAATTGCATCATTCTGTTTACTTTTCTTGAAATACTTATTGCCTCACTGAAGTCAACTGATGCCAGAGAAGTGATTTGAGAGAATAGATGATGTATTGTGTTAATATGATGTTTAAGTCCTTCCAAATCAGTCTAAATTGTTGGGTTTATGGTGAGGTCATTTCTTTGTTAATAAGCATCAGTTTGCAGAATACAGGGACAATGATCTAGAATTTCCAATGGTCATATAGTTGTTCCTACAGCTTTGATGAGAGTTATGCATGGGAACCCTGCAGGATCCCTGATGGAATTGTCTGGGAAATTGAAGATTTTAAGGGCAATTCCTCTCATCCATTTAAACTGGAGCCTTTGGGTACCACTCCATTTAAGTTAGCAGTCACTCAAGAAAATGTAGACAGTTAAAAACTTTGCCTAAGTCCTGGTTAACTGTTAAAGTGACAGCCCCTAACTTAACATCCAACCACACTGACACCTTCCCTGGACTCCACACACCCACTCAGATCCTGATCTGATTGCACTTCCATCAACAGACCCAGGACACTCCTCGCCCCCAGAATGCAATACCTTATTCTTCACCTGGGATCTGACAGCCCCCCTCGTCCAGGGACCCAACCAGCCCCTCTCCCACGACTGGACCAGACACGTCCATTGCCCCTCTCCTCACTGGACCCAAAAACCCCTGACCTACCCTAAATACTCTATTGTTTACCAACAACTTACACACCTTGTGCTTTAACCCTCTACCAGCGTGACACCCAACCTGCCTGGCATCCTACCTACCTGACATCTTAACACCCTACACACTTGGTACCACGATTACCTGGCACCCTACTTGTGTGGCACCTAGACACCCTATTTAACAGGCACCCTACCCACCTGTCACTTGTACAATATGTTCATAGTTGCACCAAAACCACAAGGGTTCCAATCGAGGTGATCACCAAGTGAGGTCCATGAGCAGATAATCAGTGGGGAATATCAGAAAGATAATACAATTTTATTGGAGGAACTCCTATGTCCTTACATTCATGACAATGAAGCCTCATGTTTTGCACTCACACAGTGTGGCATGGAGGCTTCTCAAGAACGTCTTTGTCATGACTCCATATCCAATTGCATTAATAAATTTTCATGCTATACTAGGAGTAGAATGCCGCCAGTAAGTCGCTATGATTGCACAACCCTGAAAGATTCTCCTTCTGATCCCAGGTCATACACTTGAACACTTATAGTACAGTGTATGGCAGTTGCAAAGCATTGACTCAAAAATGCTAGGTATGGAATATGTTTGTGAAATGGGAACAGAAAGTGCTGCATTTAAGTGCTTTGTTGTTTAGCTGACATGACAAGAAGCAATTAGCACCTACAACATAATGATTTCATGAGGCTATAATTTTTGATATGCATTCTTAGACGATGCTCATATTGCCATATTATGGGTAGTATTACTGAATTACTGCAGTTGGCTGAGCCCCCTTATATAGTTATTAATGTTCCTGCTTAACCCAAGGGCCTAGGATTTGAAAATTCCCCTGTCCTTGTTAGACCTATACCCCGCACCATGTAGAGACGAGAGTTATCGTAACTCATTGGAATGCCCATTTCAAGAGCAGCTAGCCCTCTCCAATTCACTATAAGCTCCACCCCACCATCCCTTCCATCTAGAAATGCTTTCGAATTCCATCTGTATCCCTTCAACGAAATCAGTTGAATGGAGCCTATTTCCATTTCTCATTTTACCCAGGATTGTATAGGCTGCCCACTGATAAGTCCCCTGATGGTTATTGGTCAAAATCCCAGGATTGACTCTGGCCTATCCCCTTTGACGATTGGCAGGACATGATCATGACTGATCATGATCCAGTCCCTAGTGATATCTCAAGAGCACCTCAGATCACCGACCTGTAATCCCAGACTGATTACACTTGATTTGCAGAACTGATGATGGGCCAATCCCTCAGACTGCCAAGACATGGATCCCTCGACTCTCGTCAGACCAACTGCCTGACTGAGAATGGACATCGCTTGGACTGGGCAGTGGCTGCTAACTGACAATGATTCCCTTTCAGCCAACCAAGGAATGGTCCCCTTTGACTTCCAGACATGACCATTCGCTTGATACAGATGCAGTGTTAAGCAATTTGTATGATGGCTAGAACAAGCGTTCAATGTGTCACAGCCACCACGTTCCTGCAGTGAGTTCCATGGCAGCACTTCGCACTGTCAAGTTTCTCTGTAGAGGAGAATTAGAAGGGGCATATAAATAAGGTGAGTGGGGCCCTTAATGGGATGCAAATGCATGGAAATGAGGATTTTGCTCCTCAGTAGTGAGATTCTGAAGCCTCCCTTTAAAACTTGAATGGAAAATTGGAGAACTGTCTGATTTTTTCATTCTCACGGTGTTTTCCCATTTTTCTCACCATTGTTCATACGACACTATGGAAGAGATAGTTTGTGTTCATGTTCTGGGCTCTGTGCTCACTGATATTATTGTACATTACTTATTCATAGCTGAATGACTTCAGACACTACACTGACTCCATTACACAGAGAGAGTGACTGAAGGTGAGGTGGGTACCTTCATAACAGAACAGCACATGCCATGATGTCAGGCAACTATCTTGAAGATAGAGGCTTGTCTGATCTAGAACCTATGCCATAATCTAACAAGCACTGTAAACATTTGTGCACAGTAAGATCCCAAACAGTAATCAGACAACTGCTTAGTTTTGATGGTGTGAATTCCTGTAATTTTCTTCAAAAGTGGCTATTGGATCACCTGAACAGGTGGATAGGAGTTCAATTGAAAATGTCCCTTGACAAAACCTCTAAAAATGCAGCACTACTTTTTTGGCCAGCATTTATTGCTCATCCCTAGTTGCCCTTGAGAAGGTGGTGACAAGCTGCCTTCTTGAACCATCACAGTCCATTTGATTCAGGTGAACCCACAGCTCACAAATAGGGAGAGAATTGTAGGATTTTGGCCCAGTAACAATGAAGGAATGACGATATATTTCCAAGTCTGCGGGGTGAGTGGTTTGGAGAGGAAATTGCAGGTGGTGGTGTTCCCATGTACCCGCTGCCCTTGTCCTTCCAGATGGTAGTGGTCATTAGTTTAGAAGGTGCTGTCTAAGGAGCACGGGAAAACTTTGCAGTGCAACTTGTGAATGGTAAAGACTGCCGCTGAGCTGCTGAGTGTCAGTGGTGGAGGAACTGCATGCTTATGAAGTGGTGCCAATCAAACAAGCTGCTTTGTCCTGGATGGTGTCAAGCTTCTTGAGTTACTTATTGATTTTCTTTCCTTCTTCCTTCCTTTCTGCTTTTCTCATATAACAAAGCAGTTTTGGGAAGCAACCTGGCATAAGGCCAAACTAGCACCTTCATTAGTGAAGTGTACAGAAAGGTCTGCAGAAGAAGACATCTATTACAGTCTTAAATCTTCACTACTTTTGATTATTTACATTATATTATTTTGGCCCTTGTACCAGTGATTTTTTTTTTGGGTGAACTCCAAATGCCCAAACATTTGGGAATGTGAATCCCTGCCACTGAGGTAGGATTTTGGTACGTGGCAGCAACGTGCAGTTGCTTATAGTTATTAGATTATCTCATGTCACAATAATATTCTACTTCCAAGTTTTGAGAGCCATAGAACATAACATGAGGCAGTATTTAATCTTTAAAATGTGAAACACATTTATTAAACAAACAATAAAAAGTGAATAATTTCACAGTGATATAATTGTCATATATTTATAGTAGAATAACATCTGTTATCCATCTTCTTGAGTAGATAAAATAACAAGCTGCTGCAACTAAGAACTAAGCTGCATTTTTCTAACTCACATTTATCTACATGTTTATGTCTATTTCAGAAATTTCTACATTGTTTCCTTAATATTGTTTCCAAGAAGTTTTCATACATTTTCAGATTGCTTTTTCTGCTGTGATTCTTAACTCTCAATGAGATTCTTTGAATTAAGCTTTCTATCTCCTGGTTCTTTCAATTAAAATAATATTTCTGTGAACTGAATGGCTGGATGAGTCATTTCAGAGTGCAGTTAAGAGTCAATCACATTACTGTGGATCTAGAGTCCTATGTAGTCTGGACCAAGTAAACTTGGCAGATTTCCTTCCCTAAAGGACACTATTTAACTAGATGTGTTTTTACAACAATCGAGCAGCTTCATGGCACCAATACTAGCTTTACATTCCAGATTTATTAATAAAATTTAAATTTGCTATGATGGGATTTGAGCCTATATTTCCAAGGCTTGGGCCTCTGGAATATTGGTCAGTGACTAGTAATGAGAACATTAGATCACTTTATTTAAATGTACATACAGCACTCTGAATCTTTTTTTCCATCAAGGACACTGTGTAAACCTCTGAAGAAACCTTCAGCACCAAATGGGTTAATAACAACATTTATGCAATAAATGGCATCCTCTGCTTTGAGAATACCACATTTTTCAAAACAACGGGCTATTTCTCCTATTGTTGCATCACAGTGTACAATTGTGAATGTAATTAGAATTTCAATGATGAAGTAATGAATTGCATAATGTTTGACACTTGAATTGAATCATTTATTGTCACGTGTATTCAATGTAAAAATAGTGAAAAGTGTGTACCTTTGCTGTACGGACGTGGTGCCATTCACATTAACTTAGAATAAGAAAGAGAAAAAAATAACTTAAGAGAGACCAACTTTCCCTTCCACTGTCGCAGTCCCACTCTGAGCTTTCCAGCCCTCACCATGCCGCCGCCAGTGTCCCACTCTGGGCTGCCTCACAGGCTTGCTCTCGCTGTCATTTCCTCATGGGCCTGCTCTCGTCAGCCCGCTCTTGATGCGCTGCTGTTGGTCCATCCCACGCTCAATTCACTGTCACTGTAAGACACAACTTGCGCGTTCAGCTCCCACCACATGCTTCCTGGTCGTGGCACTTGTGATATCTATTACTATTTCCAAGAACCATCCAAGGGCAAAGGCAATTAGAACATAAATTTTTGCTCATCCTCCCGTTTCCTTAACCACTTCCTTGACTTCTTTGTGCGTTTGTGAGACACCTTCCGACAGGATGTTGGCCTTGGCCAGGCAGGAGCCTGACCCATCCTCCAAACTACCACCCACCTCTCCCCCGGGCCTGACCCATCCTCCAAACTACCACCCACCTCTCCCCTGGGCTGTGCAACAAGCAGCCACCTCCTTCAGATAATGTGCTGACCTGCAGCTGCTGCTCTGGTACCGAACACTTGCCTTCTCACTGCTCCTTCAGTCTCAAGCTGTTTCTCTTCCACAATTGCTGCTAGAAGGCAAAATGATATGTCACTAGGAAAGGTGGGGAGCCAGAGCACCAGAGACAGTAGCATTTAGGATTGCCTCCAGTTTGGAGAAAAAGTCTTGTCCTTGAAAATCCACCTCTGAGAGAATAGTACAGCCTGGGGCCATATGCTGTACCCCAGGGGTTACATGGTCCACTTTGGGAACCATTGTTTTATAACAATTCAGCACATAGTTTTTCACCCAATGTAAGGTCTCAAGGCTCTTGACTAGAAGATTTTACAAATAGATTCCTTAATTTCACTTCCTTTGTTGAACTTGTTCACTCCTTAAATATCTTTTTGACATGGGAGGAAACCCTAAGGTTACTTTTCTGACCCTGTCCTAATTTCAATTTGTACTGGCCAGTCATTTTCTTCTATTTTGCCTATGTTTACATTATCTTCTATATACAAAGGCTACTCAAGACTTTTTTAAACTGCTTTGATGTCTTACATACTTTTTCTTATAGGTGCTTTAAGCCAAAGGACAGTCCAAGCAACTTCAAAGCACTAAAACATGTTTGATTTATTATAGACAAAACATTTTGTTTCTTAATGGGATTTAGGTAAGGTAGTTTCGGAAGATTATTTGTTCAAAGTTATGAGCTTTCCAGAATTTGTGGTGTCCGTGGTTGTGGAATCAGCAAAATTAGCAAAAATGTCGACTAAGTTTATCTGTTTAACAAAGTGCCACAAATTTTGGAAGCGTTATGGTATGTTTGCTACTTAGAGATTGTTAATTCTGTAACTTTTTGTTTGCTTAACAAAATGCATAAAACAAACACACCTCAGCATGTAACAAACATTTTAGAGGCAATTAATATTAATGTGCTGACCTGCAGCTGCTGCTCTGGTAGGAAGGTGATATGATTTGGGCCAATCTTTTACATGAAAAATCGAATTTAAAATGTACCAATTTAGCAGCCTGACTGCATGCTCTCCAACTACACAAAATATTTGTTTGATTACTAAATGTCTCGGGTTGTTTATTTAGGCAGTCTGGGCAGACATTAAAATTAGGCTTTAGGCACAATAAATATGCAAATTTAAGACTAATGTTTATTATAGAGAAGACTTAGAAGTATTACTGCCAATGGGTATGTGCTATGATCTCCATGGTCTGTTAAAGCTCTAGGCCAACTTAGTGCCATCGTACACCATCCCATATGCCAACACACCACCTTTTGCCCTTACATCCTTCATGCCAATTCATCCTGTATTTGCTGCAAGCAGATCTGATGGGCTGTGCTGAGATTAAATAAAATATAGTTCCAAGTACATATTGCAGATTTCACAATATTAAAAAAAAGCATTTTCATTGTTAAAAGCCAAGTCGATACATTTAAATATCAATAAACACTTAAACACTTGTAAGAATGAACATTTGTTATTACAGCCCCCTATCAAAGATAAATAACCCCTTAATAGCAATTTGGAGATGTCAATCAAAATGTGAAGTTACAACACTACCATCCCAACCTCTTAATGCGACAATTATAGGTTGTTGAATCAATCAAGCAGTGCTAATATTATAATGATAACCATGAGGATTATATCATGCGCTCACTTTTTCAATTGACAGACATTGCAGAATGTGGTTTGAATTTCTCATTCTCGTTTATAATGTTTCGTCAAGTGAGATCCATGACACCCGGTCTGCAATGGCGTACAGTGACATTCTTCACGCAATCTTCTGTTCTTCATCTCATAAATTATGCAACGAGGCTCTTTGGTGCCCTTCTCATGGAATTGCATGGCAGTGGAAACAGAACTGCTCCTCATTGCCAGGCCTTTCAGTATATCCTCCATTGGTCCAAATTTGAAACCCAAGTGCACACCACTTCAGGCACGGTGAGACAGGAACTGCCCTGCATACCATGGTGCTGGAACATTATCAAGGAGCAAAAAACTCATAAAGTCTTGTTAGCTCCCCACTTTGTAAACAGGGACCTGGAGGGGCTGATGGCCATGGTGGTGGAAATAAAGACTTAAATTCTTCCTGCAGAAGAATGGTCCAAAAACAGAATGCCTAGCAATGCAGAAAGATAGTCAATGATTGTTTTCAAGAGTAAGTACGACCACCTTCTCTGTGCTACCTCACATTCACAGGGCTAACATTTAATCTAACTCTGTTATTGTTTATACCTCTCACCAAAGCTCATGAAATAAAAATCTCACTGTTGCATGCATCATATCCACTTAAAATCTCTTTCCCACCTCACTCTCCCAAACTACTAACAATTCTACTCTGTGTGCTTCTTATTCATTTAATGGAGACAGTCAATGGGGACACCTCACCACCTCTCCTGCATCACCACTAATTGTTCTACCATCCACTTTCATCATATCAAATGAATGAGGGGGGATCTCTTAGAGACTTACAAAATTCTACATGAATGGAACAGGGTAGATGCAGGGAGGATGTTCCCCATGGTGGGTGTGTCCAGAACAAGGAGTATTCGGGGTAGATGATTTAGGATGGAGATGAGGAGACATTTCTTCACCCAAAGAGTGGTGAGTCTGTGGAATTCATTACCACAGGAAGTAGTTGATACCAAAACATTGACTGTATTCAAGAGGCAACTGAATGTAGCACTTGGGGTGAATTGGATCAAAGATTATGGAGAGAAAGCAGGATTAGGCTACTGAGTTGGACGATCAGCCATGATCGTGAAGAATGGTGGAGCAGACTCAAAGGGCCAAATGGCCTCCTCTTGCTCCTATCTTCTATGTTTCTATGTTTTTATAAATCTTTCCCTTTGCCATATCGTAAGAAAAACTGGTCTACAACTTGGCTCACTGGGTGAAGACTGGTGATGGTGATGGGGGTGTGGACCATTTAATGACAAATCTACCCATTATCTTCATAGTGTTGTGCTATACATTTCTCCCATTAATATCAATGCTAAGCCTTAAAAAAAACTGCAAATGCTGGAAATCAGAAACAAAAACAGAAAATGCTGGTAAAAATGCAGGCTGGGCAGCATCTGTGGAGAGAGATCAGAGTTAACGTTTCAGGTCCAGTGACCCTTCTTCAGAAATGATGGTAACCCAGAAAAAGTTGTTTTTTTGTGCAGAAGATAGGGTGATTGGGGGGGGGGGGGGGGGGGGGGGGGGGGGGGGAGGGGGGTGCAGGGGAAGTGAGAAGTGACTGATAGATGGAGATAGAGCCCAAAGAAAGAGAAGATCAGTTGGACAAAGGAGTGGATAACGGTCAGGCTCGGATGGTGAATAGCTGTTAATGGGGACTGAATGTTTGTGGCTAACAATAACAGACCATGTGATAACAAGGCCTAGTGGTGGGGTTTGGGATAAGGACATGAGAGAAGGTGCTTCAAGCCCTAACATTTTTGAACCCGATATTGAGTCCAGAAGGCTGTAGAGTTACCAAGTGGAAAATAAGGTGCTGTTTTTCCAGCTTGCGCTGAGGTTCGCTGGAGCACAGCTGCATGCCGAGACAAATATTTTGTCCAGGTAACAAGGTGATGTGTTGAAGTGGCAGGCAACTGGAAACTCAGGGTCATTTTTGCAGACAGAACGTAAATGTTCTGCAAAGTGGTCATCTGGCCTACGCTTCATTTCCCCAATGCAAAGGAAACAGAGAAAAGTCTCAGTTAAATGGTGGGGACAAAGGATCAAATGTGGAAAGATATGGTAAATAAAGGTAAGAGAGGAAAATAGTAATACGGGGAAAGAGGCCTAGAATGGCAGGAAGAGGCAGAGGTAGAAACTAGGAATAAACTAACAATGAAGACTTGATGTTACAAAATATAGCAAAAATACAAAACTAGAGACTCTATATTTGAAGGCACAGCGCTTTCATAAAAAATGTAAACCAAATTGATCATGCACGTTGAAGTAAATAATTATGAATGTTAGCCATTACAAGAGATATGGCTATAGGATAACAATGATTGGGTCCTGAATATTAAGAGGTTCATGACACCCAAGATAAAACAGGAATAGGTGGTGAAGTAGCACTCTTAACCAGGCATGGAATTTGTGCAATATTAGAGATAACCTTGGATCATGAGATCAGCATGTGGAATCCCTTTGGGTGGAAGAGGACACAGACTAAGACACACAATCAGAGTGAAACAGACTTTGTCAGAATGAGACGCTGACAGAATAAGTATCTGGGAATTTGGATCAAAATCAGACTCAACTAATAAATTTAATGCAAAATTAATTACAGATGAAAGTCAGAATTAGATTTAGAACTTTTAAGGAAGTTACAAAGGAAGCTGCTTGTTAATGACTACTACCTTGCAAACACCTGAAATTCCTTGCCTGAGTTAGGTCTTAATTACTATTACAGGAAGTTTAGAAAAACTAGAGACTCATTAGAGGTCCCTCTTTATATAGGAAGGAATTGTTCAAAGTGAACAGTCAGATTAAACTGCATGGTCAAAGTAACGAAGACTTTTCTGGAATGAAAAAGAGACAGGGTACCTGGGAATTTGTGTGAAAATGGGAATTTTGGGAAAAGAGGTGCTCCAATTAAAGTTTTACAGAAAGAAATAAAGTTTCTGGAGTGAGAGGTGAGCAAGAGAAGGAAAAAGGTGCAGATTGTGAGGTGTACCTGCACTGAGACCAACAGCATCATGATGTCACAAGTGCAGGAACAGCAACTGATTGGTGAGTAGAATTAGATAGCATTTTGAATCTTTAAAGTGAATGTTGGGTGTTCGGTTTATGGTAATGTTTATTTCTCCCTTTTTACTTTTGAAAAATAGCTTATTAATCTTTCCTAGTAAACTTGGAGCTATTCGAAGCGAATCAAGGAGTTTTTAGTGTTGTGGGATGGCAGGACAGAGGAGTATAAACCTGTGGTATGTGTGACCATAGACCTATCATCTGTCCTAGACAAACACGTCTGCAGAAAATGTCACTGGCTGCACAAAACTCAGCTGTATGCTGTACTGAGGTATGGAAAGAAATGGAGGTGCAATAGTGACAGGGGATTCCACTATTAGGTTATCAGACAGGCATTTCTGTGGCATTAAAAATGATTATGTTTTGCCTTTTTGGTGCCATGCTCAAGGATGTTGCAGAGCAGCTGTAGGGTATCCTGCTGGAGGAGGTATACCAAGGTCCACATGGGTTATGGTGACAGATGTAGGAAGAGAGATGAGATCCTCAAAGCAGATTTCTGGGATTTAGGAAGAAAATTGAATGGCAGGGCATCAATTACAGGAATCTCAGCATTACTCTCAGTGCCACAAGCTCGTGAGCATAAGAGGAGGAGAATTGATTGATTGACTGTGTTGATTTGAGAACTGGTGTAAGAGGGAGGGCATCATATTTCTGAGGAATTAGGATGATCTCTGGTCAGATGGGGACCTGTAAAACTGGATTGATTTCACCATAACAGGACTGGGACTGATATCTTTGCAGAGAAATGTGCTGGTGCAGTGGGTTTAAAGTAGCTAGGGATAGGAACTGTACCCAAAATAGCAGGAAGTGAAGTTGGTAACAGATAATCAAAAAGATATTGAGGTGACTAGATGACCAGAGAAAGATAGCCAAGCATCAAATATGCTTCAAGAACAGAACGATATAAAAAAGACAGTTAAGAGCACTTTACCTGAATGTACACAGCATGTGTAACAAGGTACACGATCTAAAGGCACAAAAGGAGGTACATGAGTATGACCTAACTGATATTATAGAAACATGGGAGCATGGTGACCACGACTAAGAACTGAATATTCATGAATATGCAAAATTTAGGTGGGACAGACAAAGGGTGGAATTGTGCTGATGATATGGGATAGGATCCATACTTTAATAAAGGATGATCTTAGATTGAAAGAACAATGGGTGGAATCTGTTTGGGTGGAACTTCAGAATTAGCGAGTTGCAGCAGTTGGAGTTATTTATAAGCCACTGATGATACAAAGTATCTAGCATGGGTAACTTAAATCTGCTTATAGATGGTAAGCCAAATGAGCACTAGAGCTGTAAGGGACAAGTTTCTGGATTATGTTGGGAATGGTTTTTAAGAGCAGTATGTTAGGAAGCCAACTGGGAACAAGAAATCTCCCAGAATTAGAAATCCAAATGACTAAGCAAGATAAGGAGTTGAAGGAAATTAACAGTAGGAAGAACATTGTACTAGAGAAATTAATGCGAAAGAAAGTTGATAAATCCCCAGGATCTGATGGTCTGCATCCTATAGTGTAAAGGAGGTGGCAGTAGAGATATTTGATGTGTTGGTGATTTTCTTCCAAAAAATTTGCAGATCCTGGAATGATTTCTGTGGATTTGAGTGTAGCAAATGTCACCCCATGATTTAAGAAGGGAGCAAGAGAGAAAACAGGAAACTACAGACTTGTTAACCTTACAACAGTAGTAGGGAGAATGTTGGAACTAATGTAAAGGGAATCATAAATAGACACTTGAATGAAAATGATCTGATTGAGCATATCAAAAATGGATTTGTGAATGAGAAATCATGTTTGAGGGATGTCAGGAAAAGTTATTTTATCTGCACAGTGTCAGGAATCTGGAGCTCATTGCCTGTAAGAGTGGTAGAGACAGAAACCTCATAACATTTAAGAAGTATTCAGATGTGCGTTTGCAATGCAAAGGCATACAAGACTATGGGCCAAATGCTGAAAAATGGGATTAGAATGCTTGTTTTTGACCAGCATAGACTCAATGGGCTGAAGGGACTTTTTCTGTGCTGTAAATCTCTATAACCCTCTGATTTTACAATCCACTTGGAGGGCACTCAAATGCTGCATGGTAAGATGGGGCTAGAATTGGATGAAAGGGAAGCCAAAGAGAAGGGTAGATAATAAATCAAGCAACTTTGTAATCTTGCCAGTCTTTTTGATGAAAATTCCTTCAAATTCTCAATTTAACCAAAAAATTGCAAGATGCAATTCTATATTCCTTCTATAAAGAAAAATTCTGCAGGGATGATGTACCATCGGTGATTGATTACTGTGCACAGAAAAGTAGCAGGTGAGATGATTGGTTAGAATTTCAAGACCGAAGAGAATGACTAAAAAGTTAAATCAGGGAAAAGAAATTAGAGTATGAGAAGATTACCAGGAGTGGAAAAAAGGTTAGCAACATTTTCTACAGGCATTTAAAAAAAAGAATAAATGAAGTGACCATTGGTCCTCTCAAGAATGAGAATGTGGTGTTAATAGTAGATAGTAAGGAAATAGCTGATAAAATGAGCAAGTATTTTGCTTCTGTCTTCGCTGTAGAAAATATTTTAAAAATTCCCAGTAAAAGCTGTAAGTCAGGAAGTGGAAGGGAGAGAGGAATCCAGTGAAATTGCAATTACAAGGAAAGTGGTACTGAGCAAACTGATGGAGCTCAGGCTGACAAGCCTCGGACTCCTGATGAATTTCATCCTAGGGTGTTAAAAGAGGTGACTTATGAGGTAGTAAATGTGTTGTTGTTAATTTTCCAAAGTTTCCTTGATTCAGCAAAGGTTCTATCCGACTAGAAAGTAGCAAATAAAACTCTATTCAAGAAGGGAGTGAAGCAGAAAACAGGAAAATATAGGCCAATTACCTTGACGTCTGTTGTGGGGAATACATTAAAATTGATCATTAAAGAAATTGTAATTGTGCACTTAGAAATACCTGAAGCAGTACATAAGAATCAGCAGGGTTTCAACAAAGCAAAATACTGTTTAACCAATTTATTGAAGTTCTTTGAAAGAGTAACATGGATAGATAAAGGGGTGCTGGTAGTCATGACATACTTGGATTTCCAGAAGACGATTGATGACGTGCCACATTAAAGGACTTTGCAGAAAATAAAAACTCATTGTTGGTAAGTTTATAAGCTGAAGATTGGCTGACTTGCAGAAAACAGAGAGTGGGTGTCTGATTGATTGGCAAGATATAACAAGTACAGCCTCTACTGGAGCCTTCAATTTTTAGAAGTTTTATCAATGGCTTAGATGAGGAGAATGGAGGCATAAAAGCTAAATTCAGAGATGACACTTAGAAAAAATTGGAAAATATATTATGAAGATGACATAAGGAAAGTTTCAGATGGATGTAGATGAATACAGAGAGAGGGCAAAAGATCAGCAGATGGAGTATATTGTGAAAAATTGTAAAGTGATTCACCATGGTAGGAAAAATGAGAAAGCAAAACGCTATTTAAATGGAGAATGAATCTGAATTGTTGAGGATTTAGGTGTTCTATTGTATGAGTCACAAAAAATTAACATGCAGGTACACAACGTAACCAAGAAGGGCTGCTATCTTTTTGTCTGAAATGAAATCAAATTAGAAGTATGAATTTTAGGCCTCAGTTATTCAGGGCTTTAGTAAGATCACATCTTGAATAATGTGTGCAATTTTGGTCTCTTTATTTAAGGAGTTTTCTTTAATTTCATGCTTTTTAAAAGTTGTGGACTGAAATGAGAAAGAATTCATTCAAAATCTGTGACAACAAGGTGCAGGGCTGGATGAACACAGCAGGCCAAGCAGCATCATAGGAGCAGAGAGGCTGATGTTTCGGGCCTAGACCCTTCATCAGAAAAGGGGGAGGGGAAGGGGGTTCTGAAATAAATAGGGAGAGAGTGGGAGGCGGATAGAAGATGGATAGAGGAGAGGATAGGTGGAGAGGAAACAAACACGTCGAAGAGACAGGGATGGGGCCAGTAAAGGTGAGTGTAGATGGGGAGTTAGGGAGGGGATAGGTCAGTCCAGGGAGGACGGACAGGTCAAGGGGGCGGGATGAGGTTGGTCGGTAGGAGATGGAGGTGCGGCTTGAGGTGGGAGGAGGGGATAGGTGGGAGGAAGAACAGGTTAGGGAGGCAGGGACGAGCTGGACTGGTTTTGGGATGCGGTAGGGGGAGGGGAGATTTTGAAGCTTGTGAAATCCACATTGATACCATTGGGCTGCAGGGTTCCCAAGCGGAATATGAGTTGCTGTTCCTGCAACCTTCGGGTGGCATCGTTGTGGCACTGCAGGAGGCCCAGGATGGACATGTCATCTGAGGAATGGGAGGGGGAGTTGAAATGGTTCGCGACTGGGAGGTG
>NC_063336.1:54556369-54608582 GCF_021869965.1 Rhincodon typus
CAGCACAGGGGCTGACTCATTGTTTCCTGCAAGTAAAACAAATAGGAAATTTGAAGAAAACCAGTTAACCTTTCCTTCAGCTGTAAGTGATGACTTTTAATTGAAAAATCAGAGACATTTTAGTAGTGAACCAGCTACTATGTCCCTCTTGCATACTCGTGGAAGCACTTGGAAAAGGGAAGTCTGATGGAACTTTCAGATCAGTGTGAACCAACTGAATAGAATTTGTGGACAGAGAATGCTGAACTGTCTTTTCAATTTATTCCCTCTATCCATATATTTCCCCTTGGCTGTACATCTGTCTGTGTAAAGGGTAGCTCATAAAGGATTGAAGTTTTAATTAGGAAAGTTAAATGCTGATGATTTATAAATGTTTATCGATAGCTAGATTTTAATTACTTGTACTAAATATTAATCTTCTTCTGTGCAGAAACCTGCTCCATGCTTTCTATGGGCCTTAATCTGAAAATCATGCAAATTGGGGAATTTTCCAACATTTATAAAACTTTTGTGACAACTCCAGAAATAGCAGAGCTTGTTTCCAGAGTGCTATTTCAGTAAAGCAGGACTCTTCCCTTATGTAAAAATTGCCAAAGTGCTTTTTTGTCAGATCAGCTGTCCAAAGTATCTTGCACGTGGCAAGCTTTTTGCTATAAGCATCCTTTTACATCATTCTTAAAACAATTTCATAAGAAAACTCCTGTATGCTTGTTCTGTTTATTGACAGGAAGCACTACGTATTTCCCCAATGATGTCTGAGTGAAGCATTTACTTTCTCTGCTGCAATGTTTGCAATATAGTTTCTGGATAGTTTATGTTTTATTGAGTGGTAGTTGGTTGCTTCAAGCTTAATGTCCTTATACTTCGCATAGAAAAGATATACTGAACATGAAGGCTAACTACTTGATGTTTGAAATTACTTGCCAACGGCTAGATTTACCAGGGACCTATTCAGTCCTCCTATTTATAGAAAGGAGCTGTAGCTAGGGTTTCACAGTTATCTTTGACACTAATCAGACAGGAAGTACTGCTTTACTTATTCCAACATTAAGTGAGCCTCTTTAGTTCCAATCAACACACAGAAGTCTGCACCCTTCAGCTCCTATAACACTGTGTTCAAAGTATAATTTCACCTGAAGCAACTATTAATGATTTCTCAAACTATGCCTTTGGTTTTTAAGGTTTCACTGACTTTGCTATGAAACTGTTGTACTGAATGTTTGCATTTGCTATTGTATAAGCAATTGACTACGTAAAATACATCAATATTAATCATTTGTATGTTATACATGCAGATGCTGAAATTAAGGGAAAGAAAGAAATAAAAACATTTTTTCAACACAATTCATGTTTTTGACAATGTCTGACGTAGACAGACTGCAGATGACTGTAATCTGCTGTTGATTTTTTTTTGCCTTCTGTCAGGATATCCTCTGTAAAGACAACAGTGTGGTAGGTAATCTCTCATCACTGAACACACTCATATATTTTATTGATGTGCAGTGAAATTTGCATTTTTAAGTTTGAATCAGTTCCTGAAGTGGTATTGAAGATCAATTTATTTGCTGATGATACTACTAAAATATGCAATGTTAAGTAAAGGACATTAATTAGTAAACTTCTGTGATTTGTTTCATGTCAAAAAGGTTCAATTACAAAGTCACAAACAGGTATCCCTCCAATACTTTCAAAGCAATATATGGCAGCTTCAAAGCACAGACTTATTGAGCCAAAATGCTTATTTGTATTGAACTGCCAATTTCCATAATAGTACATCAAGACAAATGTGCATTCCATCATGTTGCAACTGTCAGTTATCAATGATACGGTTAATAACTATGATCTTGCCATGCTTAGTTCATAGATATGTGCTGAATTGTGTTAACATTAAAGGCAAGGAAAACTGTAATGTAGCCTTTAGTCTCTAACGCAAATATGTTATGCCACCTCTGGATATTCAGATGCATAGTGGTATCACAAGTCTCTTATTGAAACAATGTCAACTGCTTCAGCAAAGCAGAATGCTGTGCCACAGAGACATGCAGATGTTTTCTGACAGGGACAGAGCATTGAACCTTACAGGGTATGAGTGATGTGGGCTGTTGTGAGATTTGTGGCAGAGTTGAATGAAATATCTGGCATGGCAATATCAGGAACAACTCATGCCATCTTTTATGCACTTTACAACCTGGAGAGTTTCCAATTAAGGCATGTTAAATGCTTTCTTGATGGCAGAAATCTACTCATTGATATTTAGCATTTGGTCATACTAAACTGCCAAATAAACTAGATATCGAGGAAAATCAACCTGGAAACCGGAGAATGTACCTGTCAGATGCAGCTCACTGCTTGCTTCAAGTGACCTTCATCTTGCACTCAACCGAACTGCAGCCCAGGGCACGCTCAATGGGCACTAACTGTGCACACCTTCTATCCATTGGTATCCATCATCTGCCAATCATCCACAAGCTTCATGGCACCTCTCCAGTATATTGATAGTGTGCTCTTGTAGCAGAAACTTGCATTGCAGAGCACACCGGCAAGTAGCATCAAAAAGGTACTGCAGGAACACTTAGCACATGGGGACAAGATAGGGCAAAGATAGATTTTTGAACAGTTAAGAAATTAAGGGTGAGTGAGCAGGTGTGTGGAGCTTGAATCCATGATCTTATTGAATGGCTGAGCAGGCTCGATAGACCAGACGGCCTACTCCTGCTCCTATTTCTTACGTTCTCGTGTTTTTATGACAGGTACCTAATTCATAGATTGGACCAGGCTGCATATCTGTGCTGCTTGCTGGCTCTGTCAGTGCTCACTCACATATATCCAAACCACATTCATGCGCTATCTATGTCTTTTCTTGACAATTAACACAGTCATGCAGCCAGATGGCAGATCAGTGGTTGAAGGAATTTAACCCTGATAAATGAGAGGTGATGCTCGTTGGAAGAAGTAACAAGACAAGGGAATACTTAATGAATGGCAGGACACTAAGAAGCTCGGAGGAACAGAGGGATCTTGGGGTGCTTGTCTGTAGATCTCTCTAAGTGACAGGACAGGTTAATAGGGTAGTTAAGAAAGCACACAAGACATAAATTTTAGGAGAAGGGAGGTTATTTTGAAGCCGTACAGAACTTTGGTTAGGCCACAGCTGGAGTACTGTGTGCAGTTCTGGTCACCACGGTGTAGAAAGGATGTGATTGCTCTGGAAAGGGTGCAGGGGAGATTAACCAGGATGTTGCCCAGGATAGAGCATTTCAGCTATGAAGAGAGACTGGATATGCTTGGTTTTTTTTTAACAGCAGAGAAGGTTGAGGAGGGTCATGATAGAGGTGTATAAGATCATGAGAGGCATAGGTAGGATGAATAAAAAGCAGCTTTTCCCCTTAATTGAAGGGTCAGTAAGGAGGGGCTATAATTTCAAAGGCAGGAGGTTTAGAGAGGATTTGAGGAAAAACATATTCACCCAGAGGGTGATGGGAGTCTGGAATGCACTGCATGGGATGGTAGTTGAGACAGGGAACCTCACAATCTTTAAAAAGAACTTGGATGAGTGCTTGAAATGTCATAATATTCAAGGCTATGTGCTGAGTGTGGGAAAGCGGGACCAGCATAAATGGTAGGATATTTTTAGTGTTGCAGACTCCAAAGGCCTCTTCTGTCTATATTATTCAATGATTCTACAACTAGGCAGCTTGTCTTGCTGGTCAGCAGTCAAGGGAGCATTCATCTTTCTGAATGGCAGTGAGTTACATCAATCTCAAACCTGTCCCATGTGACATTGCCTTACATGACGAGCACACTGCATGTGCAGCAAGCAAGCAGCCATGTCTCAAAGTCTTAGGGGAGTAGTCATCACCAAAGTCCTTGGAGGCATCCATCAGTCAGTTAGGGGGACTCAGCACACTAAGTCAAGGGCAGCCTCTGATATTGCTCAAATGGTCCATGCCTCTGCAGTCCAGAAAGTAGGTCATAGTCAGCCCCATGGTCAGTCCAAGGATAGGGTTAATGCAGTACTGGAAGTGACCAGTTGGGAGTCTGGGCACTTCTTGTCCGAGATAGATCAGTCAGGCTGCTGAGAGGGCTCGGTGAGTGAGTCTGGTCCATCCACAGAAATTATGGGGAAAGTAGGTCAGTTGGTTGGGGGCGATGGGAGATGCGGGGCTGGAGGTGGTGAGGGCAGCAGTGGCCTCTGTTGCTTGTGGGAATGGAACTTAGCAACTTAGTCTTCAGGGCAGGGAGCTGCAGCTGCAAATCTGCCTGTGCCCTCATGGTTCGCTGCATTGTAGAAGCTTCTGGGTAATGTAACACTAGTGTCCCACATAGCTGCTCCTCCCTGTGTATGTGAATGAAGTCTCTCATTACCAACATCGCAGTGTCCTCTCCTGCCTGAGGCTGAGAGGGTGCCTGGTCTCCCACTGTCCTCTGAGTGAGAGTGGGCAAGGGCATTTCCTCCTTGGCCAGCTGATGAGATGACACAGTGAGCTGCTCACTGGGTTGCACTTGCACACTCTCAAAGCCTAACGTCCCACTGAGGTATCAGCATCTGAACTGGTAGGTGGGAGTGGCAAGTATGGGGGACAGGAGGCAGCTTTGTCGATGCTTCCTCTGAAGTTTCACTAAACTTGTCCTCAAAGATTCAGGAAGTAGCTTCTAGGGGAGCTGGGCATTTCATCAAAGAGGTGGTGGAATTGTTTGCAACACTGCAAGAAGGGGTTGCAGTCAGTGGTTAAACATGGTGTGCAATGAGTGAGAGTGACAGCAGAGTTACTGTGCTGCAACATTGCTGTTGCTCTTCTCATAGGGACTGCAAAGCTGAATGTCAGACACCTGTCCACCCATAAGGGCTCACCCTACCCTTTTGTGCTCTGTCTTCTCTTGTAATTAGATAAACAGAAGGTCTGAACAGGTGGCACTGTTGTTAGTCCTGGTGCAGATTGTAGAAAGACAGTGGAAAGTTGGTGGAAAGAGGTGATCTGAGGGAGTGAGGAGATAGCACAGAGGGCATGCATAGTTAGTGGAGATGGAGGTTGTGAGAAAGTGAGAACGAATGATGAAAGATCTTGTAAGCAATAGTGAGAGTGCCAGAACATGAGCACTGGTGGGAGTTGAGTCTAGTAGCAGAGATAGAATGAGTGTGAGGTAACAGAGTGAAGAATCTTTCAAAAGCTGCTTAAAACTGTCCATCAAAAAGAGAATTCGCCCTCACCTTTACTGATATAAGTGGTTTTGGCAACTCAGCCAAGCATTCATAATGGACTTAGCTGATGTAACATCCCTTGGGAAATGTGAACACTGAACTCTTTTCAAACTATTGGAATAGATGATATTTATTTTCTAATTTATACTAGATGGCCCGTAAATGCTCGGCATTATGTATTCACTTTTTCTCTAACTGACAGCTGCATCTTTAATTTTCATATTTAAAGGAATAAGGTTTTAAATAACACCAGATTGTAACTCTTACACAGACTATATCCGCTCATCAGGTGCACGTACATCTCTATAAATTCCACATTCCCACACTACAGAATTATGTCCTTTGAACAGTCAAATTTGGGTCAGTTTGAACACAGGGCTAATTTCAAATGATCCTGACAAGTGTTCATGTGTTTGTGGGTCTCATGGCCTCTACCCAACACTGACACTCTGCCAGCAAAAATACTTTCCACTGGAAGTGGGGGTCAAGACTTCCACATTTGGGTCTTTCCTGCTATATTTTAAAAGCCTCTGAATTCGAGCTACCTCTGTGAAAATCGGATCTATGCCTCTCAAAATAGGTAAAATTTTCATCGATGTAATGCTACACACTGTTGTTTGGGCAAGAAACAGGAAGAAGGCCTACTCATTTAAAAAAACAAGGCCCACTTCAACAATGTCTTCATTCCATGTAATCTCTATCATTAAATGCAAGCGCAGCAATGGTATGGGAATATCATTACTCCCAATTTCAGTTTCAAATCACATCCCATCTTGGCTTGGACATATATTACTATTCCAACATGGTTACTGGAATGCACAATAATAACTTCATTGGAGCATTGTTACTACAGATACTGTAGTATTTCAAAGAAAAGGCCCAGTGTCACTTTCTTTGGACAAATGAACAGAACAACAATTATGGGGTTGCCCAATTCACCATCCACAAAGAACAAGTTTGAAATGAAACCTACTACCACTGTTGCTAATACATTCAATTAGAAATCAACCCCAAGGCTAGTAGGGCTGAAGGCAAGAAGCTGGAAAGTCTTAAGAATCCATGAGGTACAAGGTAACTAATTCTATTTTCCTTGACTAGATCAGCAGAAACTGGAAGTTCCGAGATCAGAGAAGGATTTGAAAACAATAATGCACATTTTGAAATTGAGCCATTACTGGCTCAGGATTGAATGTACATAAGTGAGCAGGGCATAAATAGTTGAATGAACTCTGTTGTGAATTAGAATGTGGGCGACCAAGTTAGCATATGAGTTCATGTTCTTGAAGTGTGGATTATGGGAGACTGACTCGGAGAGTGTGAAGTGTCAAGTTTAAAGACACAGATGAAAATTTCAGCAACTCTTAATTTAGTGCTCTTATCTACTTAGCATCTTCCCAGATTTTCCCAGGAGAACTGAAGAAGGATCACTAGGCTTGAAACATTGACTGTGCTTTTTCTCTACAGATGCTGCTAGATGTGCCGAGTTTCTGCAGCAATTTCTGTTTTAAGATCTTTAACATCCACAGTTTTTTTTGTTTTATCTTCCTAGATTAATTTGATTTTCCATATGGGTGTTTCCAGGGTACTGTCCAGTTTTTGAATACTTGCCAAAATGCTTGCTGTGTGGAATCTAATTCTCCAATGCCTAGACAGGATCATCTTGGAATTTATAACTGCTGAAAATCTCCAATACCTGCTTCATCTTTCCCTCTAACAACAGAGTTTGAGTTTCTTTGGCATTGAAACATAAAATACCCATTCACCCTCTTATGAAGAGTCATCTACACTCAAAACATTAGCTTGCTGTCTCTCCATGGATGCTGCCTGACCTGCTGTGATTTCCAGCACTTTTTGGTTTCAAACACCCATTCACCTTCATCAGCTGCCCCTTCCCCTCATCCCCACCTATTTGCCCACCTCACCAAACTGCTCCTCAGGTTTTCCCATACCCTGATGCGATTCTCAAGTTTCTTACCTAACTTCCTCCCTCCCCAAGTTCCTCATCCATATGAAACATTTTCCACTTAAATTCATTCTCTCTAGACAAATGACAACTAACTTCCTGCTCTGGCTATCATGACAGCTGCACTCTCTTCAGACCTCTCCTCTTTTCGAAACAGCCAAGGTGATCTTAATGTCCCATAAAATTGCCCTCAAATCCTTCCCACTTCCTTTTCCAATTCAGGGTTATGACGTAATCAGCCAAATTTGTGGGTAACTTTCCCATGAAAACTCCCTTCAATGAAAATTCTGGCTGAGGTAGTCCTGACCAAAGATATAAACAATATTCAGGGCAGCTGTGATCAGCTATTTTGCTGCTTTTTGGCCACTCTGTGACTTTGACTTGATTGACCGATCTATTCTTAGTGGCACAATGATGCACTTTGGAAGGAATACTAAGACAAGGGAATATTCAATGAATTATAGTACATTAGGAAGCTCAGGGGAAGAGAAGGATATCAGAGAGCTTGTCCACAGATCCCTGAAAGTGGCAGGACAGGTTAATAGGGTGTTTAAGAAAGTATACAGGATGCTTGCCCTTATCAGTCATGGTGTGGATTATAAGAGCAGGAAGGTATCTGCTGATCTAGTCAAGGAAAATAGAATTAGTTACCTTGTACCTCATGGATTCTGAAGACTTTCCAGCTTCTTGCCTCCAGCCCTAGTAGCCTTGGGGTTGATTTCTAATTGATTTCTTAGGTCACAGCTGGAGTACAGTGTGCAGTTCCGGTCACCACACTATAGGAAGGGGTTACAGAGACAATTCACCAGAATGTTGCTTGGTTGAAGAATTTTAGCTATGAAGAGAGGCTGGATGGGCTCGAGTTGTTTCCTTTGGAATAGAGAAGTCTGAGGGGGACATGACAGGGTGTATGCAATTGCACAGGTCATAGACAGGGTGGATAGGAAGCAGCTGTTCCCCTCAACTGAAGAGTCAATAACGAGGCAGTATAATTTGAAAATGAAGGTCAGGAGATTTAGAAGGGACTTAAGGAAAAAGATTTTCACCCAGTGGATGATGGGAGCCTAGAATGCACTGGCTAGGAGAGTAGTAGAGACGGCAAAACTTACAATCTTTAAAAAGTATGTGGATGAGTAGTTGAAATGTTATAACATTCAGGGCTATGGGCCAAGTGCTGGGAAATGGGATTAGTATAGGTAGTAATGTTTTTTTTGTTGGTGCAGACTCAATGGACTGAAGGACCGCTTCTCTAATCCATAACTCTATGACTCTACGGCACCACATTAATTGTTTCTAATGATTTTTTTTAAACCAAGCTTAGATATCTCCATCAATAAAGAGAAACAGTTTGTATTTATACAGCACATTTCGTGTAATGTCCCTGCTTTTCTTAGCAATTAAAGCCATGGAATCTTTAACACTTAAGACAGCAGACTTAGATTTGGTTTAATGTCTCATCTGAAGGGTAGTATCTGTGACACTGCAATATTCCCTTAGCACTGCACTGAAGTTCAGCCAGGGTTATGTGATCAAGTCTCTGGTGTAGCACTTGAGCCTATAACTTTCTGAACTTGACAGTTTGACATCTTTTCCCAAATCTGCAGCACCAGTTAAATAGTACTTGACTCACTCCTGTTCCACATTCACATGCTGAAATGGATGATATTAACTCCCACAGTCCATCAAAGCTGACAGAATAAGATTCAGTTCTGAGGAAGGGTCACCGGACCCGAAACATTAACTCTGAAATTCTCTTCACAGATGCTGCCAGACCTGCTGAGCTTTTCAGGCAACTTCTGTTTTTGTTGTTGTTAAAGCTGACAGAATGCTTGGCTGCCATCTATTCTCAGATAAGCTGTAACTTCTTCAGTTACAGGGGCCTCTCCTACAAATAAGTTGGCCTGGCTGCCATGGTTTCCACATTAAATTCAGCTTCTTGAGATTCTTGCTAAAGTGTAGCATCCAGAATTGGTAGGAACATTCCTGCTGAGGTATCACCTTAGCGATTGTAAACGCTGAACATAATTTCCTTGCTTTTATACTCTACACCACTATTTATAAGGCCACAGATCCTATCTACCAAACATGCTTTCTGATATCAACACATTGTTAGAATAGCTTCTGCTCGTTAGCGTGTATTAGCACAGGATAATGCAAGAAGCGAACTACACTTAATCCTGATTGAGCACAGTCTCCAATGTACTGGATTAATCTGGATGTTAGCATATAAGGAAAACATGGGAAAACTGGCATCAAGCATCAAGACAATCCTGAAACCGATGACATACAATTTTCAAGTTGCAAGTAGAAGTGGGAGAAACTTCTCAAATTGTTTAAATAAGTGTTTTGACCCCTGCTGAAAATATACTTTAATCATGGGAATTACTAGCTACTGAGATTCTGACCTATGGAAAATAAAGTGTTTCATGTTTCCTGGTAACAGCTGGTGCAAGAAACACATGCAGTGTCCATCAAAATTTGGATTTGATCTTTGGATTAATTTATATACATTCAGGTCTTATAACTCTCAAAACAAAATTTCAAAGAAGGTCTAATTCTCATTACCCTCTCATTTCCTTCCAGCACAATTTTGTACATGTTTCTTATGTCAATATTTAACCAGGTCTTCACAAGCACATGATGACCATTTTTTCTTACTAACTTACTATTTGAATTGCCACAATTCTTAATCCACTGAGCACTGTTTTATCAGCAAGAACACACAAAAAAAAGTAGCCTTACCCAAATAGTTATTTAGAAATTGCTATATAATTAACGGTACTTGATGTTTTTCCACCTCCTTGATAATTGTCTTACATTGATGACATACTACAGTTGATATAAAAGATCACTGCACTTTAAATTAGTTCTAGGACAGCCTGCTATCACAATTGTAAATTTCTTCATAAAATATGATTTAATGCAAAGAAAAAATAATGTGGTGAATAAGCACTCTTTGACACCATAAAAAAAATTAGATTTCTACCATCTTCTTCAGTGGATGATTTCTTTCTACCTCCGCAACCTGGCCCCCATTTTCCATATTAGCAATAAATGTATAATTAGCTATATTTTCTGAGTAATTGGAATAAATAATTTTTCAGCTGAATAAAAACTGAAAGCACTGTGGATGCTGTAAATCATGGGCCCCAGTTAAGCTTGTGTCTTCGTGGGGTATGTGGAACATTCCCTGTTCCAGTCTTATTCCGGCCCCCACCCACAAATCTTTCTCCAATTATATCAGTGATATCAGGTGCTGCTTCCCTCTCTAGTCCAGAATGGGAAAAGTTCATTGATTTTGCTTCCAATTTTCCTCAGAAATGAAGAAGGGTATCGACCCGAAATGTCAGCTTTCCTGCTCCTCTGATGCTGCCTGGCCTGCTGTGTTCATCCAGCTCCACACTGTGTTATCTCTGACTCCAGCATCGGCAGTTCTTACTATCTCTGAGCTTCAGTTGCAAACCACTTTAACACACCGCTCTGTTCCCTAGGCAACATCTCTGTCTCTGGCTTGCTGCAGTGTTCCAGTGAAGCTCAGCGCAAGCTGGAAGAACAACACCTCATTTTTCGCTTGGGGACCCTGCAGCCCCCCAGGCTCAAGATCGAGTTCAATAACTTTAGGGCCTGAACTCTCCCATGTCCCTGCCCCCTACCCCATATACCAGGTCTTGTTATCACATAGTCTGCCATTACACAATACCTATTGTTAGTCACTAACAATTTCCATTAATGGCTATTCATCCTCCTAGCCAAATCCACTCCTTTGTCCATCCATCTGTCTTTTTTCTCTTTGGGTTCTATCCCATACTATCATTTACTCCTGACCCCTCCCCCCACCCTATCTTCTGCATATAAATCGACATATTCCTAGCTACCATCAGTTCTGAGGAAGGGTCATGGGATCTGAAATGTTAACTCTGGTTTCTCTTCAGAGATGTTGCTAGACCTGCTGAGCTTTTCCAGCAACTTCTGAATGTTTCCCTTCAAAAATCCACTTAGCTTGCATTTCTGCTCTTGTGCTGAAAAATAACACACATACTTGTGTTGCCCTTGAGTTTACTTATTAAAAAAAAAATTGCGTGCTTATTTAACAGATTCAAATAAACGGTTAGTTGAATCTTGGAAAACTAATACATCTTATTTAGACAATTTATAATTCAGTTAAAACTGTCTTTTTAAACATTTATGGACACAAAGCTACGCTGATGTTTGAACAAATCCTTTGCACTGCCTTTACCATTTATATTTGAGCTTCTTTCTGGATATTCTGTTTATACAAACAAAATTATCCAACAGTAATGTTTTGAAATGCTGCTTGGTTATAAACAATATAAATCTAAGCAAACTGAAAAGATCCTGATTGAAAAATATCAGTTCAAAGTCATCAAAACTCTTAGCTATTATGCGATTGTAGAATCATTACTGATCTGTGTAATTTAATTCATGGAGATTGTACTGTAATTTTTAAGTCTTTAAAACTGACTAATAACTTGAGTAATAGTCACCAATAATATGCAGTATCATTGTTTTTCTTGACAGGATCTGTGGTTATTAGGAGATTCTTAAAAAAAAAAGTGTTGATAGTTCAAAACCATCCTGTGTTGGAGAACTGTTTTTTTTTAATTCACCCTTGGGATGTGTCTAGTTCTGACTGTCCAGCATTTATTGCCCGTGCTTAGTTGCCCCTGAGAAAGTAATGGTGAGCTAACTTTTTGAACCACTGTGATCCACTTCATCTGGTAGACCCACAATGCTACTTGGGAAGGAATTCCACAGTTTTGGCCCAGTGGCACTGAAGGAGCAGTGATAGCTCATAGATTGAATGCACTGCCATTGCTGAGCATTGGTGGTGAATGGAGTGAATGTATGTCAATGTGATATCAATCAAGTAGATGGATTCATCCTTCCTGGTGTCAAGCTTCTTGAGTGTTGGTTGAGTTGCACTCATCCAGACAAGTGGGGAGAATTCCATCACATTGCTGAGTTGTGCCTTGTAAATGGTGGGTAGGCTTTGGGGAGTCAGGAGGTGAGTTACTATCTTCCCTCCGACCTTGTTGTGTAACCACAGTATTTATATGGCTAATACTATTCAGTTTCTGGTCAGTTGCCAGCTAAAGGGTAATAGTGTGTTTAAGTTGCATTAAGGAGCATTGGCAATGTGATAAAATATGCACAGATTGCTCAGTTTATCTCATAACTTTTTCTCCAAAAAAGTGGTTTTCTGACCATTACTCAAGAAATGAAGAAAAGCACAGATACTTGAGATATAAATTTGTTTCAATTAAATATCGGAGATTTCAAATTAGCATTGTTTGATTACATAATGCCACTATGAAGAGAGATTTGAGGATTTGAATCCATCCCGAAAGTCTGACACTGTATACCTGTTATAATTAGAATGAAACAGTAAATGAAATAAATGAGAAAAGCCACCTCCGCATAATAGAAGACAATGAAAGACTAACATCAGGCTAGTTCCCATTTTAATGGGAACTCAGTTGTAAGGTATTTGAATGGTGAATCAGGGAAGGCGTTGTATGTTAATGGGGCTGGATATTGTTTTCTAAGAGAAATAAATGATGAAGAGAAAGTAATAAATGGAGGATTAATTGCATACACTTGGTTTGTATCCTTTTGAATTTAAAAATTTAGGATTAAGAGTCTAATGATGACCACAAATCCATTGCCAATTGTTGGAAAAACACATCTGGTTCACTAATGCCCTTTAGGGAAGTAAACTGCCATCCTTACCTGCTCTGGACTACATGTCACTCTAGACCCACAGCCATGTGGTTGACTCTTAACTGCCCTTTGGGCAATTAGGGATGGACAATAAATGCTGACCTAGCCTGCAATGCCCTCATCCTGAGAATGAATGTTTAAAAAATTCAAAGGACAATTTAATCAGGATAATTAAAATGATAAAGCGATCCAATGAGATAGAAAAACTGATTCCTTTGCTTGAGAATCAAGAACAAAGGGGTGCACTTTTAAAGTTAAACCATTTAAGAGTGAAATCAAGAAGCATTTTTCACAAAGAAGATAATGCCAATCTGAACCTCTTCCCTCTCTCTTTGCCTAAACACCAAGGATGCTATGTCAAGAAATTTTCAAGACTGAGAGTGATTAATGTTTATTTGGTAAAACACTATGGAGCAAAGTTGGGTAAACACAATGGATGTATAGATCTGCTCTATTATGATTTATGAATAGGCTTGAAGGCTCAAAGGATAAGGACAATTATAGGTTTGCAAATGTTCTTTGGAGAGCAAGGGCTTCGTTGATGCAAGGGTTGTAAATGGGTCATCACTAGACCCGCTGATCAGAGTTGATGAGCTAGGTTGGATTAAGTTCCTTTGTTATTACTTTGTTAACTTTGACAGTCAGGTCGTGTAAATTAGGCAAACAAGTATCAATATATTTGTTGCATTCAGTTGTATATGATATTGTCTGCCAAAAAACAACACAAGAAATTATTGAAACATTTTACTTCCAGTAAAAATAATTAGACAAGTAGCACAGAAAAGAAAAATGTACAGTGAGAAACATATTTTCAAAAATAATTGCTAATAACACATTCAACGTTACAAGGAAATGAAAAGTTAGCTTCATACCCTCAAAACAGGCATTGCAGAATTGTCTAAATCTTTGTATAAGTCATTATAGGAAGTATGAGGGAAGCTAAGTGAAATGGAGAGGAGGGAAATATGACAGAAAGGCTATATATACTTGGCATTTAAAGAAATAGCAACTAGGAAGTTCAGCAATCAATGAGTGATTAAGAAGGTACCTCAGACTATCATCAAGCACTGATTTCTAACAAATCTACAGAAGTTCCTCACTGGAATCATTTTAGTCAGAATCTCAGTGTGTAACTCCTGCAGCTGCTAAGATTCTTTCCCTGCCATGAAGGCCTGTGATCAGAGCTGTTCCAGGATGACTACAAGCTGGGTGTCCCCATTAAAACCACACAGCAATTTTGTCACCCTGCTATTTTTCTCTGACCAAAAATGGTATTTACACATGGGCTACAAATCGCTGAAGTCAGAGGATTGCTCTATAAAAGTTTGCTGGGTCATTTTCAATTGTATCACCCAAACTGTAGAAGCTACCAAACTAAAAAAAGTGAGCAGAGAGGTTGTGTTTAAAAGCAGCTGTACCTCTTCAAATAAGTTTGCAAATAGTTCACAATGCATTCTGGTCAGTTTAGAATTGAGACACTTAACTGTTAATTCCTCATAGCATCATTGCATTTTCTTATTTGCTTCAATTATAATTGAAAGCAGAAGTTTTGTTTTATAAAGTGTCCCAAAAGTACACTGCATTACAAAATGTAAGACTTTCTTTAAGAGGTGATCTCACATTGTTAAACACTATCTCTACTGCAGTGAAGCACAGTCTTAAACATTTCCACGTGGTTTACTGAGAATTCATGAATTTACTTTCAGCTTTTGCTTAGCATTTAACTAACGTTCAGATTCTGCAAGGCTGTGCTGCCCGTGAACAAGTCTGTCTAACTTGACTAAGTATAATCTAAGTAGACAATAGAATAAACTAGAATTTGTAGGTGTTGGGCAATTCACAGATTTCTCAGCGTGGAGCTGGAGGAATACAGCAGGCCATGCAGGCATCAGAGGAGCAGGAAAGTTGACGTTTTGGGTCGGGACCCTTCCTCCAGCTCCACACTGTGTTATCTCTGACTCCAGCATTTGCAGTTCTTACTAGCTCACAGTTTTCTCATTAGTTAAACATTTTCTGTACCCTTCAGCTGAAATATTTTATGCCCTGTTTAGTTGCTGATAACAGCATGGAGAGGATAAAGGACTCTGGTGAACAATTGACAAATTGTGCATCTCCTCAAACAATTAAAATGTTTAGAAATAAACAGGAAGGGCTGAAAATAAGGTAATTGAAATCGGTGGATTTAACTTCAAATCACATGCAGAAAGGAAAATAAAGATAAGGACAGAAATAATCAATTGATCAAGTGATGAAAAGAAGACAAAAGAAAAGTAAGAAATTAAAACAAAGTAATAACATTTGAGATTTTAACATTCTCAAACAAGATCTCATAACCTGAAAGCATGACATCAACAGTTCTAATTGTTCAGAAAATAAAAACCGAAAGAACTGCGGATGCTGGAAATCAGAAACAGAAACAGAAATTGCTAGAAAAGCTCAGCAGGTTTGGCAGCATCTGTGGAAGGAAATCAGAATGAATGTTTCTGGTCCAGTGACCCTTCCTCAGAACTGAGGAACTGGAGTTCCAAGGAAGGATCATTGGATCTGAAATGTTAACTTTGATTTGTGTCCACAGATGCTGCCAAACCTGCTGAACTTGGCCAGCAATTTCTGTATTGTTCAATTGTTCACATTCTGGGCAAGAGACAATGATTGATAGTCATCATAATTAATGCATTATTATAAATATATTTAATTAACGAATAGATCTAACTTTCTGTGGTTTGTATGATGGCTATTAATTTTTAAATACAATAGCTTCATTAACTTTAGAAGCAGGTGAACTGTAAGGTGTCATTCTCATGAATCTAATAATGGAGAAGCCAAATCATTCTGTAAATTGATAACAATTTACAAATTACAGGTTATTTCTTCCTTGTGCTCGTTGCTGGCTGATCAATACATTCATGACATACATCATTCATCCACCATTATTAGTTCTACCCCAGGTATTGGTGAAAAATAACTTGTTTTTGTTACTGTAATTCAGATTGAGCAATGGCTCTGATTATTTCATAGTGGTCACACGTCCCTTCCTCCACACAGAGGGTGAGGAGTCGGACATCTGGCACCTCTCTGATGATCTGAGTTCTTTCTGTCTTGTTGTGGGTGAGTTTATCCCGCATCAAGAGTAAGAGAAGGATTGAGTGTGATGGCAGTAGGTGCATGAGCACTTTACTAGTATCCAGCAAAACCATGTCAGTGGGTGAGCCCTCCCAGTAAGTGTTTAGAAGTGAAGTGCTGGGAAAGTATGAGAACATTGACTGCGAGAGGTGAGTGTTAGTTTTTCTGTGCATATCATGCATCAGATGCACAGGTTGGCATGTATGTAACTTGTCTGTGCAATACAGTTAGACTGAATGGTGTCCCTACGAGTATGAGCTTATGGTGAGTAGAATATGTCACTCATTTTTGCAGAATGCAGGATATTGTTCATCGTTTTCCTGCACTGAAGCCAGTGGGGACCACTGGTTCTCACCTGCATTGCAACCTCATTCCAGGCTGCTAGGGTCTAGTGAGTGAACTTTTTGATACTATGCCTGAAGAAGACAACCTCCCTTAGTAATGAGGTCTCACTAAATCTTGGGGCTAACTTGAGTCAACACTAAGATATGTCAACAAACACTGGCTCCTGTGATGCTACAGGATTGCAATGACTGAAGGGGTTCCCTGTTTTTCTTTAAAAATGGCATCTGAGCCTTCATCCTCAGAAGCTCCAGGCAAGGATGAGAATTTCCTGCCCGCCCTCACCATGTGATTCACCACTTAACTTGCATTACAACTCGCTTGCATGTGCAATGAGCTGAAAATTGCATAAATGTACAATCTTGAGCCATTGGCAGAAGTGACAACTTCCGATTTACTAGATGCCCAATTTTTAAACTGCAAATGGAAATTCCCAACTATAATTTCTTTCCAGATGCAATGCAAATATCAGCTTCCATAATATATTAGTGCTTCCTAAAAATTGAAGTGAGTCCTTATGAAAAATAACATCTCTAATAACGTGCACGCATAAAGCTGGATTTACAAATATGATCTTAATCTCTGAATTACTTGTGTCACATTTGTCACTTCTGAGGATCATATGAAACCAAAGCAAATTTTAAACTGAAGGGTCATTTGAAGCCATGAGCAATAACAGAGGACAGAATCTTATGGTAATGAATGACACGGACAATGGTGAGATTTGTGGCAAAATCATGTGAGAGCTCCAGTGAGGTCTATCTTGACATGGAGGGCAACTCACTGCATTGTTTATGCATAGCCTGGGCAGTGAGGTGAATTTCTCACTCGACAACAGAGAGGGATTTTAGCTTGTTAAAGATTTATTAATGGCACAAATCTCTTCGTTACTATTCAGCTTCCCATCTTACCAAAGACATCGAACAAACTCGACGTCAAGAATTCTCGAAATGGAAGTCACAGCAGGCACCTAGCGACCTCAGCTGACTGCTGGCTTTGAACAGCCTCCATGTTGCTCAGCACCAAACAGCACATCAGAGCATGATCCATGGGCACCAGACAAACACACTCCTTATCCATAGACATTTGCATCATATTTGCCAAATCCTCAGGATCCTCCTGCCACCATTCTGATGCATTTGGAGGACACTGAGGAAACACGGACCTGCATGGCAGCGTACACCAGTAGCTAGAATTGACAGATTGCTGCAAGGATGCTTTGCAGACAGGGTCAGGGACCCCGCTCAGGGATGGACCAGGTTCCACCTGAGAGCTGCTCATTTCCTCTCTTTGTGCTTGTTCCCTTATCAAACTGCATGCTTACCCCATCAATGCCTTGTCTTATCATGCTAATTAGATAGGGAGGGTGAAGGTAGAATGCCAAGCCACCTCTGGAGTGTTCTGAGAGGAGACTCCTGAGGAGGCTGTGTGCAGTTGCTCATTTGTCTGGATGCTTTCTGGCACTGCCCCCTCACCTTGTGAGGAAGGACCCCTGGAGAGCTTGCTAGATTCCCCATTTCCCTCTCACTACGCCTTTGATCCTGAGGACTAATGACGGGGACAGTGGAGTGCAGTTGTAGACAAAGGGTGGCTTGTTTGGAGCAGCTGGGTCCTTATAGAGTAGGCTGCACATCCGAAGTCTTTTGGTTACGAAAGCCATTGTCCCTCACATTCCTGCCTGCCACTCCTGTTCCTCCATGAGCGCGTTGGTAAACTCCCTGATTGCCAACACCACAGCGCCCTCTCCTGCCTGAGGCTGAACAGGTGTTTGGTCTCTGACAGTCCTCCGAGTGCCAGCTGCCTGGGCATTTCTTTCTCAATCAGTTGCGGAGAGTTACTGTGAGGGGCTCACCAGCTTGTGCTCTGAAACTGTCTATGTCTTAGACTCCTATTGAAAAGTCAGAGTCTGAGCTGCTGGGATGTACAGGAGGCAGAAGCCTTACCAATGTTTCCTCTCAAGTCTCAGTCCTCCTGACCTCAGTGATCAAGGAGGTGGATCCTGATGGAGCAGCCCAGTTCTCCACTGAGATTGTAGATATCCCATTGGTACCTGCAAGAGACAAAGGACAGAACCTATCATGGTTAGTGGTTAGAAGAGGTATGCAATGAATAACACTGACTGGGTTAATGTAAGAGTTGCAATGGAGTAAAGAGTGGTACTAATTCATTTGGCAGGACATTAATGTCTTGACATCCTCACATGACAAGTTCCAGTCTGCTTTTGCAAGGTACACAAATGTTTTCTCATAGGAGGGATGAAGTCTGATTTTGGACATTCCTCTATGCATCCAGGCCATTTCTGCTCTATTATGGGGAATCTGCTTCTGGAATGAAAGAAAGGAAGTGATTATGTAAGGTGAATGTGTCAGTGCTGATGCAGGGTATCAAACGGCAGTGAGGTATGCCAGGTGAGTGAGCAGGTAGTGCAGGGGCCATGCTGAGTTAGTGGCTTGGGAGGTTGGGGTGGGAGTAGGGGTTGGGTGTTTGACGGCAAGTGGCAAAGCATGCACCTTGATGGGAGGTGGGTGCATTAGTAGAGATAAAACAAATGTTAGATAGTGGAGATAAGAGTTTGGCATTTGCTTGCATACAGCAGAGAAGGTCATTGACCTTCTTTCAATACTGTTGGCCATTCCACACTATATAGTCGTCATTCATCCAAGTAATGACCTCAGACCAAGCTGTCTGTGTCTGATGTTGTGGCCTCCTCTTCTGGTCTGTCAGTAAGGGGACCTCATCATCTGCATCACCTGCTCCACAGGACCTCCAGGTCCCTGTTGGAGAATCATGGTGCCACCTTTCCCTTCTCTGACATCTTCAAGACTATCTATGACACAGTACGATATTTGGAAATGCCAGTGCTCATTTAGGTACACAACTATCTTCTAAATGTGGCACGGGCACCAGGGATGCTGGTCTTTCTGCAGGTATCCTTTGGATGACGATCAGTTCTGGGAACGGTGCTTGGTAAGATGGGGCTAGAATTGGATGAGAGGGATGCCATAGACAGATAATTATTTAGTGAGATGAGTTTGCTATAATGTACTGAGAAATCTCACTGTGGCTCACAGTGAAAAACCCTCTAAAAAACCAGACACAACTGACACTTATCCAAAAAGATGTACAATTCAGCTTAGAGAATTATTGCAATCAAGTTAAAGAAGACAACAATTTTTAAATCACTTAATGCAATTGATAACTGAAGTACTTAATTAATTATTGACTGGTTATGCCTTCATATGAACTGAGCTGGTTACATGTTCTCAATAACTTTGCTGGTATCCAAGTACTTGCGTTTGCATTTATAACTTGCAATCTGTCCAATGTGCAATTTTGGTAGTTCTCTAACTGCTTGTTCACTGCATATTTCTTTCATTCTCCTCTATATTCCAATAAGGACGTCCCACATCTTCAAATGGTTACACAATTGGTTGCTGGACAAGGACGTTCACACTTGCTTCTGAACTTAAATTGGGCTGGGAATGGGTAATCATTTCTCCAACAATGTTGCAAAAAAAAATGCAGCAAATGCAGTGGAAAAATATTGCTTTGTTGCTTGACACTTGAAGACACTACTACACTGTTTGAACATGGACAGTGGGTTGATAATGTGATATGGATCACTGCCTATTTAGCACATGTGTCTTGATATGCTATCTAGTTCCATATACTGAATAAACTAAAAATAACACTCATTGTGTCAACAACCATTGCTCTCCTAATGTTAATATGTAAAACAATGAGAAGCATAGAGAAGTAATCAATCACAATGACATGTCGTCTCTATGCATTGTGAATAGATCTGCTGCGATGTTTGTCCAAGGAGTGGATGGAACATTGTTTGGATGTAAAGGCCCTCTCCACTACTGGGTAATGTTTTTGGAATGCCTCACATGCATTCAAGAGTCATCGAATATCCTGATTTATCACTGGTACTCAAATTCACATGCTGGACTTCTTGTGCATTCAGTACACATATGTCGCTAGTGTAATGTGGGAAGGATATCTTGGCATAATGTTTTTGCTATGAAAACTTGTTTATCCTTGAAAATGACATCACTGTATACCAAATGCATCTCTGTATGGCCAATATGAATGATTCTTCTCTTTGTTAATAATGTCAGGCCATCCCTGAATAAATATCTTTTGCAGCTTATCTTTGGCAATTGCTAATTGCAACTGCTCACACTGGTTCTGGCCAAATTGTAACAAATCCAATTTAAGAATAATACGCTTGATAACAAAATTGGAAGAAAATGTGTAGATCCAGAAAATTATTATTGGTCTTTTTGTTGGTTGGTTAATATGCTCAATGCATCAGATGTCATCTTCTGGTACATAGCTTGTACCTCACTTCAAAGTCATATCCTTGGACATTGTTGACTGCTTGTGTTCTGTCACATGTGATGTGTACCACCACATTAGATGTGGTTTGAATCTAGTGAATTATGACAATAGCAGGATCTTTGCACACTGGCCTGTTGCTTCCTACCACGTGGAAGATTTCAGGAAGCAAAGACGAGCTTGCACAATGGCACTGAAATGTAATTCTGCCAATATATGGAATTGATAATCCATTTTACACTATGAGACAGTTTCTTATAGACTGTACTGTGCAATGCAACTTGTTGAGGTATGTGTCTTTCAGTTTGCATGGTAGTAACATGTTGGCCCTACCTCCTGTGTCAATTTAAGCTTTAAATATGTGCTAACCTGTCTTTGATGTCCTACAACCTGAAATGATTGTCAATTATTCTGATCCCTGTATAGCATCAATGTGGCGTGGGAGGTTACCAAATGGAAAGCTTGGTCATTTTCTGAAACCTTCACTCCGTTTACTCTGAACCTCATTAATGTGTTTGTATTTGTACAATTTCTTAACACTTCCTTTGCTGCCACTGTTGTGGTGTTGTCCCATCTTGTTGGCCACCTGTGTTTTGTTCTGGGGTCCGGCTAGGCCTGTGAGATTAGATTTCCTGCACATGCACGCCCAATGTCCTTTGGAAATATGTGCTTTACATTACTTCAAGATAAACTGGACATCTTTTAGGTAAGTATTGCCCAAACTGCATCTGAAACAGGTTTTGGTGTTTTGGTGAGCTTAACTGACTTTACCAATAGCCTTGGCCACGATGGCTTCATACTTGTGTTCACCTTCTAGTAATCTGTCAGTGGTACGGCTTTTTTCCCTCTTGCCCAGAAGACTCTTCCGAAAGGCTTTGTATGGTGGGAATGCGATGGCAGAGTCAATGAGCCGCTCTGACTTTTCTTCTTCAGAAAAGGGAAACTCTTGTCGTTTGCTGCTGCGTCTTCCAACAAACTGGTTGATAAACTCTCAGGCTCTTTTATTGATTATAACAGAGAGTAACAGGTTTTCAGTAGCATGTCATGCTTCAAATAATCCCTGGAAAAAATTGAGTACGAGATCTTCATACCCTCAGGTCAGATGCTATGAAAAAGTAATGATAGCATGAGCATGCCTTCTAAAGGTATACTGACATACTGATTGGAATGCATAATACAACAATTAAGTGCTGTGAATAACTTTCTATGTGGATTTCCCAAATACACAATAGACTAACATTTCTTGAAAGGGATAATTCTGTTTCTTCCTTTCAGCTCTTCCTGAGAATTAAAAGGGGCTGAATATCTACAGGGCTGTGTTTTGTATCCATGTCAGAAGGACAACTAACTAGTATATTAAAACTGTATATCTTACAGTCACTAATTAAGCAAAGCTATTCTCATGCTTTTGTAATAGGTTTCCCTTCAAAGTGGAAGTAACAACTGAATACTAAACAGATGTGGAGATATCCGGGTCAAGGCACTCCTCTGTTGTTAAGGGATTTATCAGTAGAGGCAGAGGCTATAAATGTAGAAGTTAGTTATACTCTCCTGAGAACCATCCTTCTTTCTCCTCCTTCGAACAATGTATGCAGCTAGTACTGCCACAGAATGCGTCCTTGTGGCTAAATCCTTCATAACAGACTTCGCATTTGCTCTTGCTTCTTGTTTGCTCTCAGAACCTGAACTCCTCAACACAGACAACTCAGATGCAGCTCTGTTTTTGTAACCAGTTAAATTGTTCATACAGCTGGAATAACTAAGCTTCTGGATAATGAATAGACTCAGGATATTAATGACCTTGCACATGGTGATGTTGTTGAAGGTCAAAAACATTTATTTTTTGGATAATGGCACTGAATTATATGATATAAGTATTACTCACCACTTGTCTATCCAAGTCCCAACCTTGGCAAGGTTTAGATGTAGGCTGAGGGGATTCCATCTCTTGCATTTTACATTGCCTGCTCGAAAAAAATTAATTACTTGCTTCCTTTTTTTTATCATAAAGCTATGTTTATCAGTATTTTGAACAGTTGTGGGATTTTAAATTTTTTTCATTGTCTTTATTACATTTACTTTGAAATAAGGTTGTTTCTCTTAACGTTGCATATTTTGTATTGTTTAAATTAATTCTCCTTCCATCTCCTACCACTGAAGGGATTTCTACATTCAATGCAAACTCTCTACTATGTACGGTTAGACTTATTCTGGTAGTACCTCATGCCCTTAGATGTTTGAGGTACAGAAGTCTGTTTGCATCAGCATAGGTTGTGTAGACCCATTGCTTCTCATGCAAACAGTGCCATGGACCAATTACAAAGTATTTCAGCCTGTCAGAAAAGATATGCCTTCACCAGCTATGTGGCACACAACAAACCACCTTGCGCATTGAGTTTGGTCACCTGAATGTGCCACTTTGTTTTCAAGCAGAAATACTCATGTGGTGATTGATGGAAAACAGAAGATGGTATCAAAACCAGCACTCATTATAGGCAGTACTTGATATTGTTATGCTTCACTGGGGTAACGTGCAGGAAAAGAAGTCCTACTATTCTCAAAGTTGTCACAAAAGCTAAATATTTTAGAAAGTATGCAAAATCCTGCAGGTAACAGACTTTTAGACCCAGTTTGACAGAATGGTCAAAGTTTTTGTACTTATTATTTAGTGCAAGTAATTTGAATCCAGCTACAGGTAAACAATTATGAACTAATGGCATACATTTCCACTAATTTAACTGTACCCCCCTTATAAACTCCCCAAAATATATACATACATGCACGCGTGCACACACACACTAGGGTTGTAGACAGAAGGAGAACAAGGCAAACAGTTCAGTAGTCTCTTTACACAGAATTTGCTGAGACATTTCTTCCTCGGATTGGGATTCTACTTCTCAGTTTTTCTTTTCTGGATGCTCATGCTGGCTTGCAGGAGGCACAGGGTGTCTAGTTCATTAATAAAAGTTCTCTGTTGTATTAATTGAAAGTCACAGCTTACAGCAACATCTGGAGGGGAAATAAACTGGTTTCCTTCAGGCTTGAAGAGTTTTTTACTGTGGAGAATAGAACAAGCTCCTGAGCTAATAGAGTTCTGATGACTACTCTGTGTCTTGTCCCAAGCTGTTCAGCTACTCAAGAACCAATCACATAGGTATTGGCAAGCAAAAGGCCTTTGTCATTGATAACTAGTCATCAGTCTGCAAACTAATCAGCTACCTGTACTAGGCAAAACTTGACAACCCATCAGCTCCAGTTTGTCTGTGACCACGCTTTAACCACTGCCTAAACAAGCAGCTGTGTAAATAGTACTTACAATGAGTGTCAACTTACTTGCTTTCAAACCATGCAGCAATCCTTCAGAAATCTAAATTTTTAAACAGTTCTTTTCTTATTCCAGTCCATTAGAAGTACAGAAAGAAAAGGGTGCAGTCTTTCTAACATTCAGTTCCACTACAACTAATTAATTTAAACAATATGTGCTGACTGTAATCAGCAGCCAATCTGAAACCATCCATTATGCGTCAACATCCAAGTTAAATGTCTACACTGTGACGGGAGTACACAAACCTTTTGTCATTACATGATTATGGATAATGCAGTGATATTATTTTACGCTTGCTTATGGTCTTGGGTACTTACGAGTTAATGCAAAATGTTCCAGGTGTACGTTGTTTCTTTAAATTATACTCTTCAAGATGTGCCTAGCAATAATTTTTTAGCATGTTTATTCATGGAATGTGAGCATTGCTGGCTAGGGCAATATTCATTGCCCATCTCTAATGGCCTATTAAGAGTCAATCATATTGCTTCAGGTCTAGAGTTACATATAGGCTGGACGAGGTGAGGATAGCAGATATCCTGCCCTAAAGGATATCAGCGAACCATATGGGATTTTATGGCAGTCAACAGTGGTTACATTGTCACCATTAGGTTAGCTTTTTATTCCGGTTACCACTGTGGGTATAAAGTCGTATTCAGAATATTGCCCTGGAGTTATGAATTACCAGTGCACCACCATCTTCCCTATATTTATGATTGATTGACATGGTATATGATGGTATACAAGATTTTGCAGCATGAAATTCTGGGCAATTTAGTAAAAGCATTATATTGCTGGATAAGCTTATTATTACTATTGACTTTGCTCAAAATGGTCAAGAAAAGATTTTCTAAATTAATTTATACTTTAAACTTTTATATGAAACAAGATTAGTGTGGAGTTATTCCCAAAAAAAATGTTATTCATGACATTGATTCAGGCCCTTAACCAAGATAGTACTGAAATGAAGGTCTTTTACTTCACGTGTTTATCACAGCATTACAAGCTTATAGGGCATTGAACCATATATTTTCAGAGAAAAAAATTATTATTCACATTTCTAACCATATTACCACGAGAGCATGGTGTGCTGAAACATATTGTGTATTTATAACTCCTAGTTTAACGCGAAGTCTGATGAATGTGTATATCACCCTGTGAACATGCTGCTATGTGCTGTAAGTGGCATATGGTTAGGCAAAGCTTTCATCAAGGATCTTAAGTGTTGTGGCAGAGGGTCATTTTCAACTCATAAGCCCAGCATGTTTGCCTTAAGCAGTTGGGTATAATTTGCAGTCTTATTAATCGTATCATAAACACTCATTGAGTAGATATTGCTGCTGATAGTTTTTGTTCTAATTCTAGTGGTGTAAAGTGCTTCTGTTCTGAACACTGACTTCTTTATGCAGGAGGCCCGGCTGTTCATTTTCACACCGCTCGCTTAGTTTTAGCCACCATTTGTTGTTTGAATTTTGAAATCAGTCTTTTTGCATTACTGCACCAACTGCTGAGCCGAGACAGGTGCAGGGATCAAAGAGGCTCACCAAATGCAAACATCTGGAAGAAAAATGATAATAGGCCCATTTTGTTGCTAAAGTCACTCTGGGAATATGACGTTTCGAAATATTAGAATATGCAACTAGATCAATGATCCAACCATTGATGAGAAACAATTAAGTGAGGGTACTTCAATAAGCCATGCACCACTATATAGTTTAATGTTAAAAATAGCACCAGATTACTCTACAAAATGGCAATTTATTATTTCCTATATGGTAGATTATTTAGTACAAAACTACAGAAGACAGAGCATTATCTCTTTCACTTGGCATTTCAAACTACTTTTTCTTTTAACTATACAGCGCTTCCATTGGTTTTTTGAATTTTGCAGTAATAAGGAATCACTTAGAAAACTCAATCGTATGCATTTCAGGAACAACATAAGGCACAACACCTTGCCTCCATTCTCTGTTTTCATTGTTTCCGATCTAAATCAGGTAATTTGAAAAATAATTATTCCAGAGAAAATAAAGGAGAAACAGATCAGAAAATGTATCTTTCTTGGTTTGCCCTCCAATGCAAGCACCATCGCTTAGACTGTATTAATGTCACGTCTTTTCCAGTTGCATTCAGGCCTGCACAACTTTGTGAAAGATGCTGCAAAAAGATACTCTTAGCTTTTGATTTACAATGGCAAAGAGCCTGATGCTTGTTTCGGACATGAGCCCTGAGCACCAATATGGCAGGTGGGTGGTGCATTTCTGACACCTATTGTGTACGCACATGCCAACCACCATAATGGACACCCTGGCATCCGCATTGGATGATAGTGGTGTTGCCATGAAACACATGTAGGCAGGTTTGGTGGGAACCAGTGGAGTTGTGAAGCCAAAGGTGTTCACAGGATGGGCAATCTGGATGTTTGAGACCTCACAAACATGTTGAGGTGGAGGCTAGAAGAGCACTGGCTGAACAGCACTCACTGACATCTTCCATTGTGCTGGAATTTGAAAGATACAAAGGGAAAGAAATGGCTGCAATCAGACCCAGAGTTTGCTGGGTAAGTGTCTCATCTGTGAATAAGGGGGCTGCAGAATGTGAGGTCCTTTAAAGGGAAAGAACACTCCACATAAACCAATGCACTGTATACAGACCTCTGGGGCCCTAATCCTTGATGAGCCCAATGCTTTGGCTCCCTGTATAATATACATCTCCTTGCCCGAGATATATCTGACCACCTTATTCACTCCAGCACTTTTGAACCTAGGGAATGAAGAGGGATGTTTCAGTATAAGTGGCAACAGTATCAACAGAACTCATAGTCTGATATGTGCCTTGTTCATCTTGCTTCCACATGCTGCAGCGTAGACATTGATCCATGGTACATTCTGAGTTGACATGAACTTACGCATCACGCTGGCAAGTTTACATTAGGGGCTACACAGAGAGTTACCCAATCAAACTTATACAGGTGTGATACTTCAGATACAATGAAATGTTGCTGCACCACCAAAATTCCCTCAATAAGTTTTCTTCTTTCTCTCCTTCCCGATTTTGTATCAGTGGTGTCCTAGGTTTCACAGCTTGGGTGGAGGAAGCCTGCTTGGAAATTGTGAACGTTGGCCTTGGCTGCTAGGTTGGGTGATCCTGGGGCATTTGTGTATGGACAGCCAGAGATGCTGAGAGTCTTTTTGCTAGAGGCTAGTGGACCTCCCTTTGCTTGAACTTTCTTGGGTCAGAGGGGTGCCAGCAGGTTGGAGGTGTAGGGCCCAGATTCCTCTGAGAGGAGAATTATTACAGAGTCACAGAGTTATAGAATTATACAGCTCCTTCATCAATGACCTTCCCTCCATCATAAGGTCAGAAGTGAGGATGTTCATTGACTACAATATTCAGCACTATTCACAACTCCTCAGACACTGAAGCAGTCCATGTTCAAATGCAACAAGATCTGAAGAATATCCAGGCTTGGGCTAACAAGTGGCAAGTAACATTCCGGCTACATAAATGCCAGACAATGACCATCACCAATAATAGACAATCTAACCACTGCCCCTTGACATTCGATGGTGTTACCATGATTAATTCCCCGGGTATCAACATTCTGGGGGTTACCATTGATCACAAACTCAGCTGGACTCGCACATAAACACAGTGGCTACATGAACAAGTCAGAGGTTGGGAATAGTGTGGCGAGTAACTCACCTCCTAACTCCCCAAGGCACAAGTCAGGAGTGAGATGGAATACTCCCCACTTGCCTGGATGGGTGCAGCTCCAAAACCACTCAAGAAGCTTAACACCATCCAGGAGCCTGCTTGATTAGCACTACATCCACAAGCATCCACTCCCTCTACCACCAACACTCAGTAGCAGCGGTGTATAATATTTACAAGATGCACTGCAGAAATTCACCAAAGATCCTCATACAGCACCTTCCAAACACACAATCACTCCCATCTAGAAGGACAAGGGCAGCAGATACATGGTACCACCACCAACTGACAAAGGGTTTCAGCCTGAAATATTGACTTTCCTGCTCCTCAGAGGCTGTCTGACCTGCTGTGCTTTTCCAGCTTCACATCTATTGACCCTGCCATCCAGCATCTGCAGTCCTTACTGCCTCCAAACCACCAACTGCAAGTTCTCCTCCAAGCCACCCACCATCCTGATGTGGAAATGTCTTGCCATAGCTTCACTGTCACTGGGTCAAAATTCTGGAATTCCCTTCCTAATAATGTAGGTCAACCCACAGCAGTTAGACTGCAGCTGTTCAGGAAGTCTCCTACCTACCACTTTCTCAAGGGCAACTAGAGATGGGCAAAAAGTGCTGGCTAGCCAGCAACACCCATATCCCATGAATGAATGAAAAAAATGATAGAATTGTGTTAATTTAGATAAGTGTGCATATATGCATAAGGAACTAGTTTAACTCAGTAGAAAGGTAAAGACAATGACCCAAACTTTCCCTCGAAAAGAGTACAGAGTATCAACAATTCACCCAAGCCTATTATTTGGATGATCGATTGTCTATGCGGTCATCCTAGGAAATACTAAAACTGAGGTTTTGTGCTCCAACAGGTTAAGAATGGCCAAATGCAATCATCATTGCAAAGTTAAATGAAGTAGAAAAAAGAATTATCTACTTCCAGTTTCCACACAATACACAAGGTAGATTGCTTGGTATGGCAGCTGTGTGCAATAAACTGTGCAATTATCTGCGCAAGATGTAGAAAACAAAAATCATTTTAAAGGTCTTAAATACTTATAGTTCTATTTAAGTATTTATTTCAGATAAATTGCATAATCACAAACAAAATCAACTTCAAACAGCAACTGTGTGTTTTTTTTATATATCAAGTAAAGAAAAAATTGAATGAGTCCTAAAGGTCTCAATTCTTGTCACTGAATCTAACAGTATTCAGGCTCTCTTTGTTGTATTAAAAGGATACCTCATTTCTTTGTCCCTTCACCTTGCTTGAGTCTGACCTTCCATTCAAGTTGCTTGGTAACTGCTTAGAGATCAGATAGCGGTGCTTCGTTGATATATCTTTATTGAGTCCTCTGCTGTTTTTTTGTTGCAATGTTGAGGTTTCCTTTTCTTTCCTAATATGCTTTTCCACTCCTTTCATCTTCTTTCACAATATCAACTCATTTCTAAATTTAACTGATATTTATTAATGACATCAATGTAATTAATAATTTCAATATTTTGTTCTGGTCAATTCAACATAGCTTTTACAATATATCTATTAGCTGTTGATTATTGTCTGTGTCTATTTTAGGGATGGATTGTCAGTTACAAACAATTCTTATTTGTATCTTTATCTGCAGTCATTTGCTCCATGATGTGTAGAATATAATAGGTGATTTTCAGCTGAAATGGTACAATGGAAGTCATTAATGTTATTCAATCTATCACAAACTTGTTGATAGCTTGGATTCTCATGATTCCCAAATGAGATAAATCTTAATTCAAATCTTCATTTTGTTAGTTAAAAATAGGATGAAATAGGCTTTTTTTCATATCAATGTGGTCTAGCTATAATGGAATTACACTTTTTGGACCCCAACATTCACATTATAATGGACATCCACTGTATATGGGCAAGAGAGTAAAGCTCAGTGCACTCCTGAAGTCAACATGAAATGTTTCACTTTACTGCCTTGGATGAAAAACAATGAGTAATTCTCCTGACAGCTTGTGCACCCACAGTTTTTTTTGGTTTTTGGAGCCTACTGTTTCCTGAGGCACCGGAGACTAAGACCTTTTTAGATCTAGTTAAGGAATATTATGACCCCAAGCCTCCTCTAATTCTGCGAAGCTATTGGTTTTACTCAACAGTTTGAGAACGAGGGGAATCTGTGTTGGGATTTTTGACGAGGTTAAGATGACTGGCAGAGGCATGTGACTTTGATTTAACCCTTTAATAAAATGCTGAGAGACCATTTGGTATGTGAATTATTACAGAAATTTCATACGTAACCTGGCCTCCATCTTGGCACCCTTCCATCCACTATTAAAAATGTTTTGGAAGTAGTCTTATAGCCAAGGCGCAGCCTTTAGGAAATGAAGAATCAGCTATCATCGTTAAAGCTGTTGGCACATTATGATCCCAAGAAAGATATAGTGCTGACATGCAATGCCTTCCTGTATATTATTGGAGTAGTGTTGGCTTGCAGATGGCCCAATGGAGAGGAATGCCCTAGAGCGTATGTTTCCCGGACTTCAGCTGATGCAAAGTGTAATTACGCCCAGATAGAGAAGGAAAGTTTGGCGGTCATCTTTGTGTGAGAAAGTTCCAACAATATATTTACAGATGTAAATTTAGAATAGTAACACACCACAAACCCCTGCTAAAGCTAATCAAAGTGGACAAGGCCATGCTACCCATAGCTTTAGGTCGAATTCAGTGGAGGGCTCTCATTCTAAGGGCATGCATTTACAAGTTGGAACACCGGGAGGCTAAGTTGTAAATATAGATGGCTTGAGCTGTCTGCCACTGGAATATACACCACCAGCAGTGTCACCGCTGGAAGAGTCCACTCTGATTTTAAACTTTTTGGACACGCTTCTGGTCATTGCTGACAATATCAGATTGTGGACACAAAAAGATCCGGTCCTGGCAAAACTAAAACAGATGGTGGTGATGGGGGAAACCAAAGGGCCATCACGACCAGAATTGAAACTTGTTTGGACCCAGAGAGACAAAATCACAATCAAGGATGGCATATTATTATGGGGAGCAAGAGTGATTGTCCCAAGCAAAGGTCGCCATGAGATACTGGCTGAACTCCACCAGCATCATCCAGGGACGTCCAAAATGAAGATGTTGGTGAGAAGTTATGTCTGGTGGCCAGGACTGGATGCAGACATAGCTGGTTTGGTGGGGCAGTGCCCAGAGCACCAATGAAGACAAAAATCACCAGCATCAGCTCCCCCACATTCATGGGAATGGCCAGGTAAACTCTGGATTTGGTTACACGTCGACTATGCCAGCTCTTTCAAGGGCTCAACATTCTTGATCATGGTGGATACCCACTCAAAGTGGTTGGGTATGCATAAGTGCATTAATCAAACATGGGAACAATGATAGAAAAGCCACAAGCATCTTTTGCAATATACGGCTTGCGGAAGTGTTGGTGACAGACAACGAGTCATCACTTACCAGCAAGGAATTCCAGTATTTCCACAAGTCGAATGGCATTTAGCATTTAAGAGTGGCACCATACCATACATTATCCAATGGTCTAGGGGAACAAGCAGTCCAAACATTGAAGGCATGTTTAAAGAAACAGCCTACAGTGTCACTCGATACTAAACTGTCCCAGCACCTATTTGATTATCAGACTATCTCATGCAACAGGAATAGCTCCAACTGAGATTCTAATGGGGAGAAGACACTGCACCAAATTAAATCTGATCTTCCCAGAACCTTTAGTGGGTGGTGGTGGTGGTGGTGGGGGTGGGGGGTGTGAGGTGGGGGGTGGGTCGTGGGTCGTGGGTTGGGGGTGTGGTGGGTGGGGGCGGTTGCAATGGCATCAGGAATGCAAATGCTGGACAAGACTCCTCTAAGCGAGATAGACATTTTACTTCAAGGGACAAAGTTTGATGCCAAAACCACGCAAATGGACCTGCATGGGTAAGAGGCATGTTTGATGTGAGGTCAGGTCCTGAGACATCCAAAATTTGGGTGGGAGAAGCATTCCTGAATAAGCACATGAACCACATGAAAGCTGCAACCTCACAAACAGGGCAGGAGCAAGACATTCCCATTACCTCAGAACAGCCAGAAAGGCTGTGGGAACCCGTGGGTTCTCTCCCTCCATTTAACTTTGAAGAAACCTTCAAGTCTGAGATGGACATGGTAAATGTTGCAGTCTCGACATCTTTAACACCTGAAGAAGAGGATGAATTTCTTCCGAGACGCTCCAGGTGCAAGAGGCAGGCTACAGTTTAGTACATGTTGCCCATATCCAAGGCTGTGAAACCACCCCAGGCTACAAGAAAAAGAACAGGTCTACATCCCTGAACTTAGATGGGGGAGGAATATAGTGATTATAATGAGATCAGCCAGGTGGACCTCATAGAATATGAGTTCCCTGATTGGGGATGTTAATCTGGTTTAATAAGGGAGAGCCCTGGCTGACAGATATAAACAGGAGTGTCAGATATCCTGTTCATTCTGAGAGCTGGCCCTGAGGAAGCCAGACCAGTGTCAAGTAGTATGGATGACTTAGTGACAGGATAAAGACCTCTGTGGAGTTATTTCATCTATATATTTCATGGAAGTACATAGGATCTCCTATCCATAACATTGCCTAAACTCCACTCTACAGTCTACACACAAACATCTAAGGGCCACAAACATATGAGAGGGTAGCACGACTTAAAATTGTTTTCCATTGCTTAAAAGCAACATTTAACATTTAAAGAGGAGGTGTATCTTGGCTGGATCAGATCACAGAGAAAAATGTGGGCAAGAAGAATACTATTTTTTGGCAGTGAGCAGATTCCATGATTTGTCAGTTCTGCACTGGAAATCTCTGTTAAAGAATTGCAGAAAAGCAAAGATGTCATCTATCGATGAGTATTCAGAAGGCCCTCCAGACAAAGTCTTGGAATACAATAGTGACAGATTCAATGTCAAGACTCCATTGAAAAAACCTGAATGTGGTAATGCACAAAATTCAATGATCTCACATAAGTACATGTTTATATAAGAATATGTGAATCAGGTGCAAGACTAGGCCTTTTTGCCCCACAAACCTTTTCTACCATTTGATAAGGTTGCAGCTGATCTGATGGTGTCTTCACATGTACATTCCAGCCTATCCCTGATAACCTGTAAATTCTTTGTTAGTCAACATCATTGGAGCAGTCAGTCATGGTCAGTGTTGGCACCGAAACCACTAAAACCTATGTTCTACTCATATTTAATCCTCCTTCTCAGAACTAAATTTGCCTTCATTTCACAATCTCTTTGGAAATTTCAAATTGCTAATAATGTAAGCATGCACCTCATTCACCTTGCATCCTCCCCTCGCTTCCATCTCACTATAGCTCTACCCTTATGCTTTACAAATACCCAAAACTGCAATATGGACCAGTGGAAGAGAAGATTGATGAACAGAAAAATGCAGTTGAATACAAATCAACATCACTTGCTCTCATGCGCACTGTTACCAGTTCAGCTATGAACATTGCATGTACTTTTGGATGCAGCTTAAACGTGGGATCAGCACATGGGTAAGACATTGAGAATGAAAATCTTGCAGTCAGGGCAAAAAACAAGGGTAACAGAGTTGCCAATTTGCCAGAAGATTGGACACAAGTTCTGTAGCAGATATTTTGAATTATTCTATCAATGAGTGGCCAATAGAAGATGACTGATGGTTTTGCACATTCAAATGCTCAACGCGTTGACAGGCCTGCAATCAATGCCAAGGAGATTGTAGAAGTCTGGCACCAACTTTGGGCAGGTCTTTGCACAGAGTTGGAGCCCATCTTTTCTCATAGTCAATGGCTCAGCACAAGCAACAGCCACCCAATGTCTGAGGACTATAATAGAGTCCAAGACTGAAGCCAAAACTACAGATACCAGCATCCTGGGGTGTGCTTGCAGGGTGTCACAGCAGTTCAACAATTTGTGTTCCGATGTGACTTTGGAGGCGACTATCTCCAGAAGTGTGCCTGTACAACACAGATTTCATTTTACAACTGAAAAAGTACCCATTGGGACAAAAATACAGACAATTAACAACTGAATTTTATGCAATTGGTTTTAAGCAGTGGAGCAAGCAGAAAGTGAACTGTCTATGGGAGTAGATTACTTGCAGAGGCAGTCTGCAATGCATCTGCTTCTTACTCTAAGTAAAGGAAACACAAAGCTTCACAAATACTGTTTGAAAAAGGAAGAAAAATACATTAATAGATACATTTGGATCTTATCTGGAAGATAGCACAAGTGGATTATACAACCAGAAATCATTTATGATAAATCTGTTTAAAAGGAACACAGAACAACAAGAGCCAAAACGACAGTAATGGCAACCTGGAATCATATAACACCTTTAATTTAGAAACACAGCTCAAGCCACTTCACAGAGACATATTGATACAAAATTATACTGAATAAATGATCTATTGGAAGAGGTGACCAAAAACTTGGTCAAAGATCTGGGTTAAAAGGAGAGTCTTAAAGAAGAAGAAGGGAGTGGAAGAATTTGGAGAGAAAATAATAGATCAATCTGATAATCATCACTTTTTTTGACTGAAGCTATTCATCACTTCTTTACGTTCACTATGCTGCAGAACTAAAGTCCATGTTAACTAAGAACCTACATGTATTTCTATTAATCTATCAAAATAAGAAGAAGCTGCCTAATGATACCTCATTTGAATTAGCTTTCAATCCAGTAGCAATACATATTATCTGTTCCAGTTTCTGTACCAGTTTTATTTTACTACAGAGATAAATGAGATATAACAGGATTAAGATATTGTTTTTTTATTTGAAGTGTTGCTAATCCTTGATCTTAAACTTATTTCCAATGATAACGCTGTGAATCAATATCTACAATTATGAGTGGTGTGAATACTAATTATAGCCTGTTATCTTGAATCTTTGCATTCTGATTGTATAGCAGCTTTAATACAAGTGAGTCCCACCAAGTCTCTCATTATCTGACAGGTATTTCAGCATTTCTTTCTTTATTGCTTGTTGTGTGTGTGCTTCATCTTCTTCTTCATTTTGTTACGATAATCTTAATGAAATATTTAAGCTGTCGATCCTCAATAATGATTCTTTCAAAGCCATTCTGTTCTCAGTGGATTTCTAATATCAATCAAAGGCGGACTACTATCTGCTTATTGTTACACACATATTTTTCAGTTTCCCAAGCAATAGAGTGAAAGCTTGAATAATGTCACCTCAGCTCTGGTGCATGGAAAGCTGGCGCTCATTCAGACATAAAAGAAAAACCCATTACTTGTACAAAATGAGGCAGCATTAACTGACTTGGAAATAATTTTCACACATTATTAACAAAAAATATACATACTGTATTTCAAATAATTTAAACTTTATACTTTTCAAACTATAAACTACTGTACCTAACTACAAGCTTGTATCTGACAAAATTTTATTTGCCGTCTAATTAGTAAAATCGAACTGCTGTGTCAAATCTTCCCATTCTGGATGATTGTTACTCAGAGTCATTACCCACTACTGTAGACTGAAGGTTAATGATCGAGAAGAAGCCAAAGGAACAAGATGAGGAAATGTTCTTCTGCTTATAAAGAACCAAATGTTTTGGAAGGTAGTCAATCTTAACTGGATTGATTTAGTCAATTTTGGATCCTTATCGAGCCAACAATGGGGTTTATATGTACTGGCATTAGTTCTGTTAGCACTAGGATACTGGTCACAAGTGGAATTTCTGACCTGGGAATGTCGTTAAATACACCTCAAATTATTTGTTCGATGAGAAAGCAGAGAGGCCATCTCAGCAATATCCACTTCCAAACTGCAATTTTGGAAAATTGGAAATGAAACAGAAATACAGGGCCAGAAAATTGCCACCTCCTGAAGATGGTCTTCTTTCATCTTTTGACTCCAATGGAGTCCTCTGACCACAAGGACCCCGCAGTGTTATGGGTTGGGGGACGACCAATGCTGCCTTCACACTCACTATCCAATTAAGGGTAAAGAACAGGTTCCCAAACTGTTAACACAGCATTCGTAGATGTGGATGGCCAGCAGAAATGCCTGGAGAAGTGGGTGCTGCTGACATACATAGTGAAAATGCATCAAGATGAGGAATTTCATAAATTGAAATATGAAAGAATGACGACCGTTATTGACCATCATTGTGAAGGAGCCTGCTCCTGTACAGGACTGTTTGCAACTGCTGCTTTGGGCCCTCAGTTCCCTGCAGCACCATGTTGGAGGGTTTGAGAGAAATCACCAATGGCCCTTTGGCTGCCAGGAGGCTCCATCCACCTAATGCCTGACTTCAGCCAACAGAAGGAGCCTGTTGGATATTAATTAGGCCCTGAGAGAAGCAGCATCATGCACACAATTCATTTCCCAAGTGGCTTAAATATTTAACTGGTTGGGTAACTCATTACATTGACTATGCCTCTGGTAAAATCACTCCAATGTGAGAACGTGCAGGGAGCCAGCCAGATGTTTGTCCTCAAATCTTATTCCAGTTCTAGCTTCAAACCCTATCTCCAAAGGAGCACGATGACTCTGCACTGTAAACTTGTGCCTTTCTCAAATTCATGACACCTGTTCACTCCCTACCATTTACCCCCTCTTCCAATTTCTGCTAGAATGCATTATAAATGCATCCTGCAATCTACAAAGATTAAAACTCTTAGAGACCACATCTTAACTCATGGCAAGTCACCATCAATACTGTTTTCTGAAATCCTCAACATGGCTATTCTTGTCAGTGGAGAGTAATAAACTTCCCATAAAATTCCAAATACGGCATTTATCTACCAGCCTAACATTACCAGCACAAACATCTTATTGGCATGGTGGTACGGTGGCATGGTAGTTAACACTGCTGTCTCACAGCATCAGGGACCCAGGTTCAATTCCAGCCTTCAGTAATTGTCTGTGAGGAATTTTCACATTCTCCCTGTGTCTGCAGGTTGTCCTTTGCGTACTTCAGTTTCCTCCCACAGTGTAAAAATATGCAGGTTTGGTGGATTGGATTGGCCATGCTAAATTGTTCCATAGTGTCCAGGGTTGTGCAGGCTAGGCAGATTAGCCATGGTAAATGTGGTGTTATAGGGATAGAGTGGTGGGATGGGTCTGAGTTGTATGGTCTTCAGAGGATCAGTGCAGACTCAATGGACCAAGTAGCCTCTATCTGCACTGAAGGGGTTCTATGATCTTCCTTTAACTTAAGTACGACTCCAATCACTGGAGAGTATTCCCCTAATACAGTGTTGTCACTGTACCAGAACTGCTGAATAGAGCCACAATTAGCTCTGGAGCATAAGTCTTCAGTTCTATTCGTAGAATATTATCAGGATCCAATGGCTTTGGACATTTCTTGATATCACATGGATTGAATCCAATTCACTTGCTGTGTTAATCTTTGAAAAGATTTAAAGATAGCATCATCAAAATTAACAATTAAACAGGAAAACTTGAATACTTCACTCCGTAAGTTTTAGTTTGGCATGGTTTCCTCACCAGAGCTGATTTTTCATCTTACTTTTCTGCTCAAGCAATCTGAATTTCAATTCACTTTTTATTTTGTTCTTTCCTGCCTAGAATTCATCTCTCTTCTCTCTGTTCCTATTCCTGTCCTTCTCTCTGTTTCTTCCATTCCTGGAATTCTCTGCCGTTTTTCAATGGTGGAATTCTAATTCAAATCTGCACTTCTCCAGTTTTAATTTATCTGTTTCCTTATCCTTAGATTTTAGCTTTTTATGTTTTACCACACATTTCACCATTTCTATTTTCCTGCCTTTCAAGCAGAACTTCACTTCTAAGCAGTTAATTATCTTTTTTACTTCTTCCAAGGACAAGGCTGTTAGATGTTTGAATACTTTTTTGCTGTCCTGCTCTATAAACGTTTAAATTTCAAACATGGACTCAGTGAAATCTTTCCAGTTTCTTGTTTAACAGCTTTTGAAGGAATAATTCTTTCCCAACAACATTTTTTTAAAAATTAATCAATGAGTCACAATTATGCACAAGGCCATAAATCTATTATTACCAGGTTTGGAGGAGTGATCGGCTCTTCTTTTCAAACCCCTCTTGTTCAGTCATAAATACTTTTATTTTCTTTTCTTCAGCATACAGCTATCACACTTCAATTAAAATTTAGTTAACTGGGTTGAAATGAATTGATTACAAGGTTTTCTTGAGTGAAAGAAAGAGTGATTTTATTACCTGCTACTCTGAAGGAAAATGATTAAAAGTGACAGCAATCTCACAGGCAGACATGGGTAATAAGCTTACAGGTAAGAAAGGGATAGCAGTATCTAGTACAAACGGGTGGTAAAGGCAATTAAGTTTCACATTCTTAGAGTTATTAAATTATGAGAGTAAAATCTGAGTCTCAACACTTTAGCTTCATCTGAAGTATCAATTTTGAAGATAATCTTGATTTCTCAGTGAACTATAATTTTCCAAAGTTGCTTTTTCTATAGTCCTTATTTTTGGGCTTGGGGGAGAGAGAAAAGGAAACAAGAGCTTTCAGTATCATTGGTGTATCAATCTATGTTTCTTTCTGCTCTTTGCTATCAAAGGTCAGTCACTGAACTATGGTTCATTTGTAAATTCCAAATCTAGATTCATAATCTTTTTCAAATTGTACACAGGCAACCTTTCATCTCCCAATATGTGAGAGGTTGGAAAAATTTCCACAATTTTCCAGTACCTTTTGAAATAACTCCACAGAGGCTGGTATCCCGTCACAAAATCACCTTTTATTTACATGCTGAGAGTCCTTGACACTGATACAGCTCCCTCAAAACCAGCTTTCAGATGGAACAGGATGTCTGGCACTCTTGTTTGCATCTGTAAGCCAGAGCCCCCTGATTCGACCAGATTAACCAGAGACAAAGTGAGTTAGCATTTGAAGTCTGATATGACTTTTCTGCACAACTACTGAGCGTCAGTGATGGAGGGAGTAGATTCTTGTGGATGTTGTCAAGTTTCTTGAGTGTTATTGGAGCTGCATCCAGTATTTATATGGGCAGTACAGTTCAGTCTTTGGTCAGTGGTAACTTCCAGGATATTGATAACATCCCCAATCAGGGAACTCATAAACTATGAGGTCCACCTGGCTGACCTTGTTACCATCACTACACTTTTCAGTGATAGATTCATACAGCACGGAAACAGACCCGTCAGTCAAACTAGTTCATGCCGAACATCATCCCAAACCAAACTAGTCCCACCTGCCTGTTCCTGACCCAGATCCTTCCAAACCTTTCCTATTCATGTACTTACCTGAATGTCTTTTAAATGTTGTAATCCATGCCCGTGTTAATCCTTACATTAAAATGGCTAGGTGAGTACCCAGCATCATTCACACCAATGGCAATTTTCCATTGGAGACAATCAAAATATCCCACCTTATATTCCATGCCATTACTATCACTGAATCTCCAATTATCAATATCCTGGAAGTTACCACTGACCAAAGACTGAAGGGTACTGCCCATATAAATACTGGATGCAGCTCCAATAACACTCAAGAAACTTGACAACATCCACAAGAATCTACTCCCTCCATCACTGACGCTCAGTAGTTGTGCAGAAAAGTCATATCAGACTTCAAATGCTAACTCACTTTGTCTCTCCACAGTTGCTGACTGTCTAGTTGAGCTTTTTCCAACACTTGCAGTTTTTATTACATAATATAAGTATATAGCAGCAAATCTTGTCTCTCTCTGTGATTGATCCTGGTTATTGCTCTAGGAAGCAGGTCAAGGATACATTTCGCCAGTTGTCAAAAGTCACGCTATATTAGTTATTCTTTCAGGTCAGTCATGTTACCAGATTTGAGTGAGTACAGAGTATCATGCTTGCACTATATTTACTTACAATTTTGTTGTTGTGCTCATCATTTGCTTTTAAAGAATGATATATTTGATTGGGTGGCCATTTTAAAATCAATCTTTCTCAACAATTGGTTTAGGCACACAGACACATTGAATGTCTTTCTCTACAGATCTACCGATAATGCTTTATTTTAATTTATCCATCCTTCAGTTAAAGAATTAACTTTAGTGGAATAGTATCTGGGATTCCATGTTTTCAAATTCTGTGTGTAAACTGAAAGACTTGTTAAAGCCTTACAAATAAAAGGATCAGATGGCCTTAGTGTTATTGCAGAGTAAATTCTGTGTTAAAATAACACTCTTGGTTTTATTTGTCAGCAATTAATAGCTTTCAATTCAATGAAATAATGTTTCAGATAAAAGGTTATTCTCTGGAATATTCTCAACAAAGCAATTTAAAATCACACATTGCACAAACTATGAAATATCTGAGTTTATCCTTTGTGTCTCCACTTCACTTAGGACAAACCTCTCCTCGGGCTATTGTAAATTGACCTTTGCCTGTATGAACCATCTCCTTTAGTAAATAAGACCTTGGCTTACATGCTTGATTGTCACTGCTGTTGGGCATGACTTGAACACAATCACTGTGCTTCTGCTGTGATTTTAACAACTCAGCTGACAAAGACAGTCAGGACCGTAAGTTAATGACCATGCTATGGCAAAGCATTGTCTGTCAGCTAGCCAATGTACTGTTTAAAAAAAAAAGTCATGTCATTCCAGCAAGCATGAAGTGAGGCAGTGCTGTTATGGTAACAGCTCAGAGCAGACTCAACTGCTGCCATAGTGACAGTAGTGACAGTAGCTCCACAACACAATTCTGTTTGGAATGGCTCTCTCCTTATTTTCAAATGTTTTCGGTACTAAGTTGGGTCAAAAAGCACTTCATTTATCGACTTTAAGCAATCACATCAGGGTTAAAAATGGATTCCAAGATGCTGGAGCATGCTTCTGACTAGGTGTACTCAGGATACTGATTTTGGAAAACCCTTTCTGTGTGCACACCTATTAGTGACATGTAAACCTGCAAGATGATGCAATTCAGTCTGCAATACAGGTCTGTCATTGTCACTGTCAATTTTGGACTTCATCCTGCAGACAACACCTTAACTTAACCATTTACACCAGATCATAATGCTAAACACAAAGAAGGGCAGCACTGTTTAAAGGCATCATTAACTATCTACAAGTTAGTTGCTGAATTATCTCATGTGGCTGTGATGTAATAATAATGTTTACGAAGCTTTCCTAAATTTAGCTGCCATTTAACCAATCTACAGTGAGTGGTCCAACTGGTGTTACAGTAGTTTTTGAAATGTGGGATTAGGCCTTGTAACAGGAGGCCATAAGCACCAAGTATCTTTTGGGAGAAAGCCTCTGATCTTGCTTCAATGAAGAGCAATGCATGAGCTGTCCATGCTTCAATAGAGAGGCATTACTCCCAAGCCAGGGAATGATACCTTTTTGGAAATCCAAATATATTGCATCTTGGATTCCTTTTATTCTATCCTGCTTCTAACCTCCTCAAAGAATTCAAATAAATTTGTTAGAATGGATTTCCATTTCATGAAACCATACTGACTTTGCTTGTTTATAACATATATTTTAAATGCTCTGCTATTACATCCATTATCATAGATTCTAGTACCCTTCCATTGATAGATATGAAGGTAATTGATCTGTAGTTATCTGATTTTTGTCTTCATTCATTTTGAATAAGGGTGTTACATTGGCACTTTTCCAATCCTTTGGGACATTTCCAGCATCTAAGGATTCTTGTAGGATTAGCACCAAGGCATCCACTATCACTGTAACTACTTCCTCTATATTCCAGCATGTGATCCATCAGGCCCAGGGGACCTCAATCTCATAAGCCCATTAATTTCCCTAGTACATTTTTAAAATTTTTCTCTGGTGATACTTACTGTATTTCTTTTGTCTCCTCCCCCACCTCCTTTCTGACACCTGATGAATTTATATTTTAAGAATGATATTGCTAGATTCAGTCTTGGTAATACACAGAGATCTCCCCCATGCGGAGTTGTTTTTTGTGCCCTTGTCATCCTTAGTAAGTTCACAAATTAGTCTTTAACATGAAGTAGTGATGATTCATTAGCTAAGGTGTGGGGCAAGGATAGTATGTTCCTTACCCATATTTTCCTGATGCCATGAGGCTTCCTAGGGCCCAGAGTCAATGTTGAGGACTCCCACACCAACTCCTTCCCAACCACTGTACCGCCACCTATGCTAGATCTATCTTGATGGTAGCACAGGACATAGGTAGGGAAGCTGAGGGTGTTGATCGGGACATTGCCTATCAGGTATAGTTCTGTGAGAATGACTGACTACATCTGGTTGTTACTTGACTAGGCTGTGGGCAGCTCCCCCAGTCATGACACAAGTCCCCAGATGTTAGGAAGTGGAACTTTACACAGTTGACAGGGTCATGTATGCCATTGTCATTTCCGATACCTTGTGGTCCATTTGGTTTCATTCCGTTCTTTAGATTTTGAAACAGTTAGTTACAACTGAATGGCTTGCTAGGTCATTTCCGAGGGTGTTTAAGTGTCAACCACATTGCTATGGATCTGGGGTCACATGCAGGTCAGACCACGTGAAGATGGCAGATTTTTCTTCTCTAAATAGGTCCTTGAGTGAACAAGATGGGTTTTGACAAAAAAATTGACAACAGTTTCATGATCACCAGTAGACTAGCTATTAATTACAGGTTTTTGTGAATACAAGTTTGATCATTGTGGTGCAATTTGAACCCATGCCCCTGGAACATTAACCAAAACATTCTGGAAATGCTCCTGAAGATTTGAATTCCAGAATTTGCTGTGTCCCGAGCCAAGATGTTGCAGTGTGGCAACAACACTGGGAATGTTTTCTGATGATTGTACTGTTCAGTACCAGTCATGACTCCTCAGGTAATGAAGCAGTCCATGTTCAAATATAACAAGATCTGGAAAATATCCATACAACTGTCAGGCAATGACCACAGCCAGTAATAGACAATCTAACCTCTGCCCCCTGGCATTCTCTGGTGTTACCATCACTGAATCCCCCACTGTTAACATCCTGGAGGTTATCAACTGAACTTGCTATGTAAAGAATGTAGCCACAAAAGCAGGCCACAGTCTATGAATTCTGCAGCAAGTAACTCCTCTGCTAATTCCCCAATGCCTGTCCACTATCTCCAAGGTACTAGTCAGGAGTGTAATGGAATAATCCCTACTTCCCTGAATGAGTGCAGCACCAATAACAGTCAAGAAACTTGACATCATCGAGAGCAAAGCAGCCCCTTCACTCACACTACATTCACAAAATATCATTCCCTCCACCACCAATGCTCAGTAGCAACGATATCTCCAAGTTGCACTGTAGAATCTCATTGGATCTTCTATGACAGCACCTTCCAAACCCATGATCATTACTATGTAGAAGAACAACATCAGCATGTAGATGGGAACACTACCACCTGCAAGTTCCCTTCCAAACCACTCACTATCCTGACTTGGAAAAATATCACCATTCATTCACTGTCACTTGGTCAAAATCCTGGAACTCACTCCCTGACAATGCTATGGATGTGCCTACACCAAACGGATTCCAGTGGCTCAAAGAAGCAACTCACCACCAGCTTCTCAAGGGCAACTAGGAATGAACAATAAATGCTGGCCCAGCCAGCAAAACCCACTTCTTAGGAAGTAGTAAAAAAAATTGATAGCCTTGTAGGTACTATGTAAACATGGGCATTTCAAAAAAGAAACAGATTTCACACTTTCAAGTTGCAGCCAGTATTTGATCACAAGCACCTTACCGTAAAAGAAAGGAATACTTGCATTCATGCATCACCTTTTGCCATCAGAGAACATTCCAAGTTTTATAGGTAATGAGGTACAAATGTAGTATATTTATTATTATAACATAAGAAATAAGATGGGCAGTTTATGCATAGCAAGTTCCTAAAAACAATAATCAAGCAATCTTGTTTTTTGTGACATTGACTAAGGGATCAACTTTAGTAGGACATCAAGAACAAAGAACAGTACAGCCCAGGAACAGGCCCTTTGGCTCTCCAAGCCTGTGCCATCACATTTTGCCCTTCCACACTAAAACTGACTTCACTTACAGGATCCATATCCCTCTATTCCCTCTCTTTTCATGTATTCGTCCAGGTGCTTCTTGAATGCAGCTATTGTTTCTGCTTCCACCACCTCCCCTGGCAGTGTGCTCCAGGTATTCACCACTCTGTGTGAAAAACCTGCCTCACACATCTCTTTTAAACTTTCCCCCTTGAACCTGTGTCCCCTAGTAATTGATCCTTCCACCCTGGGAGAAAAGCCTCATACTTTCCACTCTAACCATGCCATTCATAATGTTACAAACTTTATTAGGTCGCCCCGCAATCTCTTACATTCCAATGAAAACAAACCTAGTCTATCCAACCTTTCTTCATAGCCAAAATCCTCTATATCAGGCAACGTTCTGGTAAACCTTTTTTGTACCCCCTCCAAAGCATCCACATCTGTCTGGTAGTGTGACAAGAACTGTATGCATTATTCCAAGTGTGGCCTAACCAAAGTTCTATAAAGCTACAGCATAACTTGTCTATCCTTATACTCAATACCCCTTCCAATGAAGGCAAGCATGCCATCAGCCTTTTTTACTACCTTATCTACCTGCGCTACCACCTTCAGTGACCTGTGGACCTACACACCCAGATCTCTCAGTGTATCAATACTCCTAAGGGTTCTGCAATTCACCGTATAATTTCCATCTGGACGTGACCTTCCAAAATGCATCACCTCACATTTGTCTGGATTAAACTCCATCTGCCATTTTGCTGCCCATGCCTCCAACTGATCTATATCCTGCTGTATCCTCTGGCAGTCCTCCTCAATCTACAACTCCACCAATCTTTGTATCTGCCACAAACTTATTAATTACACCAGCTACGTTTTCCTCAAAATCGTTTAATGTGGATCACAAACAGCAGAGGTCCCAGCACTGATCCCTGTGGAGCACCACTTGTCACAACCCTCCATTCCAGAAAGCATCCTCCCACTGCTACTCTCTGTCTCCTAAGACTGAGCAGTTCTGTATCCATCTTGCCAGCTCACCCCGGTACCATGTGACTTCACCTTTTGCAGCAGTCTGTCATGAGGAATCTTGTCAAAGGCTTTACTGTTGTCCATGAAGACAACATCAACTGCTATTCCCTCATTTATCATCTTCATTACCTCCTCAAAAAACTCGATCAAGTTAGTGAGGCACAACCTCCCCAGCACCATGCTGTCTATCTCAAATAAGTCCATTTGTTTCTAAATGCATATTGATCCTGAGAAACTTTTCCAATAATTTCCCTACGTGAGACTCTCAGACCTGTAATTTCCAGGATTATCCCTGCTACCCTTCTTAAACAATGGGAAAACATTAGCTATTCTCTAGTCCTCTGGGATCTCACCTGTAGCCGAAGAGGATACAAAGATGTCTGTCAATGCTCCAGCAATTTGTTCTCTTGCCTCCCTCGATATTCTGGGATAGATCCTGGAAATGTATCTACCTTAATACTTTTTAAGATGGACAGCACCCTTCCTTTTTAATAGCAAGTTGGCTTAGAAACTCAACACTCCCTTCCTTGAGATCATCCTCCACCAATTCTTTCTCTCAGGTTAGTACTGTTGCAAAGTTAGTATTGTACTTGTGGATTGGAAGGCAGGACATTAGGATTTGATGTTTAGAAAATAATAGGGGAAGTGTGTGTGGTCCCTTTAAAAGATGATGTGTTTTTTCTAGGCTTGGAGAGTTAGAAAGAAAGTGCAGACGCACAGAGAACTCCGGAAATTGAAACTTCAATCAAAAGGCTATGTGGTTAACCACCCAGATGGTAGTTTGTTTTGTTGTTGACAACCAATTTGAAAATCAGCCAACTAAATTAAACCAGGCACTTAAAGACTGAAAACCAATTAAATTTAAAATCTGAATGTTTTGATAACCTAGGGCCAATCCTATAGTAACAGATCATCAAGGGTGTAAAAGAAGAGGACATTTTATAATCAGTGTGACAGCCATCTGTTAGAGTTAACAACCAGTAGGTCTAAAGAGAAAATCACTGGCTCTCACAGAATTCTCTAAGCTCTCAGAAAACCATCATCTGACTAAAGGTACAGTAGCACTAATATTCCCGATGCAAGAATTTGATGGAGAAAGGTGCTCCTGACTGAAGATCAGTGAAAAAGGTACAGAACACTTTGAAAGATATGCTACTTTTCATGACCCCTTTTAGCGCTTCTAATTCCTTGTTTAAGTTGTTTTCTACTTTCCTTATATACTTCATGGGCTTAATCAGTTCCCATCCTCCTAGACCTTATGTATGCTTCCTTTTTCTTTCTGACCAAGGTCATAACGCCCTGGTCATCCAAGGTTCACATAAATTGCCATATCTATCCTTCATTCTCACAGGAACATGCCACCCCTGAACACTTATCAACTGCTGTTTGAAATATCCCCACGTGTCCAATGTACATTTACCATCAAACAGTTGCCTCTAATCAAAATTCTCCAGTTCCTGCCTAATATTGTTGTAGTTCACCTTCCCCCAATTTACCACCTTCACCAGAGGACGGCTGTTATCCTGATCCATGAATATCTTAAAGCTCACGATAGTATGGTCACTACTCCCGAAATGCTCCCCCATTGAAACTTCACTCACCTGGCCGGGCTCATTTCCCAGAACCAGGTCCTATATAACCCCTCCCCTGGTTGGACTGTTTACATATTGTGTCAAGAATATATAAACAGTCTAACCAGGCATATCTCCCCTGCTCTTTTTTGAAATAATGCAACGGAATTTGATTATATTCGACTAAGGTAGCAAACAAGTCTTTCATTGGATGTTGCATTCAAAATTATCTCTGGTACAGTACTCCCTTTATACTGAAACAAAGTAAAATACTGAAGATACTAGAAATAAATACAGAAAATTGTGGAAATACCCAGCAGATCAAGCAGCATTTATGAAGACAGTCAGGTCAATTTGAAGTACCTAACATTGGGAACATCATTACCCCTGGATTAAAGTGGCCAAGTAACCCTCCCCCTCCTTGATGCATCCTAATGTTCAAAGCTCAGAGCTCATCTCATCAGCTCTGTGCCAAAGTCCTTTGAGCAACAGGCACCTAATTGCTATGTAATTACTATGGATTATCCCACATGCTATTGCTGCAAAACATCATCCCAATTGCCACCTTTACTATGTTTTATTTCGCTAATGAGATTGTTAGTTTAGAAACACTGCTCATATATACAATTATATTAAGTAGTTTATCTAATTAACTATAAGTTAACACAATATTTAAACCTCCCTCATACCAGATAAATCTACCATCCAATTTAATTAATGCCTTGAGACCTATTCCGTTCTCATACTCTTATTCATGTGTTTCCTGTTATAGTCACCCTTTGAATTTTTAAGTTTCTCAGCTCCAAACTTACAGAGGGAAGAGAAAAAAAATGTACTCAGCAGCAAATTATTTTAATTCTTTCCTGCTGTCATTAAGATTTTAGAACCCAGTCCATCCTAAGTACAGAAGAACTTAAGCACTTGCTGCTCATCTCCCTTTGGTCTTGGTCTGTTCCAGTTCCGGCTGCTACTGCCGATCTTTTATATTCATGAAGATCTCAACCTGTTCGGAATCTGTTGGCACTCCCAATAAAGGCGTCTGTCACCACCTTAATGTGCAACTGATTGGAAAAACCTATAAAGATACCATCAGGACTCCTAGAATGATCCTGAGACATAGATATTTAGGGTGACAGTGACCTTGACAGTAATTGGCATCTTGTGGCCCACAGTATAACTAGAGCTCACCTCCAACACCATTATTCTCATGTAAGGTGTTTGAAAGAGTAAATGTCAAACACAGTGTGTAACTGTTACGATGTGAAAGGTCACATGAAAATGACAGAGAGGCTTGAAAGGAGAAGCTTCATGGCTTCAATCGAATTAACCATGCTTCTTTGAAGGTGGCTGGACAGGTAAACATGATGTTCAAGAAATCTTTGAAGTACTTTTGCTTATTAGACAAGACCTAGATTATAAGAGCTGTGATGTTATACTGAAACTACATAACATACTATTTAAGCCAAAGCTGAAGTACTGCAGTTCTAGTCACCACACTCTAGGTGAGATGTAATTTCACTAGACAGGGTACAAAGGAGATTTATAAAGATGTTACTTAGACTGCAGAACTTTAGTTATTATGAAAGATTAGACAGAGTTGTTTTTTTTTGGAACTGAACAGGCTGATAGGAAGCTCAACTAAAATGTGTACAATTACAGGAGGGGTGGGGGGTAGGGGGTAAATTCAGACTGAGTGAATGGGAATACTTTTTTGTCTTTGTTGAGCAGTCCATAGCCAGAGGGTATAGCTTTATGATAAGAGGGAGGAGGAGGAGGGAATTTCACTCCGAGGCCAGAGGGAATATATAACCCAGAGAGGAAATGTCAGTGGAAAAACACCAATAGATAGAAATGAATGTACTGGTAGGGCTGGTGCTCAGACCAGCATGCCTCTTCAACCAGTTTTACTGCTCAGAGGAAGGGTCACTTGACCCGCAACGTTAACTCTGATTTCTCTCCATAGATGCTACCAGACCTGTGGAGCTTTTCCAGCAATTTCTGTTTTTGTTTCTGATTTACAGCATCCATGGTTCTTTAGTTTTTTTACTGGTTTATCCCACTGACTGATGGCATGATAGATGCAAATGTAAAAATTACTCAGATACACATTTGAATTGCCATTATCTAAAAGGCTATGGATCAAAGCTGGAAAGTAGGCTTAGGTTAGATGGCTACTTGTCAGCCAGCATCAAAATAATAGGCTGAATAGCCTCTGCCCATGATGTAAATTTCTATGATTCTCTGCTTTCTATGGTTAGTATTGGCTCTTCTTGATGTTGTGTTGGTGGCACAGAGCTTTACAAAGTTTAATTTTCAAACATGCAAAAATTAAGTGGGATAATAAGTAACATTGTCAGTATTTCTGCTACATACACATGATCTTTGAACTAAAATTTGATTACCTATTTTTATAAATACAGGAAAAACTGTCTAAATCTTCTGACTTTTCCTGTAAATGTGATTGCAATTTGGATGGCAGAGAAACCATCTCAGTTACAGGACCAAATGATATTTCCAAAAACCTCTTCAAACCCAGAAGAAAAATAAAGGCAGCAAAATTGGTTAATGACACATATTGGTCCAATTAGTCTTGTATACTTCAAATTAGACCTCTAGAGCATTTAGCTTGTTCTAAATAAGCTTGTGTGGCAGCTGTCTGGCACGACAGGGAAGAGGATTCTCGGACCTACACAAAGCCAAGTTGAGTAACTATACCAACTATGTTCAGTCTAAAAATGCACTAACATACGGTCTCATCATGACAGTGTACATGCTTGTGGTCCAGTTCATGTCGTCACAGACTTTGTCACAGGTCTCTCCAAAAAGGTACATGACCTGCCCTATAAGACTGTGTTGTCATAAAGCAATTTAACTGTTGTGCCAAGTCTCTATTTTTCTCTTTTCCACTTTTTTTTTGGGTGATCAGTGACATTTATTTATTACTAAATCTATTTCATTGACCCTGGTGTGATTGATTACATGCAAAGAATGGAGGATTGAAATTCCGGGAGATGGATCTCAGGCTGTGCAGAAACTTGGTTGGAATCTCACACCATTTACACCATTAAGGGGATTTCCCCATCATCCAGTGCAGTGAGACCGAAAGCCATAGAGATTGCGCGCTTAAGTGCCAAAGATCTTGTAGGTATTTTTATTCCTACCATTTTCTCTTGACAATGGATCAACCAGCAAGTGATCCATTTCAGGAAACTAGACATTCAAAGTTCCATTTCCAAGCCTCCCCACCAAACACCTTCACCCACGCACCAACCCCTTGGATCTGCATGCCATGGATGCACAAGCTTAAGTGTGAGTGAAGTTACTTGCTGTTACATATATGTCAATCTGCTGATGAGTGTAGTTCTGGCAAAGATAAAATAAATATTCAAATCATAAAATGCAATGAGAACATTCAGTCCTTAGAATTTGTTCCTCTGACATGCCAAACACAATTTGATGAACTCTATTCACTTTTCTGCAGAAGGCGATTAATCATAAATAAAACTTCCAAGATAAAAGTCAGGCTACCTGCCTTATTCTGACCTTAGGGTGCTCAAACTATTTTCAATCTGCCGTCAACTACATTTTGACAGTGAGCTTTGGACATCAGCCCAGCAGTTAGGGTGGGGGGAAGGTTTATCTCAATTGAGCCATCAGGTGGATCAGTGCTGCTTTAGTGGGTCCAGACTTATGCTCTTTCCAACCCTACAAAAAAAAAAATTTTCTGAATGTTTTCAGAGCTCCTTTCCCGTAGCATAAGTGGTTTACCATTGCTGTGCTTATGGCATTACTCCTCAGAAAATCTTGAACCAAACCTAAAGAAGCCTAGCTAACCTTTACAATAAGGTGAGAGTATGAGGGAGCTGAGGGATGAGTTGGAGACACATTTCAGAGTGGGCTGCAGTGCTACAAAACATCCATCAACTCAATCCCAGTAGTGGACTCCTCCAAATGTCCACTTCCAACTACATGCACATGCATTTATGTATTTCATACTTTGCAAACATTCCTGTTTTGAAATTGGGATCTCCATCCTTAGACCCTCAATCTAGTAATAAAAACAGAAATTGCTGGAAAAACTCAGCAGGTCTGGCAGCATATGGGGATAGAAAGCAGAGTTAATGTTTTGAGTTCAGAGACTCTTCTTCAGAACTGATAGTAGCATGGAAAAGGTTGGTATTTATGCAGAAGATAGGGTGGAGGGAGGGGCGAGATCTTTATGAACTGCCATCAAAATGTTTCCAAATCTCTGCCGTAATTTACAACAGAGCAGCTAACATCTATTTAAGTAACACTGTAACAGGTATTTCTCAACCTGTACAACTCTTGATTCCTATTTACTTCTACTCTTTTATTGAATCATTTATTGTCATGTGTATTCAATGTAAAAATACAGTGAAAAGTGTGTACCTTCACCCTACATACATGGCGCCATTCACATTAACTTAGAATACGATAGAAAAAAAAAACTTGAGAGTCCAACTTTCCCTTCCACCGCCAGAGTCCCACTCTGGGCTTTCCAGCCCTCGCCATGCCTCTGCCAGAGTAGCGCTCTTGCCGCTCTCACTGCCACACTGGCCCCGTTCTCATCGCCAGTGCCACACCGGCCCGGTCTCACTACCCTGTCTTGACCCACTGCCTTCGCTCCGGCACACGCTCGATTTGCCGTTGCTGCAGGACAAAACCCACGCGCTCAGCTCCCGCTACGTGCTTCCCGGTTGCGACACAGCTCCATCCTGACTCCTTATGTAGGTAGTTAAAAGGGGGTAAGGGGGGAGAGAATTACTGCAGACGGAGAGAGAAGAAGGGAGAAAGAAAGGACAAGGAAAGAAAGAGAAAGAATGAGAACTGGTGAGCAGAGTGGAGCTCTGATTGGTACAACTTAGCCTGCTGCCACATTTGTGGGCAGAATGAAGAAGTAATATTGATTGATGAGACATAGTGTGAGGAGGAATCCTGATAATATTAGATGACCACTGTTAGAATATTTCTATGAGGCCTCAGGCAGTGGTATTGGCAACCAATTCCAGGTCCACCCTGAATATTGGAATAGCTGGGCCCCAGTAGTAGATTGGCAAGCTTTTTTTAAAATGCTAGTTTTCCACAAAGTAGCGAGAAAAATTCTGGCTCAACAATTGGCTGGCTATGTACTGAAGAAGAAAAAAAAACTTAAACCTTTCATGACATCATGACATCCTAAAATGCTTTATAGGTAGTTAAAAACTTTTGAGTTGTAGTCACTGATGTAATGTAGAAAATGCAGCTACAAATTACCACCCAGCAAGATCCAACACAAGGATATGATAATGAAGACATAATTTTTTGTTAAGTGATCTTGGTTGTTGGTAAAATAATATTTGTATCATAAGGGAAAATTGCACTATTCTTCTTTGAAAAGCATTATGGGACCTCTTACATCCAAAAGGGAAACAGGTCTCGGGTTAATGTGTTATCCATTTGACTTGCAAAATTGTCTGTCTTTGTTTCTTTGAACTAATAACAATCCAAATTCAATCTCATCTGTGTCTTAGGCATGGATTCATCAGCATTGGCACCAAACTAATGCTATTGCCAGTTATTTAACATTGAAGATACTGATTAATTATTTTAAAACATATAATGATAACCAAAAAGTGACGTACAAGAAAAGCATGACATACAAAACAAGTTTAAAATCGTGTTTCTTGCATTTATTGATAACATTTTGAAGTTACATCAGTGTTCATCCTTACAATGAAAGTTAATAACATTCGATCTTTCTCCAGCTGTTATGAATTGATGCTTTAATATCAAACACATCGGTGAAAGTAATAATCATAAACACAGTAGGATTTCTGCAGTGGTAGTAGGAACTGCAGATGCTGGAGAATCCGAGACAACAAGGTGCAGG
>NC_063336.1:54618582-54638650 GCF_021869965.1 Rhincodon typus
CCTGCACCTTGTTGTCTCGGATTCTCCAGCATCTGCAGTTCCTACTATCTCTCACTTAAATGTAGTTCATTTCCAAATGTTTTCTCTTGAAAACCAGACAGCAGTCCAACATGCAACAGCTGCCATTTAATCTGCAGAGTCTCTGTGTACAATCATGAATGAAAGATTTGCCTCCTGATGATATGTACTAATAGCCCACTCTTTTATGATGATTTCACGAAGGGGCACCAAGTAATCCTGCCACACTGTGATGAACTGCCAGTCACCCTTGCTGTCTGACGATGTGTTTCTCCATTTTTCTATCCAGCTGTCCTCTTCAGTGCCACAGTTCTAGAATTACGGGGCAGTTTCTAACTTTGAGCCATCAAGACAGAGATATATAATTTATGAGGGCACCCATTGAGCAGTCACTTTCCAAGCAGGTGTTGAGAAACTGGCAGGCAGCCAAAGCAAGAAAGAGAATTCTGAGCTCATCACTAAATACTCTATGACGATGCCTGAAAGTTTCTGGAAACAATTATTCCTCATTTTCATTCAATATATTTTTATAAATACTTTTTAGAAAATAAACAAAGTGGTCTAACGACATACTTAAGTGTTAGTGGTCCAAAGATTTTTTCAAATCATTATTCTAAGCTGGAGTCAGAATGCTAGACATAAATAACTCATTGCGCAAGTTGACATAACCAGGCAACGGTTTTTATTTTTCCCTCTTTATTTTCATCCATATATAGGCCTAAAAATTGAGTCACAACATTCTTCTGTGCTAGCTTTACAGAGACAACCAAACTAAACTGGGTGGTTTAAGAAATAATTTAATCCCCTTCATTTCAAGTGTTCACAATTTGAAGCAATCCATTGTCAGGTTAGTTATACCCTGTCACTGAAATTTAATAGTTTGGTCGTCATGATGCAGGATTCATCCAAGTCCATTTAAAGTGATGTAGGCAAAACACAAATTCTGTGTTGCCTGCTAATTGTAATGTGGTATGCAACCCAATGCTCACTGACCTGTGAAGGAGCTGGACAGTTCATGCAAGGCTAGTTCGCTTTGAAGGAGAGTCATATCAGACTCAAAAACTTAAATCTGTTTCTCTCTCCACACTACTCCCAGATCTGCTGAGCTTCTCCATATTTTATTTCAGAATTACAGCATCTGCACCCCAAGGACTGCAACAGTTCAAGAAGGCAGCTCACCACCACTTTCACTGGGACAATTAAGGAATGAACAATTAATGCTAACTTAGCCAATGATGCCCACATCCCATGAAGGAATAAATAAAACCTCTCTATATGCATTGATATATGGGTTATATGGACTCACAAACAAGCAAAATTAGAATAATTAATCAGCATCTTCAATAATTGCCAACCTACCCACACAGAAGGAAAGCATTAGTTTCCATAACACCACAGTATTTAATTGGCACAAGATAACAGGCTAACATTAGCAACAAGAAGTTTATTTCAAAATAATGAACAGACATTTCTACACAAAAGCAACCCTACCACCCCAAATGCACCTTCCATGGATGGAAAAATTCACAGTGAATGCATTTCAGTTGCATGGGCACAGCAATGGAACATCTTAACCAGATAGATATTACCTTGTTTACGGCACCTCAGATCTCAATTCTAGATTGAAATTAACAATTGACACAGGATTCACTACAATTGCATCTATTACATTTTTCTCCAAATAATAGCACATGAATATATGCAGCTATAAGCAGGAGATTCCACATTAAAACCAATAGGATTAGTAGTGATATACCAGCATGGAGTGAGAATTGGTTGACGGACAGGAAGCAGAAAGTAGAAATAAATGAGTCATTTTTGATGTGGAAGGGGATGACAGGTGGGATAATGCAGGGATCAGTGCTTGGGTCCCAGCTATTCACAATTTTTATCAATGATTTGGATGAGGCAATCGAGTATAATTGTTTCATGTTTGCTGATGGCACAAAACTAGCTGACAGTGTGAGTACTGAGGACAGAAAGAGGCTTCATGATAATTTAGACAAGTTGAGAGAGTGGGCAAATATATGACAAATACAGAATGACATCGATAATTATGAACGTGTCCACTTCAGTAATAAAAACAAAATGACACCATATTATTTAATTAATTCCCTGGGAAAGTCAATGTTGTGACTTTAGGACTAATGGCAAGTTGGTAATTTTTGAAGTTAAAATACAAAAGGTACCTGGTATTCTTGTACACCAGCCATTAAAAGCAAGCATGCTGGTGTGGCCAACTGTTAGGAAGGCAAATGGTATGTTGGCCTTCATTGCAAGGTGGTTTGAGTACAGGAGCAAGGAAGTCTTACTGCAACTGTACAGGGCCTTGGTGAAACCACGTTCAGAGAATTGTCTAGAGTTTTGATCTCTTTACCTAAGAAAGGATATACTTGCCTTAGCGGGAGCAGTGCAAAGTTTCACCCAGTTGAATTCCTGGGATGGCAGGTTTGTCACATGAGGCAAGATTGGGTTGGCTGGGTTTGTACTAACTGAAGTTTAGAAGAATGACAGGCGATCTCATGGAAATGTATAAAATTCTAACAGGATTGGACAGACTTGATGTTTCCCCTGGGATTTGCCAGGGTCCAGAACAAAGGGTCTTCTATTGAGTCCCTACAGTGCAGGAGCAGGCCATTCAGCCCAACGAGTCCAAACCAATCTTCCGAACAACATTCCACTCAGACGCATCCCCCTGCCCTATTCCTGCATTTCCCATGCCTAATGCATCTAACCTACATATCCCTGCACAGTATGGCTAATTTAACATGGCTAATCCACCTAACTTGCACATCTTTGGACTGTGGGAGGAAACCGGAGCACCCGGAGGAAACCCACGCAGACACGGGGAGAATGTGCAAACTCCACACAGACGATCGCCCGAGGGTGGAATTGAACCCAGTCCCCGGTGCTGTGAGGCAGCAGTGCCAACCACTGAGCCACCATGCCTTGATGTCAGGTGTTAACCTGGTGCATCCACCAGAGAGGAGAATAGCATTGGTCTGTACTGGTGGAGTCACTAGGTTCAAATGGCTGTGGCCAATGGAAAGGAACGGAAGGCTTTGCTGAGGCAAAATATAGAGGTGGCTGATGGGTATGTGCAAAATGAAGCTGAGTTCTTCACCAGGCCTACTAGAAAGCCAGCTGTCACCATCAAGAAGTATGTAGGGATTCCTAATCAGCTTGGTACTGAGCTTCATTCAGAGATGGGTTATGGACTCTCTTGAAGCTATATCTTTTATTATTATTCTTAAACTATTCAAATGGAGCCAGATCGTGGTGACAGTGGAAGCTTTTTACGGGTACGTTTCACTGTAAAATACACATGACAGTAAAATCATGCATTCATTCATTCACTCATTCATTCATTCTTTCTAGCAAGCAAGTGGTGGCCATTACTATGAGGTCACTTGAAGGCCTGAACAGGATGTGGGGGATGGGGTGGGGGGGGAGAGGTGGTGGGGAGAGTGGGGTGTGGTAATCAAGGAGGAGTTAGAGAGAGTTCCAAACAAATATGATGCCACAAAAAATATTAAACAAAATCTTGACCCCTTGATTCTCAAAGTAACATGGAGAAGGGAAACAGTGATGTAGGATTACTATCACTGGACTGTTATACAGAGGCCCAGAGCTAATGCCCTGAGGCCATGACCTTAAAGCCCAGCATAGCAGTAGGTGGTACTTCAATTCATAAAATCTGAAGTTGAAAGCTAGGCTCAGTCCATTATGAAAAAAAAAGATTAGTTACGGAAACCCATCTGGTTCAGTAATTCATTTACTGAAGAAGCGAGACTTAATGTGCCATATTCAATCTGGATGACTCTGATCCACAGCAACGTAGTTGGCTCTTAACCACCCTCAAAAACAACCTGACAAGCTGTTCAGTTCCAGAACAGTTCAGGATGGGCAACAAAAGTGGCTTGGCCATGACATCCAAATCCCATGAAATGATAAAGGAAAAAAAATGCCCTTGTCAGCTGCCAGTAGCTCAACACTTCAGAAATCCTAAAGGAATAGAGAAAGTGCAGATGTGAAATTCAAAAGGATATTAGAGAAACAGAAAAGACATGAAAAAAAACTGTCATGAAATCAAGGAAAACCCAAATTGATTTTTTTTTTAAATACATAACCAGCAAAGAAAGGGAGCGTATAGAATCATTGTTCACTGTTTAAAGCTCAGGTGATTTTTTTTTTCTCTCAGAAAGTCTTGAATCATTAGAACTCTCTTGATTTGGTGGTAGAAGCAGATTCTTTGAATATTTTTACAAAGCAGATAAATTTGTGTTAAGAAAGTGGGTGAAAAGCTTATTGATGGTAGGCAGGAATATGGATTTGAAGGTTACAATCAGATCAGCCATGAATTTATTACATGGCAGAGCAGGCTTGAGGGGGCAGAATGGCCTACTCCTGCTCCGAACGATCTACCTATCCCTTTAAAAATATTCAAGGACTACTTTTATCACCTTTCAAGGAAATGTTCAAATAACCCACAAATTTCTGTGAGAAAAAAAAATTTCCTCATCTTTGCCTTAAATGGGAAAAACCTTAATTTTAAACGGCAATCCCAGTTTTAGATGCTCCTATTAAAAAATTTCTTTCCACATCTACCCTATCAAGACCCCTCAAAATCTCATATGTTTCAACCACTTTTATTTTAATCTCCCATGCATATAAATCTGGTCTGTCCAATCTTCCTCATAAAACTGATCTAGTAAAGCTCTTCTGCATTACTTCCAATGCATTTGTATCTTTCCTTAAATAAAGGAAGCCAACTGTGTCACATTGCACCAAATGCAGTCTCACCAATGCCCTGTGAGGCTTAGCCCCCCTACATTTGTATTCAATTTGCCTCAAAATAATCAACAATATTCTATTAGCTTTCCTAATTATTTACTGTACCTGCATGCAAGCCTTCTGTAGTACACAATTTACTTTCTGACCTGTCTTTGTGTCATCAGCAAATGTGGTAACCATACCTCTGTACCTTCATCCAAATTATTGTAATAAGGTTCAGGCCCCAGAACTAAGCCATGCTAAGCACACCAATCATTATTTCTTGTTAACCAGAAAATGTCCTATTGTTGCCCCCTGTTTCCCGTTACCTGCCAATCTTCTATCTATGCAAATATGTTACCTTGTACACTATTGACAATTTATTTTCCACAGTAACCTTTGATGTGGTACCTTATCAAATGTTTTCTGGAAATCCAACTGCAGTTCATCCATCTCTTTATCAACAGCAAATGTTAGAAAATCAAAGAAAAAAAGGCTAAATATGATTTCTCTTTCACAAAATCATGTCAAGCTTCCTGACTACCTTGCACTTTTCTATATGCCTTATTATAACATCTTAAACTGGCCTGTAGATTCTTGCTTGATTGGTAAGCCAATCAGACTTTAGATGTCTCTGAATATGCATGGGGTTTCTGCTGGCAAGGTTTAATAAGCAGTAACCTTTTGCAGTCTAGTGAACAAGACAAGAGGAAGAACTTCAAGCAACAAACCAAAACAAGAGAAACCCACCCAAATCAGCCAGAAGTTGTGAATTAGTTTTCCAACATGATCCAAAACTTATTATTCAGTAATTACTACTTAATATTTTATTAAGTCTCATTGTTTTGTACCTACTGTGATAAACTTAATGAATTCTGCAAAACATGTGAAAACAATTTTACCTGGAATATTTTAATAACTGGTCAGAATTGAAAGAGCTTTCAGATTGTCTCAGTCAATAATTGTAATTAACTTAAGTCTTACAATTAAGTGAATGCATATCCTTACCCGATCTAAGACAAACTAGTCCATTTAAGTGTCACTCAAACTACCACATTAAATGCTTCCTCTTTCCACCATGGCAGGAGTGAGTCCTATCCACGATACACATTGCAGCAACTCGGCAAGGTTCCTTTAACGCTATTTTCAAAACTTACAAACATTACTATTACCACTTGGAAAGACAAGGGCAGCAGATAAATGAAAACACCACCACTGTAAGTTCCCTTTCATGCCACATATTATCCTGACTTGGATTTGTACTAACCTTCCTTCATTAGCTCTGGGTAAAGATGATAGAACAACCTCCAAAACAACACTGTGGGCTTCCTACACCACATGAACTGCAATGATTCACCACCTTCTCAAGATCAATTAGGAGTGAACAATAACTACTGGCCTAGTCATCAACAGATGTGTGAGTGATTTTAAGTCTATATTTGACAGATGGTGTCACAACCCTGAGAAAAACTAGAGCCAGAGGGAATGATGAGGAAAACTCTCTGCTGTTTAGAGTCATAGCTACCATTTAGAAAGATCGTTATGGTCATTTCAGGTCTAGGACATCTCTGAAGGAGGTCCTCAGGGTAGTGTCTTAGGCCAAACCATCCTCAGCTGCTTCATCAATTACGTTCCCTCAAATCATAATGTTGGAAGTGGAGATGTTTGATGACAATCTCAAAATTTTCAGCACCATTTGCGATTCCTCAGATAATGAAACAACCCATGCTGAAATACAACAAGACCTGGACAATATCCAGGCTTGGGCAGTGGCAAATTCAATTTGCATCACACAAGTAGCAGGTAATGACTATCTCCAACAAGAGGGAAGCCAACCATTGCCACTTGACATTCAATGGTATTATCATTATTGAATCCCCCACTATCAACATTCTGGAGGTTACAATTGACAAAAAATAATAATGGTCTAGCCATATAAATAGATTAGCTAGAAGAGCAGGTCAGATGCTAGAAATCCTACAGTGAGTAACTCAGCTCCTGACTCCCTAAGGCCTGTTCACCAACTACAGAGCACAAGTCAGGAGTGTGATGGATTACTCCTCACTTGCCTGGGCGAGTGCAGCTCCAGCAACACTCATGAGACTTAACACCATCCAAGACAAAGCAACCCAGTTGATCAGCATCACATCTACAAATATTCACTCCCTCCAGCATTGATGTTCAGTAGCTGCAGGATATATTGATACATTGCAGAAATTCACTAAATCTCCCGAGACAGCACCTTCCAATCCACAGCTACTGCTATTTAGAAGGACAAGAGCAGCACATATATGTGGAATATCACCACCTGAAAGTTCTCCTCCAAGCCACTCACCATCCTGACTTGGAAATAAGCCACCTGTCCTTCATTATTGCTGGATCAAAATCCTGGAACTCCCTTCCTAGGGGAATTGTGGATCTACCTACAGCAAATGGACTGCTGTGATTCAAGGCAGCTGACCACCACCTTCTCAAGAACAGCTAGAGATGAATAATAAATGCTTTGTCATCAAATCCCATAAATGGATAAAAACAAACATCCCGTGAGTAATAAAATATCTCCAGTGAGAATTCCACAAGTAAAGAGATGAAAATTCTCAATTACTTGTTGATATCCTGGGCAGAACTGTATGCTCCACTGAGAGTGAGTTGGGAAGTGGAGTGGGACAGGCAGGTAATATGTCAGGTGAAATACCTGTCACCTTCCAACCTCTGCAGGGCAGGAGGTAGGTAAAGGCCATTTCAGTCCCCATTTCCACCTGCCCTGGTCTTTTACAGATGGGCATCTTGTCTCCTGCGGATGGCACTGGTTAAACCTGGCAGCCAAGGGGATCCGACTAATCAGGCACTCTCTGGCCAATGGAGTGCACCCCAGGGGCAAAGAGCGCTCCTGTTGGACGGCAGCCCTGTCTGCCTCACAATTGATACCCTGCCCTTGTAGGTGCTTGCCTGCCTGATATGCCTCTGATAAATTACCCACTTACCTTCACTCCATGCCTCCATCATTGTGATAGGTCTGGGATTGTTACAGTCCAAACAACTGAAAAGCTGCCAGCCCTCTGACTGGCTGGCAGCTCTTGGATGTGAACTGTCTAGCCTCAGAGGAGCAGAAACCAAAAATGCAGACAACTAATTGTCTGAACAATGGAAAACATGGTCTTACCTACCAGTCATGTTTGAAGTGGTCATTACCCCAAATGTTCATGTTGGTTGGCAGACCAACACCTCCATTTGACATACCCAGTCTCTGTGACTGACAGCATCAATTCTTTTGGCCAGTAGAAAAAAAGATTGTGCACATTTCCTGAAAAGGACAAATGACAGAAGGAAAAACAGCAGGGAGCGGCAATGAGGTTTATTCAATTAACGGTGTTGTGAGTACTGCAAAGGTTTAGTGGGATCTACATTCACAAAAATATAAACTGCCAATTCCTCAAAGATCAGAAATAATTGGCATCTTTTTAAACAGCTCATAACTGAAGGGCACCTTGCATAATTCTGACAAAAAAGTAAAAAATGGATAGTAATGGACTCATCACACTTCCCATCCTTGTGTGCCCAGAAGCTGGAAGCAGGAAAGACGCAGGAGAGTTATGGAGCCAATGCCGAAACCTTCAACATCTGACACCACCAGGAGAGATTTATGAAGCATATCACTTGCACTCATCAGCCCAAATCATTTAGGTCAGAGTGACATTGATAGTCTAGATGAGGAATTGACATTGGATGATTCATAACTCACAAAAAAGCCAGAAGATAATGTTTGATGTGGAGCAAGATGCCCGTGTATGAAGGTTCAAGAAATGTCAAAAATATTCTTGAATATTCAGACAATGAGCTCAGTGGTCATCGGAGGAAACAAACGTTATAGGCCATCAGATTCAGATGATGGCACTGCACAGACTCTTCAAAACAATGTAACAGCTTGCAGGGATAGCAGCAAAGTCCAATAGAGTTTGCAGCACCAAATCTTAGAAATCCTTATATTGTGGAACATCCTGGTGTGAATAAAACTTGTAAGAATCTCTGCATATGTCCCACGGAATACTGAGGTTTCCAAACACATAACTCTACGGAATGGCAATTGGTAGTATAATGATGTAGCTGCTGCTAGGTACAAGTGACCCTGAGGTATGGACACATTAGGGTTTCCCCTCTGATCAGAGGGCCTGTCTCTCTGAATTTTTAATGTTGCAGGTCCAACTCCAGCAGCTGGCATAGTTCAGTGATAGTGTCCCAGCACATTCTTAGAGGTAATGCACCAAGCTCATCTGGAAGAACTGGCATCAAAGATGATAAACTCTGGGCCTCCTGTACCTCCTCTGTATCCTTCAGCTGTGACTTCTTAATATGGAGACTGTTCAGAAGCCACTGGAAGTTGCTGTTGGTCCTGGATTTGCTGGATCATCTGTTCCTCCTTAGTTTCTCTGGGGCCTCATAGCACTGCAGCCACAGTGACGATGTGATTGGATCCATTGGTCATGGTCCCAGTGAAACTGTGTGGCGAACATCGGAAATAGAACAGCTCATTAATAATGTGAACAATCAACATTCACATCACACACAAATGACGGCTTACCATAATCTTCCCAACTGTGAGAAATGGAGGACGCCAAAACAGGGCTACAGAATTCCTCAATATGGACCTTTGACATGGGGGAGTTTATAGTGAAATATGCAGTACAAGTCATGCTGCATAAATACCTTAAGAGATTGTAAGTGTGGTAGAATTACTGAAACCTCACACCCTCACGTCATCCAACAAAGCCAGCATTGAATAGGAGAGCATTTCGGTGAATACTTACCGTACAAGGCAGGAGGAAATCTGTGCCCTAGTGCAGCCTTTGTGACTTTGAATTTTCTGCTTCACAGAGATCACTAGGATCAATTAGTAAGGCCCAATGCCGTGGTCTGGGTTGCTTATGGGCTGGATTTGTATCCCACAGTTGGATACTGTGTGTGCTTCCCATGCAGTTTGCTATGATTACAGACATCTTAAACCTTTACTAGGTAAGTGGCTGATTAAGACAATTGCCACTCACATTTCTCACTAGTAGGCCCTACATGCTTGGACAGAAAAAGAACACTTACTCCAACCAGTCAGTGGCTATTTTCCATTTCAAGTGAAGGTTTGTGATTTGGATGGGGATGGAGCTCACACTAACACTAGGCAGAGTGAATTCAAGGTTCAGCCTGGTTATCAATAGGACCCCCAAACCTTCATGTTCCTTTCTTTCTTGCAAGCCCTTTCGATCTCATTAGCACTGAATTTTTACACATTCCCACACAACTCTTTAAGTTTTCCTCTCTCATCATTTACCCCCGAGGCACCAGAACAACAGCTTAGCTATACCAACCAGTGCACTGTACGGCATTCTTGTCGACACCAGCCTGGTTGTAACTGTTGAATTCCATTCCACATTAACCTGTCTCCTCTGATTCACTATCATTTCCCACCTTTGGATGTTGAATAGCCTCCCTTTACAATTATTGTCCCGTCTGCAGTCCAACATGTTGCCTCTAGTCTCCAGCCCCTTGTATCCCCGACCTTGCTTTTAACTGATTAAATGTTTCCCTTGTTTCCCTGTTTCCAAACAGAAGGCTGTAGCTACCTGCTCAGGAGCCTATCATGTGATTTTTATTATACTGAGCATTTTGAAGCCCACAACCAGTAGTCAATTGAAAAACAAATTGAATGTCTATCTCTGAGCACCATTTCTTGAACACCCCCTCTGTTTCAATAAGACAGCATTCTAGATACAATTAACAATGAGTTCAAACAGCTTACTTTTAAAACTGTGACATTGTCTTCCACAGTTTCCTTGGTTTAAAGCAGTATCTTTTTCCAAGTTCCACTAAAAGTGGTCATTACATCATTCAACCCCTGGGGAAAAATCAGACTTTTTCTTTCTCAACATCAAGAATCTGATTTTTCAGAGTTTCCCATATTTTCCCAACCAACCTATCACTGCCCGTATCATCCGGGGACTGGGAAAATTCAGCCCAATGATTCAAATCAATTGCTTTTCATCGGAACCTCTGATAAAAGACCATCATTCTGAAAGGTTAATGCTGTTTTCCTCTCCACAGGCACTGTATGTAATTAGCTAGTTGGATTCTGATATACTATTGAGCAGCATGGTGGCTTTGTGGTTCTGCTTCACATTGCTAGGGACCCAGGTTCAATCCCACCCTTTGGTGACTGTTTGTGAGGAGTTTGCACATTTTCTGTGTGGGTTTCCTTTAGGTGCTCTGGTTTCCTCCCAAAGTCCAAAGATGTGGAGGTTAGGTGGATTGGCCATGGGAAATGAAGGGTTACAGAAATGGGATGGATCTGAGTGGGATGCACTGTGGAGGGCTGGTGTGGACTTGATGGGATGAATGGCTTGCTTCCACACTGTAGGACTTCCATAAATACAATTTCTGCAGCATAGGAGGAGACAGGGGAACTTTATCAATCTTTCTCATTTCTCCCAGGATACAATTTAATTGGGAATTAGGTGGAATGTTGAGTTGTGGACTATTTTCCAATTATTCGTTCTGTATATGTTTTTGTTTCTTTCAAGAATTCCACTTGGGGAGTTCATAAATGCTCAGGATTTCTGTTCTCCTTTAATCTACATTATTTGATAAATACAAGTTAGATATCACAAGATTACACTTTTCTAGGGATCTTATTCTACACTGTAGCAATGATGGAAGATCACAGACTTGGAATATTAACTTGGTTTCTCTCTCTTCAGATGTTGCCTGACCAGTTGAGTTTTTTCAGCGTTTTCTGTTTTACTTCAGCTTAAGGTTTCTATCCAGTTTTAAATTTTGCTGATTTTCTAAACAAGACCTAAAGAAGGTCTTCACCCTTCATTTTTTGTTACTCAATAAACAAACAAAAACACACACTGCACGTATATCCTCGACCTGCTGATATAAGAGTATCCCTAGGGCAGCTGTAAGCCACAGCCTGGGTCAAATACATTTCCACAACTTAAAGAGATCAAGAAGAACAGAGAAAAGTAAGAATTGCTGGGCAATTAAATTTTTGTCAGACTAATTGATTTGACCAAATAATTATCTTGTTATTGATCATGATAAGTGATACATCTGCAGCTTCGCTGAACTTTGTTTGTAGCATCAGTTGTGACTCAGGCCCCACTGTGGAGACTTGATTACAAAATCTTTGTGGACATTTCAGTGTGGTGCTGAAGGAGTGCTGCACTGTCTGACATGTTACTTTTTGGATGAGCTGTTAAGCCAAGACCACGTATGCTCTCTCCAGTGCATTCAAAGAAAAGCAAGGGACTTCACCCTGATGTCTTGGCAATATTTATCCTTCTGCCAAATTCACTCACTCAGAATATTTGGTCAATATCTCATTGTTTTTGTGTGTGGTTCTTTTTGTTAATACATTCACAGAATCTAGGCATTGCTGACTAGGACAATATTTAATTTCCATCCCTAATTGCTCAGACAGCAGTCAAGAGTCACCCACATTGCTGTGGGTCTGGAATCACATTTAGTCCATACCAGATAAGGATGGCAGTTTCCTTCCCTAAAAGACATCAGTGAGCCAGATGGATTTTTTTCCTGACAATCGACAATAGTTTCATGATCAACGTCAGACTCTTAATTCCACGTTTTTTTGATTGAATTCAAATTCAAGTGGGATTTGAAATCAGATCCCAAAGCATTACCCGGTTCACTGGATCAATTGCCGAGGGATAATACCACTCCTCCTGTTGCTGTGTGAACATCTTCTATATTATGATGAAACATTTCAAAGTGCTTTGTAAATCTGACACCAGGAGAGGCACACTATTCCACTTTTTAAATCTTTCATTTCCATTGCAGTCAATTAAACAGAAATTTATGAACATTCATGAAACATGTAAAAGACATCAATGTAGTGAGTTAGATTTTCCTGATATTTGTGAATAGATATAAGCTGTTAAAAGCAAATAGTTTTACATTTGTTGAAGCAACACACTTTGATTGTATCGTTATTTATTCTTAAACCTTGAAATACATATTGCTTTGAATTACGAATTCCTTTCTTTTCCAAGGTTCTATTAGACAAGGAGAATGTCTCTTTCAATGCTAAATATACAATATCCTTCCAAGGGCTATTTTGTTGTGGTTTGTCATTGTAATTTGTATGTATCCAATAAAAAGAAACAAATTAACAGTCCTCTCAGGAGCTTATACACATTTATTAACATTGACAGATGCAAGTGCTGTTATACTATTCAACACAGATGATTTTCATTACTCTCTGCTCCCAGCAAAGGCTTGAAGTCATGGCAAGTTAAGCTAAAGATTCTCAAGATTCCCCACAACATAGCAGCAATGCTTTAGAGAGTTTCTGCAGCTTGTTATTAGGGATGCCAAGCATGGTTCTTGTAGTGTATATTTTCATTTAGACTGAATACTTGGCACACACTAATAGTAAACAGAAGTCTAGGTAGGCATGGATGGAATTAAGCCATTACATTGCAAGCATGTAAATTAAGGCTTTTTTTAATTTTATACATCACATTGATACATGGATTATTTTTACTTTTTGTAGGTCTTTTATTTTTAACTGTAGTTAATTGGGTATTTCAGATTTTAAATATAAATTGCCCAAAGTCCCTTTTGAAGTACCAGCATGCCAGACAAATTTAAGATTGTAAAAAGGGAAGCATAACAGCATGAGAGTTGAAATTATTTCAAGTGATTACCTGCTGTTGTTACCTAATAAATCAATCTCTTTTTATTTCAATACTGTTGTAGAAGTCAAGATATTTCAATAGTCTAGTCACCCCAGATACATGTATAACAGTGTCATAATTGAGACCAATAGGAAATATACTGAAAATTTTCTTAAGTTGCCACCATATATAAAGTTACAAATTACAAGTATTTTGCTTGCCTGCTGAAGGAACATTTAACAGGCTTGGATGACATTCTTTTGATCATTATTTTCACAGAAATGTTAGCATATTTTAATAAGAAGGATAACCATCTGTTTTAAAATATCAGCTACAAAAAGGAATGGAATGCAAAGAAATAATCTGACACAACTTCATTTATAAAATATCTTTTAACATACAATGGACCTGATTGAGATTAAACTGTGTTTTCAGCATAGCTTTGGCTCTCTCTTATAAGCAAAACTGGAAGCTTGTATAAACTACCTGTCCTCCCTCTAAAAACATGCCATAGGTTCTCAACATCCATTCAAACAGGCAGACCAACAGACAATTAGTCAAATGTCCTAACTGAAAGAACAGAACACTCTAACAACAAATCACCCTCCAACGCTGCACCAACTTGTCAGCGCAGACTAAATGGTCAGGTGCCAAGCATTTGTTCTCTAACATTACAGATAATAACTTCTAGCCTTATATTTCCCACATTTCGATACCTGAAAATGGGATTATAAATAATGTCTCCCATGTTAAAATTAGCTATACTTTTATTTCAATAAGTAAGAACAAGTTGCATTACATTTGCTGCTCCTCAACCTGTGGCAATTTCTGCTTTATCACTTATTAGCATATTCAAACATACTTTTCAAATTTAAGTTGTACTTTACAACAATCTTCTCCTATGCATTTTGTATAGCTAATAACTATAAAATCTGAAATTTATTTCCAATAAAGTTATTCATTACTTTCACATGGTATTCTTGAGACAATTAATTACTTGGAATAAAATGAGTACAGCATTTTATGACTGCTTTGGTAACAACAGGAAGCAATGTATTGTAATATTAGTGGAGATATCCTTAATCCATCAACATCTGTCTGGCCAGATACTGGCTCATTGTGAAGTACTTGTCTTGGCTATTCCATTGCTATTGATCAAATTACGTTACACTAAACTGTCTATCAATCTTATATTAATACCTCTCTATGTTGTCAGAATTTTAAAAGTACTACAAAATACTCAAGTAATGAATTATTTTTCTGTTTCCAAGGTAATAAATAATAATCTGAACTGTTTGTTATTCTTGGCTCTCAGTTGAGAATCAGAAGTGACCAGTTGCAGACAGTGGCTTAAATTCGGCACATTAATAATAATCTTTCCTAATGAAAAAGAAGTTTGATGGCTATTAAATTTTAAAAGAGGCATTTTATAGTTTAATATTTTTGGTCTTATTTTATTTCTTCCTTATTTAGTTCAACCTTATGTAAAATATAGACATGTGGCACAAAGCAGCTTCATAGATTACTGATACTAATTTTGTTTATGAGAATTATTCTTATTTCACTAGTACGAATTAACTGCAACGAATATAATACTGGAAGCTTTGGCTGAAAATTACCCCCAATATGTCTGAAATCTGAAGAAATGTCAAGAACTAGAGAGCTATTCTATATGTTAGATTGGTTCCATTTGTAGCAATTATACCTCCAAATAAAAAGAATGTGGCTATGAGAGATGGTTCTTATACAAAGGATTTAAACAATGTCAATAATTGTATATGAAGCACATCAAGACACCCTGAAAATATAAGAGTTGATAGATAAATGTCAGTATTTTCTGAAACAGTTATGTAAACATAAATAAAATAGATTTGACAAAAATACTCAAGGTATTTATTATATTAGTCAATGATCCTATTAGTTTTGTTGTAAAGGTAACAGAATAGTTGAGAAAATCTGTGAAAGTGGTTTTGGACATCTTGCAAAATGGGTTACCAGCAGAATTTTATTTTAATTGCCATTGGCCAAAACCAGAAATGATTGTTATGATCTTGGGAGGGCTATTAATGTTGTTGCTTTTTTTAAAATCTGAAACCAAGCTTTTTACTAAAAGAATTAAGCAACAAAGCTCAAGAAAAAGAACTTTACTGCACAAAAATCAAAGAATATAAATGCCAATAACATCATTCCATCATAAATAAGTAGTTCTGTTCAAGATATTAAAAGTATAATGTACGTAGTTGCTTATTTCTAAACCAAACTTCTTAAATCCATATTTTCTTCTACACGCACTTGACTTACACCCATAAAAGTCCAGATACTTATCAGAAAAGCAGAAGGTGAACCACATAGTGCGAATAATGTTTCCAAAATTTGTATATCAGCTGAAATGCCTTGATCCTTCTGATTACTTTCAGCAAGTTTTTCTCTTCAAATCGTCTCCAAACATCACAAGATTATAGACTTCCCATTCAACACAAGTATCACTAGGTATTCAAAAGGACATGAACTATTCAAGACGGCATTGGATTTTTTTTTTGGATAGTAACAGTGTGCAGGAATGTGGGGGAAACACAGAAGATTAGCAATAGGTAATAGAACTGATGCAGGCACAATGGGATGAATGGTCTCCTTCTGCACTGTAATAATTCTGTGATTGAGTGTCTTAAACATAGTCACCTCAAATCAGAACTCTCCTAGTTTTATTTGGAAGTCTTGCATCTAGCATCTTATTTCTCTTCTTAGTTTGGCTATCCCAGAAGTTCCAACTCAATGTTAGTCATGCCTTGATTTATCAACAGAACAACACTCCAAAGCATATTCAAAACTAGAAGTAATTTCTCATTGACTTTTCTTCTATTATTTAACTCCCAGACAGGTTGCAGTAATCAGTTCTTGGAAGCCACTTGTTATTTACAAGTAATCATCTCCCTGTGAATCCTAGCTCTTGAAGGACGTATCGCCCAAACATAAATATGAGTTATTTCCTCAGGCATACCTGACATATCATACTGTTAACTTCTTCACTGCTCAAACATCCAAACTATTTTCCAGGTTGTCAAAAAGAAAAAAAAATAACGCAATAGTATTTATGGGTATGCAGAACTGGTCAAATATTTTTGAAGTTCATGTATCATTATATAAACAGTTAGTATCTTGAAATGTAAAACTCTGGTTGAAGATGGTTGCAAATGCTTAAGCCATGTTTCTTTGTGTACTTTGCTCCCCATCATTAGAGATGTTGTCTGAATGTAGAACTCGCTGAAGCGACAATCACCTACAGTGCTGGGATTGATGAATTGATCTCCTTTACTTGGGCAGCTGATACATGTATTTATGAATTTTGAGCTTTTTAAATCTCAACAAATATATAATAACAATTCTATCTTACTTTTCGCCTGCTGAAAATCTGAAAAGTAATTTGGAACAATTTGTGCGACAGGATTAGTATTTATTACATAAGAACTTGCTTAAGTTTTTAGATTGATTATTATTATTATTATTAGTTGCATGCTGGATTGCTGCCTATCCCTTGTGACTGTGATGTTACGTCGTTAACATTGTATGTAACAGCTGATAAACTATAGTCTATGTCTTTCTAATTTTAGGGAGTATTTTTATTGCTTATACTAACATATTGCCTTAAGTGTTTGAGCCAAAATGTAATGAAGCTGAAACCAATCATTTTAAAGAGAATGTTATAAACAACTTGCTGCATTATATGATATCTAAAGGAATAATGGAGAACTAGTCTAAGTAATGTTACAGCATTTTTCACATTACATGCAAGGTGAGAAGTTCATTTTAATGGACGCAAAATATAACATGAGCAATAACAGAAAGCCCTCCACATGAAAAAATGAAATATTTTCACATATCTCAATGCAACTATACCATTACAAAAGCTTGATTTGCTGCCAACTGAAAAAAAAACCTACACAACGAGCACTGTTCTGAGTTGTGGGAAATGTGTTTGAATCTATTACCAATTCCTGATGGCTTAGACTCGTGGTTAACATACTTTTTTTAAAGGAACGCTAATTAAATCTCAAAGGATTCAAATCTGAAATGGGATATTGGTTACTTAACGTAAGCTATTAATTATAGACACTTAAAACATTCTTGTAACTCCCCAGTCATGTTTTGTGCTTGTTCTTGTTTGTAGTTTGTTTATATTGTTCTAATATTAACAGTGCACTTTCTGACTGTGTGATACCACTCTCCAATTGCACCTTGTTTCCAAGTATGGTCACTGCAAAGCCAAGCTTTTGCTCAGAGCCTGTGTGGAAAATTGATGGCCGACAGAGAAGGGCAAAAGAGACGAGACAGCTGGCTCTGTCACCACCAAAAGGCCAGCGCAATGAAAGAGCTTCACTGTACTGATACCATCCTCTCTCTTACACTTGCTTCTCAATTAATCTGATTTCTCTGTCAACAGCTGTCCCCATTTTCACATTCCTTTTCAAAACAAATTCTGGTTTGTACTCCTTTCTTTTTCTTTTGAACAATTTCCAAAGGTTACCAAAGACCACATATTACGCTGCACCAACTTGATGCCATTTGATGAATATAGTTGTAGGTGATTATTGTGAGACTTACAAAAGAGACTGTGTGTCACCATGCCCAGAACTGAAGTCTAACGTTTATCATTGAATGCTCCAAGATTCTTCTCATATATACTGTGTAGCTGTGCAGCAATCATATACACAAGTTTCAAGACAAGCACGTTTATAATGGGATGGCTGGAGGTTATTTTAAAATTGGGGAATAACTATTTACTTTGGTTCAGATAGTAAATACTATCATAAGAACTTTAGAAAGCACATCACACAAAACATGCCATATATGCTGTCAAACCCATTAATTTGTCTACTGTCAACTATCCACACTATCAAGATTCCTATTAAGTCTCCTAAGCAAAATTCCAAAAGTGACTAAATAAAGTTCCAAAATATTTGTTCATCCTCACATCTTCACAATTTCACCCCAGGCAGTTGTTTCCACTGGTGACAGCTCCCTAGACCCAGCAGTGCATGAGGCACTCTTTTCCATGGGATATATGATCATCTCAGTCTATATTTATCCTGTCACAACACCATAAACAAGAATGGCCATTTGGCCCATCTTAGCTCATATGTCTAAATAAAACTACTGAGCTTCTTCCACAACACAGCATCCAGCCAGTTCTTAAATGATTTCTAAAATGATTTTACCTTCTATTTAATACTCCATCTCATGTGTAATGCTCCTTGTGTTCCAGAGAAAGACTTGCTGCTAAAATTTCAAATCTGCATCTGCTTCTACTTGTATGGCGTTGAATTCATTGAGTCATTCATTCTATATGGTTTAATATCTAATATTATTATTATCCCCAAAGATATTGATAACATTTAGAAAGAATTTTTGAAGTTCCAGTTACTAACTGAAAGAATGACACAACAAGATTTCACGTTGTGTTAAAAACAAGTGGGGAAGAGTGAATTGATTTTCCTCTTTTAATTTCCTTGGTTTGTCACAACAAAGATTTATATGCTTTTAGCAGAAAGCTTACATCTTTCCAATTAAAAAGTAGTTAACTATTTTCTACTGTAGCCATAAGAAACTGAGGCTTTCTTGATTTAGAAAAAGGAACAAGTTTATTACCTGCTAACCTTAAAGAGACAGCATCAGATAGTCTCATTAGCTTCTCTCCGTTACCACACGATCATTCTCTGCTATTGTACCCGCTTCCCATGACTGCTCATGTGCTATACTTTCACTATTGCATCTTCCTTATTTGGTCTGACCCATGCCAACCCATCACAACACTAACCCTGCACTCCCTCTTCACTGCCTACTCACTCACTTGGGACATACCCCCAACAGCTGTAGCACCGACTTTCATTTCCCTTAAGTCAAAGAGGGAAACAGCCTGCCATAGGACAGAAAGAGTCAAGATGGGTGGTGGGCTGCCTTACACATGCCTCCTTGCCCATTAGAAAGTCAGGATCCTGACTCTACCACTCCAAAAGGCTGACTAACCATATTCAAGCCACGAGACTGGTGTCAGAGTTTGCCCTAGACTTACGGCAGTGGAACCTCCTAACCTAAGGTTTATCTCTCTTGACCTGACTGAGGACTGCCGCTAATCATGTCAGGCTTCCTGGCCAAGTGGCTGTGTTAATTGGCATAACAATTCAGTAAATTACTTGTGCCTGGTATCTCTAGCTGAGGGTCAAGGTGCAAAAAGGCAAGACAAGACAAGGAAAAATATTTAACATGCTAACCTTCTCGTGGGGAGAGTGAGGTAGGAGTCTGGAGGCTCTTGCTAACTTGTTTCAGTGTCTCTGATATATTAATTTCAACTCAATCCACCTTGAAACTTGATCAGGTGTCTGTGGCCATTTTAAGTCAATTTCATTCCATTTTTTAAACACTTCAGTCCATGGAAGTCCCAGGTATTAAACTGGACAATAGAATTTATCATCATGATAGTTTTAGAACATTTACTATAACAAAATACTAAAACCCTATACATCTTCATTGTAAACAATTTAATTTTAAACTGTTTTAGAGACAGTAGGAATTGCAGATGCTGGAGAATCTGAGAT
>NC_063336.1:54639050-54681362 GCF_021869965.1 Rhincodon typus
CTTTAATTTTAAACTGCTTAGCTGTCCTTCACAGTAACAGCATTACCTCTCAAGCACAAATTAGGTGAATCTTCCAGCTTCAGTTTAACATCTCACAAATTTGATCTCTTCATTCCAATTATGAGTTTCCACCCACATTTTGGCAAGGTGAACCTTAGAGCTTTTGAGTTCTCATTTCATTTTTACTCCTGGACTCTGGCAGCTCACCTGAATGTGGTATTTGGTAACATTCAATGATGTTTTAATTTGAAAACCTATAACGCATTATATAGCCTGTATAAGACTCTGGTCAGACTGAATTTAGAATATTGTGAGCCCTTTTGGACCCTGTATCTAAGAAAGGATGCATTGGCAGTGGAGGGAGTCCAGAAGAGGTTAGCAAGAATGATCCTAGGGATGAAGGGCTTGTCATATGAGGAGCAAGTGAAGATCTTGGATCTGTACTCGATGGAGATTAGAAGGATGAGGGGGATGAGACTGAAACTTACAGAATACTGACAGGCCTGAATAGCGTAGATGTAGAGAAGGTGTTTCCACTAGTAGAAGACGATTAGAATCCAATGATACATCCTCAGAGTGAAAGGGCACCCTTTTAGAATTAAGACAAGGAGGAATTTCTTCAGACAGAGGATGATTAATCTGTGGAACATATTGCCGCAGAAGGCTGTGGAGGCCAAGTCATTGAGTGTATTTAAGACACAGATAGACAAGTTCTTGATTGGGTAAGGGAATCAAGGGCTACAGGGAGAAGGCAGGAGAATGGAGCTGAGAAACATGTCAACTATGATCAAATGACAGAGCAGGATTGATGGGCCAAATGGCCTAATTCTGCTCCTATACCTTATGGTATTATGGTCTAGGTCAATGCTGCAGCCCGAACAGTAGGTTTTAGGAACTTAGCTGAGTTCTCCTCAGTGGAGAGTGCCATTGATTTTAAAAAGTTAACAAAGTAACAAAAAAATTAACAGGTTGGTCTTATAGAAAATGAGGCTGGGGAACCGGTAATGGAGGATTGAACAGATATTTTGTGCCAGTCTTACTAGAGAGGATACAAGTAACATCCCATAGCTATAAATCAAGAAGTGACAATTACTGAATAAATTGTTGGAACTGTGAGTTGACAAGTCCCCAAGTCCTGATGGATTTCATCCTGGTTCTTAAAAGAAGTAACTAGTCAAATAGTTGACGTATTGATATTAATCTTCCAAAACTCATTAGATTTGGGAAAGATTCCTTTAGATAGGAAAATAGCTAATGTAACTCCTTTTTCAAAAAGGGAGAGAGGCAAAAAGCAGGAAACTATAAGCCAGTTAACATCTGTCAAAGAGAAAATATTAGAAGCTGTTATTAAAGACATTATTAGTGGACACCTGGATAATCAGCTAGCACCAACATGATTTTGTCGAGGGGAAGTTATGCTTAATAAATTTATTTGAATTCTTTGAAGAAGTAGCTTATGTTGTAGATAAAGAGGAACTTAGATTTCCAGAAGGCTTTGATAAGGTACCACATCATAGGTTATCGGGAAAAATAAAAGCACATGGTGTATGGCGGTTAGCGGCTAACGTATTGGTGTGGATGGAAGATTGGCTTGCTATCAGGAAGCAGAGAGTCCGAATAAATGGGTCTTTTTCAATCTGACATGATGTCATCAGTGATGTGCCATTGGGATCACTGCTGTGGCTTCAACTCTTTGCGATTTAGATAAATGATTTGGATGAAAGGGAGGCAATTGCCTCATGGTATTATCACTAGACTATAAATCTAGAAACTCAATTAAAGTTCTGGGGACCTGGGTTTGAATCCCACCATGGCAGATGGTGGAATTTGAATTCAATAAAAAGTAATCTGGATCTAAGTATTTTCTGATGACCATGAAACCATTGTCAATTGTCAGGAAAACCCATCTGTCTCAATAATGTCCTTCAGGAAAGGAAATCTGCCAAATTCACCTGGTCTGTCCTACATGTGACTCCGGAGCCATAACAATGTGGTTAACTCTCAACTGACCTCTGAAATGACCTAGCAAGCCACTCATGTGTAACAATTGCTACAAAAAGTCTCAATAAAGAAATAGAACCAAACGGACCACGTGACATCAAACTAGGTACCAGAAAAGACAATGGCAGAAACAGCCCTGTCTACCCTGCAACGTCCTCCTTGCTAACATCTGGGGGCTAGTGCCAAAATTGAGAGTGGTATTTTATGGACTAGTCAACCAACAGCCTGACATTGTTGGTCAGGTATGATTCCGTGATTATGACTATATCCCAGACATTACCATCACCATCCCTGGATATATTCTGTCCCACCAGCAACACAGAGCCAGCAGAGGTGGTGGTACGTGGTATACAGTCAGGAGGGAGTTGCACTGGGAGTCTTAAACATTGACTCTGGACCCCATGAAGCCTCACGGCAGGTTAAAGATGGACAAGGAAATCTCCTGCTGATTACCACATACCTTCCTTGGTTGATGGATCTGTACTCTGCCATGTTGAGCAACACTTGGAGGAAGCACTAAGGGTGACTAGGGCACAAAATGTACTCTGAGTGGGGGTTTCATTGTCCACCACCAAGAGTAGCTCGGCAGTAGTACTACAGATCGAACTGATTGGGTCCTAAATGACATAGTTGCTAGACTGGGTCTGCAGCAGGTGGTGAGAGAACCAACAAGAGGGAAAAACATACTTGACCTCATCCTTACTAATCTGCCAGCTGCAGTTGCATCTGTCCATGACAGTATTGGTAAGAGTGACCATCGCACAGTCCTTGTGGAGACGAAGTCCCACCTTCACATTGAGAATAACCTTCAATGTGTTGTGTGGCACTATCCCTGTGCTAAATGAGACAGATTTCAAACAGACCTAGCAACTCAAGACTGCACACCCATGAGACACTGTGGGCCATCAACAGCAACAGAATTGCACTCCAGTACAATCTGTAACCTCATGGCCTGGCATATCCCTCACTCAACCATTACCATTAAGCCAGGGGATCAATCACAGTTAAATGGAGAGTACAGGAGGGCATGCCAGGAGCAGCAGCAGGCATTCCTGAAGATAAGGTGTCAACCTGGTGAAGCTATCAAACAGGACTACTTGTATGCCAAACAGCATAAGCAGCAAATGATAGACAGAGCTTAGCAATCCAACAAATTAGGTCTAAACTCTGCAATCCTGCCACATCCATTTGTAAATAGTGGGACAATTCGACAACTCACTGGAGGAGCAATCTACATAAATATCCCCATCCTCAGTGTGGAAGAGCCTAAGACATCATTGCAAACAAAAAGGCTGAAGCATTCACAGGAATCTTCAGCCAGGAGTGCCGAGTGGATGATCCACCTTGGCCACCTCCGGTAGTCACAGATATCAGGGATAGGACAATTTGATTCATTCCATGTGAATAGTTGGAGGCATTAGATACTGCAAAGGCTATGGCAAAAGTACTGAAGACTTGTGCTCCAGAACTTGCTACTTCCAAAGCCAAGTTTTTCAGTACAGTTGCAACACTAGCATCTACCTGATAATATGAAAAATTTTCCAGGAATGTCCTCACATAAAAAGCAGGACAAATACACCTGGCCAATGACTGCCCAATCTACTTTCAATCATCAGTAAAGTTGGAAAGTGTCATCAACAGTGCTGTCAAACAGCACCTTCTCAGCAACAACCTGCTTGATTGACACAACATCTACAAACATCTGGAGATAGTAAGAACTGCAGATGCTGAAGTCAGAGACAACACAGTGTGGAGCTGGAGGAACACAGCAGGTCAGGCAGCATCAGAGGAGCAGGAAAGTTGACATTTCGGATCAGAAACCTTCTTCAGAAATTTCCCTCCACCACTAAGTAGCAGCAACATATACTATTTGTAAGATGCACAGCACCTTCCAAACCCACAGCCATTTCCATGTGGAAGGACAAGGGCAGCAGATACATGGGGACACCACCACCTGCAAATTCCCCTCCAAGCCATTCACTACCCTCAGCTGGAAATATATCACTGTTCCTTCACTATTACTGGGTCAAAATCCTGATATTAACCTTCCTCATGGCATTGTGGCTCAATTCATAGCATGTGGACTGCAAGATTTCAAGAAGGCAGCTTACCATCACCTCCTGATGGGCAACTAGGGAGGGCAATAAATGCTGTCTGGACAACGATGCCCATGTCCGACAAGTGAATAAATTAAATTTAGGGACTGAAGGTATGGTAACTAAATTTTCCGATGACACAAAAATAAGTAGGAAGTGAGTTGAGAAGAAGACATAAGAAGCTTACACAGGGATGTAGCTAGGTCAAGTGAGTGGGCAAAGAGCTGGAGTACAATATGGGAAAGTATGCAAATGTTTATTTTTGTCAGAAAGAATAAAAAAAAGTTATCTAAATGGTGAACATTTGCAGAGCTCTGAGATGCAGAGAGATCTAGGTGTTCTAGTACATGAATCACAGAAGGTCAGCATGCAGGTACAGCAGGTAATTAGGAAAGCTAAATGAATGTTATGTTTCATTGCAAAAAGGGTAATTAAATGCAAGATTAATAAGGTTATGCTTCAATTTTAGGAGGCGTTAGTGATACAGTATCTGGAGAATTGTGTACAGTACAGCATTGGAAGCTGTTCAGAGAAGGTTTATTAGACTATTACATGGAATGAGTGGATGCCTTTAGAGGAAAGGCTAGACAGGCCATGCCTATATCATCTGGCGATTTGAAGAGTCAGAGGTGATTTAACTGAAACATATAAAATCCTGAGAGGGCTTGACTGGGTAGATGTCAAAGGTTATTTTCTCTTGTGAGAGTATCTAGAATTAGGGGTCATAGTTTATAAATAAATGGTTGCCTATTTAAAAGAGATGAAAAAAGCATTTTTTCCTCTCAGAATCTTTGGGATTCCCTTCCTCAAAAGCTAATGGATGCAGAATCTTTAAAATATTTTTAAGGCAGAGGTGGATAAGTTTTTGATTTCCAAGGGAATGAAAGATTATCAGGGATATGCAAGAATGTAAAGTTGAAGTTAAAATTGGATCAGTCATGACCTTATTGAACTGGGAGCAGGATTGAAGGGCTGAGTGGCCTACCCTTTTTCTTTATTCATATGTTTGTATAACTGCATATACATATTACCAAGAGGGCTGCATCACAACACTTCGGAATTCATCTCCAGGAAGGTGTTACAGCTGATTAATGTTCTGAGATCAGTGTTACAACTTCCTGGAGGTGTGTGCCCTATACCCAGGCAGTTACATCCTGGAACATTCTCATGTATCTGCTATGTTTGAAGGTCCAGATGCCTTACAAGACTGGTTACTGAGGGACAAGGTCTACTCACTGTGACTGTGGCTCATGATACCAGTGCTCATCTCCTTGCCTGATGTGGAATACACATTAATGCCACTCATGCGTTGAGCAGATGATAGGGCTGTTGAAGATCTGGTTGCGCTGCTTGGCTTGTTCTGGGGAGGTCCCTCCAATGTCAGCCCAACAGAGCATTCACCCTGGCATTCTACGCTCTGCACAATCAGAGCAGACAATGAAGTGAAGTGTTGAATGTTGAGAAACTGGGGAAAAGGAGCAGTCTTCCGAGGCGGAGGAGGTCGAGAATGTTCTGGAGAATAAAGCTCTCCTTGTCCATGACAGACCCAGCTGTGTCAGGCACAACAAGCCTGGTAGGACCTCACTAACACCCAGTTCCAATTGATGAGAGCTTGATGCAGCAGACAACATAGGCTGTAAAGTATTTGTTGACCATGATTCAGTTTGTATGAACCTCAACCTGCAAAGAAGCATTCTGAAGAAGGATCACTAGACCTGAAACGTTAACTCTGCTTTCTCTCCACAGATTCTGTCAGACCTGCTGAGATTTTCCAGCAATTTCTGTTTTTGTTTCCCAACCTCTACAGGTTTTATGTTCACTTTTGCAGTCTGTGAATAAAAGCTTATGTTTGGATTTGTCCGATTGCTTGCCTAAATGTTATATTCCCTTAATGGACAATGACAAGCTGAAGGTCTACAATGAGCATTGGGAACATTGTAGCACTACGCCATAGCAGAGAGTGTACAAATGGAATGCAACAACAGACAAGTGAAGCAAGTGGTCTGATGGTCAAACAGCATTAAGGTGAGAGACTGAGGTTGTATGTGTAAGGACGTCTTGGCTATGGGCTTACTATGGGTCAGGGACAGATTTCTCACTGGCAATGTGGCATTGTGACTGCTGTGCCATGACATTGCTGTTGAGGGGCAACACTGGAATGTCATGTCTTGTCCGGGTGCTCATGGCCTTTCAAAGATGGTGTGGGAGCAAGGCATTCTGGTCTTTCAGTGATATCTGTAGACTAACGAGTTGCTATTGAAACAGTGCAGGGAAGATGGAACTGGAATCTAACATGATGGATGCTGTTGTAACGGAGTAGATTGTTACCGCAGTGAGTTTGGTAAGATACGAGGCCTCGTACCAGAAATCCCTCCAAAAAACCTGCGCAATGCAGATTCAGTCAATGTAATTGGCCCTAACAGTTATATTCTAATAAAAAAACTAATGTTTTTTAAGTTTCATTAATTTGTAACACTTGCACATTAATTGCTCATTAGTACCAAACAGAAAGTTAAGCACTTGAATTAGCAGCACAAAGATGCTACTAACATTATCAATGATTAACTTCCCTTGCCCAATAAAGTGAACACATGAGAAAGTTGAAACCAATTCCTTCAAGTGGTAAATTGTTGATGGAAATTTTTAAAAAAATCAGCTTCTGAACTTTTTCTTACTTTTGCTTTCCGCCTCTTTTTAACTCTGTTTCTCAGTCCGTTTTTTCTGATTTCTCAATCCTCTGAAATGATTGATTAAAGCAATAAACTGTTCGCCCCATTGGCCACCAAAGTCAGGATACCATGCTGCATTTGGTCCATCCTTCCGGCAACTATATGGATGAAAATTTGTTTTTTTTTACAAAAATGAGACATGCACAGACAAGTCTGAATAGGATGCAACTCAAGAAGCCCTATTCCAGAAAAAATCTGAACAAACTTTTATCTAACCTGCAATCAGTTAAACCATATACATGTAAACCGTTACTACAAATATAAAATATATCAGAGATTTAGCTAGGTCTGTGCCCAGACATTCTGATCACAGAAGTAGTAGAAAACCAAGTGTATCACAACACAAAACCTGAAAGAACTGCGGATGCTGTAAAATCAGGAACGAAAACAGAAGTTACTGGAAACTCAGCATCTGTGAAGAGAAATCAGAATTAACATTTCGGGTCCGGTGACCCTTCCTCAGAACTCTGACTTTTTCTTCGCAGATGCTGCCAGACCCGCTGAGCTTCCAGCAACTTCTGTTTTTGTGTCATAACATAACTTTGTAGTTCATTTAAATGAAAGAAAACAAATTCTTTCAGGTTTCTTTATAGCGTGTTTTCTCAGACAGCCAATTATCTGATATTTCCTCCATCCAAGCAATCCAATAGTCCTGTCAAGTACTAGACAATGTTACCTATTTGACCAGGTGAGAATATCTTTTATTTTCTTTTTCTTCTCCATGTTCTCTCTGTGCTCCATATTTATCCTTATCTGAAAGGTAATTCAAAAGAAGATCTATGAAATTCTTCATTTTTAAAATCACTATTAAGCAGAATTGACACAAGACCAGCGAACGGGAGCAGAATAGTTCTTGCTGCTGTATTTCCACCATAAAATCAACATCCCCAAGTTTTTGATGTATTTTGACCTTCCCGCTATCCATCAGTCAAGGCCTTTGAAGCTGGATTGCCTAAATCATATTCGGTAGCATTGACTGCCGGAATCTTGCAGGTTAAATTCACAGTGCACCAGAGGTAAATTAGAACAAGATAACTAAAGCTGAGTTAATAAAAGAAACAGCTGGAAGTGGTTGAAATGAGAAAACCCTGAGCCTGGCTACTTTAGAGGTTTTGAAAAATTGCTTACAGGGACAGGCAGGAGGTTTTCTATTTGGCTTTGTAGGTGTTGCTTGCTTTTCTTTTAGAACTATCTATTCTTAATTTCAAATATTCAGCGCTTACAGCTTTCGTCTCTGATCATTGGCATCACTGACACCCGAAGAAGGAGTAAGACTCCGAAAGCTTGTGTTTTCAAATAAACCTGTTGGATTATAACCTGGTGTCATGTGATTTCTGACCTTGTCCACCCCAGCCCAACACCGGCACCTCTACATCATGGTTTGGAAAGGAGAGAAATGGATTGCGCCAAGTAGCTACTGAGGAGTGAAAGATAAAAGTAGTATATATTCAGAAACAGACATTTAAAGGATATAACATGTCCATGTACTATTCAGGAAATTGCATATTGGCATGCCTTTCCTTTTCAAATTATTTCATCATCTTCATGAGTACATGTTTTGCAGTTTATTGTCTTTATCACAATCTTATTTATGTATATGTATATATGAATATACTTTATCATGATTATTTGCCTAACCTGATAACTGATTACACCTGATTCTAATATTCACTCTGTTTATCCTAGATAATTTTTAAATTTGATACAATTAACCTTTGTTGGGATAAAGTACGTGCTGATACAACTTAGATACTTAAGTGACTCTGCTGATAGTTTTAATCATGCTTTTAGGATCAAAGGTTCTGGCTAGAAATAGGACCCAGAGTAACAGTCATAGATTCAACAAGGGGCTGGGCATAACGCCAAAGCACATTTGAGCTAATGGAATTTCTTGCTTCTGTGGAAGTGCAATGCTCCTATCTTGATCTGTCCCTCCCCCATCCCGATCAAACTCTAGACAGTCAGAAAGATTTAGACTATAGTCAACTGTCACATGAAACTAACAAGAAGGATGAGCCTCCCACTTCCCTGATATTTGTGTTTCAGTCAAAAGTTCATGCCTGCCAGCTGTCTGTCAGCTTGGCCCAGGGTTTCTGGAATGGCTGGAATATGTTTTACCTTGCTGCGCTATTTCTTTAATAACTGTCAAAAATCTAAAGGAGATAGCACTCACACGCTACAATTCACACACTCTGTGTTTACTAGGTTCATGCCTTAATCCGAAGGGTCTTGCACTTCCTCGAAACTTCTGTCAGGCTTCCACCGTCATTCCCAGCACAATCCCAATGGAACTAATACAGTTACAGAGGGTTCGTGCTGATTCTGAGATTTCCATGTTGGCTTGGGAAGGAAAGGACCTTCTTTCCAACTTTTAAGGGGCTTTTGAAGTCAAAGGTGCAAGGTCAGGGGCAGTATCAAGGGTTTGCTCATGTACATTCACAAGGTCAGGAAGAATATCCACGATGAACTTCAACAATTAACAATGCTACTGCATTAATTTTCATACAATCAGATTGTTACAAATACCAGGGAGGATGCTTCAAGATCTGTCTTTGTTAATTATTCCAAAGATCCGGATAGACCTGAACACCTAGGTCAATTAAATATTCACTATACACTACCGTAACAGCATTGATGATACTCTTTAGGTTTCAGCCTCTTGTTAATCTGGAGTGTTTTAAATGTTAGCAAACTTTCTGGTTCCTTTTCCGAGGTGATTTGTCTTTCTTTGTGGAAGAAGACCCAGCACCTTCAATCCAGACCTGCTGACTCCCAGGCGTCTTTCCTGGGCAGATGCCTAATGGAATTAAGGGACACACAAATTTTGGCATCATCAGAGCTATAATTTCGAGATGAGTCCATCACTTAGCAACAATGAGAAGGCAGCCTCACAGCTATTTTGTTGTTATAAATTTTTTGCTGGGACACATTCTATAATATGTATAAACTTGCAATGGTCTCTATTTTGTTTTGCAGGTATCACTAGTGAAGCCAACATTTATTGGCTTGAGAATATGGTACTGAGTTACCTTCTTGCACTGCTGCAGCCTATGCAGTGTAGGAAAACTCACAGTGCCATTAGAAAAGCAGTTCTAGGATTTCCACCCAGTTACAATGAAGGACTGGTAACATAGAAGTGGTGATCCCATATATCTGCTACCCCTGTCCTTCTAGGTGGTAGAACTCACAGGTTTGGAAGGTACTGTTAGAAATTACTTGGTGAGTTGATGCGCTTTATCTTGTAGATGGTTCATACTACTGCCACTGTGCGTCAGTGATGGGGGCAGGAGGGGCGGTCTCAGGAGATTTATATATAGAATAACAGATACCTGGGATTGAGTTAAAGGCTACAATCTAATCAAGGTGCTCAGGGGGTCTATATATAAATTAACAGATCGCCGGAATTGAAATATCACTCACCACAAAATCTCTACCCTATAACCTCATCCTGCTGCGAAATCTTTCATATCTCCCCTTATGACCACTCTGAACTTGTCTTGTCCATGTGTCCCGCTTCTTGTTCCCTTGATCCTATTCTCATTAAGCTACTGTTCATTCAACAGCCCCTCCTGGACAGTGTTCGCTGATATTGAAAACTGTTTCTTCACTTCAGGTGTTACCCCCTCTCCAAAATTAACTCACCCATCTTCTCAAAAAATTAACTTTTTGAGCAGTAGGTCCTCACAAATGAATATCCCATCTCCAAAATCCCTTTCCTCTCTGATGTCTTTGAATGCGTTGTTGACTCCTCAATCCATTCTAACCTTTCCCAGAACTCCTTGTTTGATTCGTTCCAGTCAGGTTTCTAGCCCTATATTTTAATGGCTCTTATCAAAGTCATAAATTACTTCCTTTGTGGGATTCCAAAAAGGAAAGATATCCCCCTCCCCATCTTGTCCTCCTCAACTTACCTGTAGCTAATTAATGAGCATTTAAGGGCCTTCTGCCATTATCATGTAGCGAGGCCACAATCAAGCAGCTGTCTGTAGCCTCAAAGTGCAGGGGAGGCACCTCCTCTTTTAATAAACAGGGAGATATCCCTTCAACAGAAAGTGGAACACCATTTGAAATTCTGACGACCTAGTCTCCTAATTGCTGCTTTACCCCTTCCCAAGAACAGCCGCCTTCCTCCCCTCCAAGCTATCCCTGCCCTTCATAAACCATTAAGACCTGTGTGACTGACCCTGCAATGTTGCCCCACTTATCTGGAACTCTGACTTTCAATGACCTCCCACTCAAGGCTGACTTCAGTGAACAATATAGCTGCTGTGAAATGTGGCGCATCATGGTTCAGAGGAGTAGATGTCAAAATCTCAGGTCATTAATTAACCAAGAGGTGTAAAATCAGATCATTGCTTCCCAGGCTGGCAGAGGTAAATTCTTCCCCATCTTTTCAGACACAGTAAGGCCGTGTACAGTTCCATGTACAATTCAGCTTTAGCAATGAATTATGTGAAGACATCCTTATGGATAAAATGGAGGCACAATTCATCAGTTTAATCAGTAACATAAAGGCTACTGCTTGTTCTTTGGTTTATAGATGAGAAGTTTGGTTTGACAGACTCAATTTGAGGACAAGCTTTACCTCTGAGCATAAGTAACAACGCGCTGTGGATTCTGTTCTGTTATTAACACTCAACAAAGGGCTCCATTCTAACCCATCAACTCCTCATTATTGGTGGTGCAGGAATGTGACGTGCCTTTGCTGCAAAATGGTTGGGATCAGAGAATGTGTAGTGTGTCTAATGTTACCATTGGTATTCTCATTTATTAGCACTGGAAGAGTCTCAACCACCAGTGTATACAAGATCACTTCCAAATGGTTTCCATTTCTATTTTCATTTCTGGCAAGCAGATGGGAATAATATTCAGAGCCTTAATCCTCACATCACAGCAGTTATAAATGGTCTTTTTTTTTATTAAGCTGCAAATGAATAGAAGATGATTTTCTTTAGCTATTAACAACTTGTGATGTTATATTTTGTAGTTCAAATGCAAAAGCAGTAATGCAAAGCATAGAAAAACAATTAATTTACCATTTCAATAGTTATTGAGTTATATTAAACACAAAATGGCTCAGAATAATGTAATCTTTCTGTGATGAGGCACTCTGACTTATTACAGCTGCCACATTTTGTCATACTGGAATTTTGCTCAGGGCAAATTCAAAGAAGGAATACTGCTGCAGACAGTCACATAGCAAAGGAGATAGTAAGAACTGTCGGTGCTGGATTCAGAGATAACACAGCGTGGAGCTGGAGGAACACAGCAAGCCAGGCAGCATCAGAGGAGCAGGAAAGCTGACGTTTCGGGTCGAGACTCCTCTTCAGAAAATTCCACACCAGATTAGTCTCTATGCTGTGGGCATCAATCTGGTCCAGAAGAAGGGTCCCGACCCGAAACGTCAGCTTTCCTGCTCCTCTGATGCTGCCTGGCCTGCTGTGTTCCTCCAGCTCCACACTGTGTTACATAGCAAAGGATTTGTTTTTAATCTTTGGAAAGAATCCATTAGGAGGTTTACCACTGTTCTTTGTTTAAGTCTAACCCCAGGATATGATGACTAAAAGAGGTGTGGTCATAATGTGGCCAAGTAGGTTGAGGATCAATTTGTAATTCCTCTCAATAAACACCAACAGCAGTCAGTAAGAGTGGGACAGCTTCCTGGTCAACTGGCTGGTAGAAATAAAATTGGAGCTTTGACCATAACTATTCATTGCAGCAGAATACAGCATCCATCTAAAAATGCATGTTGCCACAGCAACTCAGATCCAAGTTTGTGTGTGTGTGTGTGTGTGTGTGTGTGTGGGCTGAGGGAGTCTTTGCTTAGGACTTGTTTTGTTTCCCTATCCATGTTAAAGGCTGGGATATTGTGGGTTCAATCTGCATTTTGACAGAGAACTAAAGAACCCACTCATATTTTCTTCTGGTTTGAAATTCTGTCAGTGTTTGACAAAGTAATTTGGATAAGCTTTAAAAGAACAAGAAGAAGATCTGCTGAATTCTGCTCATCTCACATTCAACAAATTGTAGGAAAGAATTACTGGTAATATATTATTTTCAGGTCAAGAAATTTGTATAAATGTTTCAAACGAAATACAGTGAATCTGCTGCATGAATATCTGGGTATAATATTTCTATGTAGAATTGAAAGCATATCCAATGACAAATTTGTTCCTAATGACGTTTTTGTAAAATTTAATTGTGACTACCTAAAAGACCCATTTACATTTAAAAATGTTTTCAAATTTATTTATTTCACATGATACGCTTTGACAAATCCTGTTTGAGATAAAGATGCTGGCACTGAACTGCGGTTATTACTTTCTGCAACTCTTGCTGTGATTTTAAAGGGAGGTTAGTGGACCCCTCATAACTTCTAGCTGTACCTAAGACAATAAGATGTAGAAGCAGAGGTAGGCCATTCAACCCAATGAGCCTTCTCCACCATTTAATCAGGTCAATGCTGACCTGATAATCCTTAACTCCACCTGCCTGCCCTTTCTCCATAACCCTTGATTTCCTTACAGATTAAAAATCTGTCTGTCTCACCCTTGAATATATAAAGCCCAGCCTCAACAGCCCTCTGTAGTAAAGAATTCCATATGTCAGAGGTTTTGCCTATATCCCAACTAGGCTACAACAGAAGATCAGGATAACACTTGTGGAAATTTCAAACCATTGTTATGTTTTGCTTTGTGCTGAATTATGTGTAGTTTTATGTCATGTGGTTACAATTTCTAGGACAGTGTAGGAACTGCTAAAGTGAATTTTAGCCAGCAGGAAGGAAATATATCTTCCATGGATCAGTGTTGGATATAAATCCAGCTATTGATGTATAATTGACAGAATTGAGACTACATGTGGAGAGAAGCCCAAAACATGGGAGGGACCTTTGTTTAAGGATGGGACAGGTTCTCTCACGTGATTCCATTCTTTTTAAGCTCATTACATATGCATATGCAGGTAAAAAACCAAATTTTATGGACAGGCAGTCATGACATTGTGCTCCCCAACATGATATTCCAGGCTGTAACTTCTGAGCACATATTTAAGGGGCATCCAGATAGCACTTCAGTTTTTATAATGCAGAAACTTCAACCAGACTTTGTTTATCACATCATCTACCCCCCAACTCAGAATCATAGAATCCCTACAGTGCAGAATCAGGCCATTTGGTCCATCGAATCCACACTGACTCACCGAAGGGCATCCCACCCAGACACATCACCCTACCCTATCTCTGTCACCGTGCATTTCCGATGGCTAATCTGCCTAGCCCACAATTCCCTAGACACTATGGGCAATTTAGCATGGTCAATCCACCTGAACTTCACAACTGTGGACTGTAGGAGGAAACTGCAGCACGTGGAGGAAACCCATGCAGACACGGGGAGAATGTGCAAACTCCACATTGACAGTCCCCTGGGGTGGAATTGAACCTGAGTCCCTGGCACTGCAAGGCCACGATGCCACCCCTTGTCACAGAACCGGCAAAAGCAGTGGTATAGTTCAGCAACACTTCTCTGGGAGTGCTGCTACAGAGAGTTCATGATCGAGAGGTAAACCACTGTCCAAGGCATGGCAGCAGGTAGTAGGACCTAGTCACTAAGATGACTTAGATGACATTGGTCAGTTCCTATTGCACCCAGAGGTGTGACTAGTTTCAGTGCCATAACAGAATGAATGATATCTTGCAGGTCTGCCACAGTAAGTTTCACTGTCTACTTAATGCCTGATGCCACTATAAGTGAGTCGGTGTTGTAAACTAGCCACTTCACAGGAACATCAAATACAAGATTGGCTGCCAAGAATCCTCATCATATGCCCAGCATGCTATCAATGTCTGTCACTTCACTGCACCTTCCCACTTTGTACCACTTAGACTACAGTGCTACTGACTCTCTCCCATCTGCTAGAATTCACACTACAAACAGAAAAGGAACTAAAACACTCAGCAGCTGATCCAGCACCAGTTCACTAACATTACATCAGAACTAGGGGAGACTATACATCACATAGCTTCCTACCAAAGGTTTGCATGGGACTCGGTCATCACAAAAACTGACTTCGAGACAAGCACCTCACATGAATATCAGACACAAACATCATATAAAGCTTATTAAAAACCGAAAGAACTGAGGATGCTGGAAATCAGAAGCAAAAACAGAAATTGGTGAAAAGCTCAGCGGGTTTAGCAGCATCTGTGGAGTGAAATCAGAGTTAAAGTTTCGGATCCAGTGACTCTTCCTCAGAACTGGGTTATATAAAGCTTTATTGATTTCCATCATCTCCAACTCTTTTACGCATTCAACCAGGTTTCATTCAAAACCCTCTCACTCATAACTTCCCCCATACCACACTGTTCTTGCAGGTGTTGTACAGAGACAATAATAACTCTGGGGATTCCACCTCCTTATATGCCCATGTCAATGCAAGCAAAATACTCCTGTACCCCTGATAATGACCATACGCTTCTGCTGAAGAAGCTTGGGAATAAACAGTGATGTTCCACAGACAGGGATGGCATGCCAGACTTTAGGGCGCTCAACACATTTGAGGAGCAGTCTGCTGAGCTGGTGGGAGAGCAAGGGGAGTGCGGGCAGAAAGGGGAGATTAAATATAACTTGTGATGCATGCTTTCCATTTTATTTTACAATATTTTACAAAATCAATCTACCCTTTAGGCCTTTCTCAGGCTGCTCCTACCCTGGATGAAAACTGCCATGGTACTATCTGGATAGGGGGAGATGCATCCTCTATAATCTCTTTCCTAATGTTGTCATGTGCAAAATAATTATGCACTTTGTCTAAATATTGCTCTGCATGCATGATGCAAGTAGTACAATATGACCACTAATGCCAACTTCCCGTTAACTCCAGTGATACTGACATTAAACATTGGAAAGTTCATCTTTCATAGCATTTCATCCCTCCACCACTGACTTTAACACACAGTGACCTGTAAATGGTCCTGCTATTTGAGAATTAATTGCGCTCTGTGAGTACTGCTGTGGATTAATACTCCGAACTATTTATGAAAGGTCATTGAACAACAGGACATAGCTGCCATGTTTTAGCTTTTACACATTAGCGGCCTTCAGTTTGTCTTCAATGCAAAGTCTTAATGGACTTAGTGCACAATAGTTTTTTCCAGTATTGTTTTTGATTTCCTCCTTTGGGTGTATTATCTGCCTAAACATACACAAACATATTTAGGGTCTCTTCTTTTTGCAATATATATTCACAAAATTCCTGACTTGGAGACAATGCTGCATCAAAATAATTATAAACATTTATTTTGGTTCTCTGTATCCTCCACCTTTTGAGTACACTAAACCTCATTCCCCTCTTATTATTAATGGTTTTTTCACTTCCTCTCCCTTTGCCACTATCCTGCTTCCATCATGCCCTATTAGTCTCAGCCAATGTATGGTTTCCCTGGACGTTTCTTTTCTTGGCCAAATGCAGATATGATTGACATTATGATGCCCAGTCTCACTCTTATACTCCCCTTCATTTACTTACACTGCTGCTTCTCTCTGTTCACTTCACCAAGTTACCCCATTGTGCTCCCCACCCTGAACATTCAGCTTCCCCCCTTGTTGTCCCTGCATCTCATATAACTCCTCTTCATCCCAGCTTTCTTTCTCCATTCCCCATGATCAGGCCATTTAAGTTGGATTTCCTTCCTTTGCAGCCATCCCTCCTTTGTTTCAATCTTTTCTGTTCATGCTCTCTTTACAGTGTGTAATTTACTCATGTTATTTCCTTTTAAGGATCCATTTAATTTACTGCCTTTTTAAGATGATCCTCCTTCTGAATTTAGCCACACTTGTCTGTTCCACTCACAATTGCTCAAGTGAGCCACTGTGGCTACCTCAACTGGGCTAGTGAGCTCCTTTAGCCTTTGTCCCTAATGCTGTAACATGTTTAGTTGTGGAAGTCCGAGCTCCTGTGACTGTAAGTTCTAATAAGCTACTCAAAATGGTCAGCTGTTACCCCAAGACCTTGTCAGCAGTCGCAACTGAAATCTACTTGTTTCTGACGGATCCAAGTATTACACTGACTGCAGCTTGGATGAAACAGTCTTCCTGCCAGATACACATTTATACCCCATCAGGTTTTGGAACAGAACTGTTTCCCAATTCTGACTTGCAAATTTGTTCCCATAAATGTAATTCCAGCAGTCGGTGCTTCAGTGGGTATTGACAACTTGCTAATGAATGCAAAAGAGTTAGGTTTGGAATACTGACTGAAAGTGTCTAAAAACTTAATACCAAAAGTTTATCTCCCACCAGGACACTGACATTTTGCCGTTTTATCATACCCAGCCATTCAAAAGCTCTGGACAGGTCCAGAAGATTCCACTCATTGTTTCAATTCACTACAACACCCACTTCAAGATGACTTTGATGACTTATTTCTGAGTTAATAGTCCATTCCTACCTTCTGACTAATCTGGACGATTCACATATCTCAGTATTCGTCCTGTTGATTGCTTTGTGCACAGTTCTGAGAGTAGTCAAATGTTGAATTCAAAATATAGTGGAAAAAAGAAGCTGGATTAAGAGTGAAAAGGGGATGACAGGTTAAGAAATAGATCCATTTCCCACCTGGCCAATTTCTGTGCTTAGCCTCATTACCTATTCAGTAAGAAATTTTCATTTGCATTTGGAGTATTAGCAGGCAACTCACTGATAATGGAAAGGGATGGCATGACATGAGTAAAATCCAAAATCTTCATTCCAAAATGAAGCTGAGGGGGAAAGTAGATTTGGGGGAGGGGTCATCATGTTAGTAGTAATGCTGTAATAATCAAGTGCAAATCTATAGCAGACTAACTCGCAGGCAGTGTCACAACATTGTATACACATTGCACATGGAGTATTTAAAACTGGACTCTTTTAAAAACAAGGTACATATGCATCTGGTAGGTGGTTATGGTTGGGAGGTGGTGGCTGTGTATGACACTCACAGCAGGGGGAGCACAGAGGGGAAAGCCAATATTTGCAGCAGGACTGGGAGGAACATTTGTTGCAGGAAATTATTTTCAACCCTTAGCCCTAGCAGTCCCTGTTTGAACCTGAAAATTCCGTTGGTATCGTTTTGACATCATAATATCCTACCTCGCTTTCCCCTCCACCCTTGACCCAATCCAACAATAACAAGCATGGGTTAATAGGTTGCATGCCTATTCTGGGCAGTCATGCTCATAGCGCAGTTGTAAGTGCCTCACTGTGGTCTACATTCTTACTTTGTATATGGGTTGAAAATCAAAGCCCCGGGTTCACAGGATGAAAAATATTAATCATATAATGTGGTGATATTGGATTCATTCCATGCTAGAATGAATGTAGTGAGGGTTTTCTCAAATTAATGATTGTAGCAGCTGTGAGCAGCAAAGGGACTCAGTTTAGGAAGAAAATATGAAACCCTCTTTCATTTTCTACAGATATGCGTATCACTTTATGGAACTTCCATGTTGATATGAAAGGACAGTTATGTATTGTATTTCAGTTTAGAAAACTGATTCAAGTTAATGATGTGGAAGTGTATGCATCAGCACTGTTTATTATTCCTCTCAAGTTTAAACATTGTGACTCAATATCAAATCATTGGTAAACACAATTGTTTTCACATATCTTTGTATTTCCTTGGTGATGCCCCAACATGGGTTTGCTGTAATGTAATGATTTCTTCATCTGCTGCAATCTGTACAAGGGAGACAAGTGTCTCCCACAAACCCAGACAGACATGCTCTGTTCCGAGCTTTGCTTGAGCAGTTCCATAGATTTTAACCAGTTGCTGCAGTCACTCGTTTATACAATAACAACACTCTAGTAAAAATCAACTTATTAAAATTTTCTGCTTGCCACTCTGACCAGAAAACCGTCCAAGAGTTTCTAATCTGGTATAGAGCAGATTCATCGGTGTTTCTAAAATATACATCAGACAAATGTTACATAATTCTGTAAAGTTCTCTTTGGTCTTTTTACAAAGGAAGGTTGGTGTTTCACTCTCTTGTACCATTCTTTGACATAGGTGTTATATTATCCTTGGAACAATCAGTCACCATTTTAAAAGACAACAGTGTCATTCTTGTAATCTAACTTTTTTTAAAGTTTCTTTTTATTAAACAAGACATCTGATTAATGTATTGCAATTTTATAAGCTTTACCCCTGCTACGGTGGTATTACTCTCACCTCCTGAGATAGAAGCTTGTTTATTTGTGGCCAACTCCAGGAACACATAGTTGCCAAACTTTGCTGAAAAAGTAATAGTATGTTAACGAGCAAGCAGATTCAAAGGATTAAGAGATATGTCATGATATGTGAATCTCTAGATTTTCTGGTTGATTTATAATGCTTGCTGTTTGTTTGAAATAACCGTATCTCACTATTAACATCCTGATATTTTTAATTGCTTCCTGATTACAAAGCTAAATGGTCATTAATCTTCCCGCATCAAGTTAGAGGATTTTATTTTATCCCTGAACTGACATCACCATAACAGCTGACAATTAACTCAATACTATATGGATGTATTACGCTGTGTATAAATAAGACACCAGTGCTGCCCGAATTATAAACATGACGACATTTCCATAAGACCATTGAACGTAGGAGCAGAAGCAGACTATTCAGCCCATTGAGTCTGCTTCAGCCCATTCAGTGAGATCATGGATGATCCAATAATCCTCAACTCCACTTTCCTGCCTTTTCTCCATAACCCTTGATTCCTTTATTGATTAAAAATATGTCAATCTCAGTCTTGAATATACTTACTGACCCAGTCTCAACAGCCTTCTGTGGTAAGGAATTCCGCAGATTCACTATCTTCTGAGAAAAGAAATGCCTCCTCATCTCAGTCCTAACTGTGTGATCCCTTACTCTGAGATTATGCCCTCTGGTCCTAGGCACTCCCACAAGGGAGTCTTACTGATTTGAAGCATTAACTGGTTCTCTCTCCATGAAGACTAAGAAGAAGTATTCAAAATGAAGATGCATTTAGACACAGCAAATACAATAAAACTGTTTCCAATGGCTGACTAGTTCATATCCAGACACAACATGCACCACACATTGCATCTGCACTCTCAAGCCCCAAAGACTAATATGTTTCAATCCGGTCATCTATCCTTCTAAACTCCAATGAGTACAGACCCAACATATTCAATGGCTCTTCATTAGACAGTCCCTCCATTCCCAGGATCAACCTAGTGAAGCATCTCTGCATTGTCTCCAATGTCAGTATTTCTTTCCTTCGATAAAGGGACCAAAACTGTTCACAGTATTCTAGCTGTGATCTAACCAGTGCTTTGTATAGCTTTAGCAAGACTTATTTGCTTTTGTACTCCATTCCTTTTGAAATAATGGCCAACATTACATTTGCCTATCTTATTACTCCACTTACATTGATGTTAGCGCTTTGAACTTTTTCTGATTTATGCAAGGGAAATGTCAAATTTATCTGTGCTGCAACTTCATGTACTCCTTCTCTATTTAAACAATATTTAGCTCCTCTCTTCTTCCTGCTGAAGTGCATTATCTCATTTCTGCCCATCTGCTAAGTTTTTGCCCATTCACTTAACCTGTATATATCCTTCTACAGTCTCTTCGGCACACACTTGCTATTTGCCTTCCTGCCTGTTTTTGTGGCATCTACAAAATTGGCAATCCTAAATTCACTTGCCTCATCTAAGTCATTGATATATATTAATATATAAATAAGTGTGGCCCCAGCATTGTTTCCAGGGACACTGCATTAGTTATAGGTTGTCATCCTGAAAATGTCCCCCATCTCAAAGCTCTGTTTTCTATTAGCTAGCCGGACTTCTGTCCAAGCTAATATATTAGCCCTAATGGCATGGGCTCCTATCTTACTCAGTAACCCTAAGGTATGGTACCTTAACAAATGCCTTCTTGAAATCTAAATATACTATATCCACTACCTTGTCTTTATCTATCCTGCTTGTTCATTGTACTCATTAGTTGTAAAGCACTTTGGAATATCCTAAAGCTATATGTAAATGCAAGTCCTCCTTCCTCTCTTCCTTCAAAACTGAATTATGTTAAAGCTTATGAGAATTGAAACATAGCACAGTACAGTAGAAAGCCATTCAACTCACTGAGTCAGTAAAGACTCTTTTGAGAAACAGTCCAATTACTCCCACTTTTCTGCTCTTTCCCTACATCTCTGATATATTTTCTCCTTCAAGCACTCTATCCAATTTGTTTTTGAAGGCTACAAAATATCTGTATCCACCATTCTAACAGGCAGGACACTCATTGCATAAAACAGTTTTACTGCATGTGGCCTAAGGTTCTTCAGTCATTTCAAGTCCTCTGCTTATCAACTCATCTGCCATTGGAAACAATTCTTCTGTGCTTACTCTATCTAAACACATCTTCAATTTGAATATGTCAATCCAACTTTCTCTTAGCCTTCTCAGAGGGAGAAACAGTGTTAATGTTTTGAATCTGATACGGCTCTTCCTTCAGACTCGAAACATTAATTCTGTGTCTCTATCCACAGATGTGGTCAGACCCGCTGAGTTTCTCAGCATTTTCTGTATTTGTTTCAGACTTCCAGAATCTGCAAAATCTTGCTTTTATTCTTCTTAATCTTTCTTGCTGCAATGATAACAAACACAACTTTTCTGGTATATCTACTGAACTGTAATTCCTCATCTTGGAAACATCCCTATAAAGCTCTTCAGTATCCTTTCCAGAATCTTCATATCCTTCCAAAAGTCAGTGTTTAGAATTAGATACAATGCTCCAACTGGGGCCAAACCAATATCTTATATTGCTTTAGTATAATTTTCTGGCTTATGAGCCACATGTATCTGTTGTACACCTTTTAACTGTTTTGTAAAACCAGCTGTGAAGATTTACTCACAATGTTCCTAGGTCTTTTTGTCTTCTTGCACCCATATTAAAATTGTACCATTTAGAGCTGCAATGATTTTCTTTCACACTCACGCACAGTTACATCTGCCATCCGCCAAGAGCCTATCTTTGTCTCCCTCCTACTTGCATCAATGTGTTGCTGTTCGGTGACATTAGTAAAGAAAGGACCAGTTTCCACGTATGCATTGATGATACCCTGTTGTAGCTCACCACAATTTATAGTTCAATACTCATTTTTTTCCCAACATAAGACACAGCAGTATTATCTTCCCTGGTCAAAAAAAGACATTTCTTATAATTATAGAATGATATAGCACTAAAGAAGACCACTTGAGCCATCATCCCTGAGCTAGCTCTTGGAAAAAGCTATCTATCCTTTTGTATGTAACGACTCTTTCCCCTTAGCACTGTAATTATTTTCACTTCAAGTATTTTGTTATATAATCATAGAGTAATATAGCATGGAAACAGACCCTTTGGTCCAATTGTCCACAGTGACCATATTCCCAAAATAAACTAATCCCACTTGCCTGTGTTTGGCCCATATCCCTTCAAACCTTGCCTATTCATGTACTTACCCAAATGTCTTTTAAACATTGTAACTGTACCTACATCCATCACTTTCTCTGGCAGTTCATTCCACATGCTAGCTACTCTCGGTGTAAAACAGTTGCCACTCATATCCTTTTTAGATCTTTCTTCTCTCACCTTAAAAATATGCCCCCTAGTTCTGAACTCCCCACCTTAGTGAAAAGAGCTTTGCTTTTCACCTTATCTATGCCCCTCAAGATTTTATAAACTTCTATAATGTCACCCCTCAACCTCCTACCCCAGTGAAATAAGTCCCAGCCTATCCAGCCTACTGAATCTGCTTCCAGCACCCTTTCAGTCAGTGCATTTTGGATCACAACAACTAATTGTGGAAAAAACAGTTCTTGAATTATATCTTGTTCTTTTACCAAACAACTTAAATCAGTATGAGAGATAGTAGGAACTGCAGATGCTGGAGAATCCGAGACAACAAGGTTCAGGGCTGGATGAACACAGCAGGCCAAGCAGCATCATAGGAGCAGAGAGGCTGACGTTTTGCTTTCCGGAGGGACAACTCTCTCCGTGACTCCCTTGTCCGCTTCACACTCCCCTCCAGCTCCACCACACCCGGCACTTTTCCCTGCAACCGCAGGAAGTGCTACACCTGCCCCCATACCTCCTCCCTCACCCCCATCCCAGGCCCCAAGAAGACTTTCCACATCAAGCAGATGTTCACCTGCACATCTGCCAATGTGGTATACTGCATCCGCTGTACCCGGTGTGGCTTCCTCTACATCGGGGAAACCAAGCGGAGACTCGGGGACCGCTTTGCAGAACACCTACGCTCGGTTCGCAACAAACAACTGCACCTCCCAGTCGCGAACCATTTCAACTCCCCCTCCCATTCCTCAGACGACATGTCCATCCTGGGCCTCCTGCAGTGCCACAACGATGCCACCCGAAGGTTGCAGGAACAGCAACTCATATTCCGCTTGGGAACCCTGCAGCCCAATGGTATCAATGTGGATTTCACAAGTTTCAAAATCTCCCCTCCCCCTACCGCATCCCAAAACCAGTCCAGCTAGTCCCTGCCTCCCTAACCTGTTCTTCCTCCCACCTATCCCCTCCTCCCACCTCAAGCCGCACCTCCATCTCCTACCGACCAACCTCATCCCGCCCCCTTGACCTGTCCGTCCTCCCTGGACTGACCTATCCCCTTCCTAACTCCCTACCTACACTCACCTTTACTGGCTCCATCCCCGCCTCTTCGACCTGTTTGTTTCCTCTCCACCTATCCTCTCCTCTATCCCTCTTCTATCCGCCTCCCACTCTCTCCCTATTTATTTCAAAACCCCCTTCCCCTCCCCCTTTTCTGATGAAGGGTCTAGGCCCGAAACGTCAGCCTCTCTGCTCCTATGATGCTGCTTGGCCTGCTGTGTTCATCCAGCCTTGAACCTTGTTAAATCAGTATTGTTGGGCTACAAGCCCTAATGTAATTGGAAAATGTTTCCTGCGTGGATTCTATCAAAACTTATTCCGACTTTTAACATACCTATTATCTCCATTTTAAACATTTTCTGCTCAAAAGAGCAAAAGTTTTGAGTTTCTTTAGTTTTTGTATGTAACTGAAATCCCACAGTCATGGTATCATTCTGGAAAACATCTTCTACACCTCTATAAGACCTGGGCATCCTTCCTAAGATATGGTGCCTAGAGATGAACACAATTCTCCAAATGAGGCTTGAACCAATGATTCGTAAAGTTTTAGCATAACTTCCTTATTTTTGTACTGTACACCCCTGCTTATGAAATCAAGGATCCCATGATTTTTAAAACGTTTTCTTAACTTGTCTTGTACCTTCAAATATTTAAGTACATCCAGTTCTCTGTTCCAATACTCCATTTAAATTTGTCACTTCTTGCACTTACATGCATTCAAACGAATGAAATAGGAGCAAAAGTAGACCATTCAGCCCCTTGAGCCTGGAACACTATTCAGTAATATCTGTTTGTGTTTTGAATTCGATATTATTCACTCAGGCAATTAAAACAAAGCTAGTCAATGATTTTAGCCAAATATATAAAAATAAGGAATTCAAAATTTTTATTCATGTGGAGCATTACACTGAACTAATTTAGTGTCCCCTTCAAACCCATTCTCCCAAAGTAGCCATTGATCTGATGATTGAGTTGTATTGATTTTCAAAGTTCCATCTAATTTCCTGGCTCCTCTGTTTCCATTTTGATCTTGTGCTATTCTGCTCAAGTGAAACATGGAAAAAAATCATACTTATCGACAAGAAGGGATCAAATTGAAATGGTGAGCAACAACAGTGTAGAAACCCTGACACTAACCATGTCAAAGACCATAGCGACTGTTGTTAATAAAAAGCAATTGCAGCATTTCAATTGAAAAAGCTTGGTCAACAATTTTGATTCAAAAGTAATTGCTCTATTTGTGACATTTTAGGAGGGAGAAATTGAAATGTATTTCACTTATTTTCGTAGGTCACAAACAGATGACAAAGTTTGCAGCATGCTCTTATAACATGTGAAAACAATGTCAACAACTTGAATTTATATAGCACTTTTAATGTGGTAAGATGTCAGAGGTGAGCTAATCCTACTTTTGCTCCTGTGAGTTTTATCAACCAGTTCCATCAAGCAAGGGCCTAAATTACTGACAGAAAGGACTCTATTTCACCCTAGACTTCAAAACCAACTTGGAGTCCTGAGCCCAAACTTGCCACAAGCACAAACCCCAGTGCAATCTTCCAATCATAATTGGCCATTTATGAGTTTATTATCTTACTGAAGGCTGCCGTCTCATTAGTCTGTCATTAAGGATGGTGGGTGAATGATCAATGTTGCAAAGTCAATCCGAGGATCAGCACCTCTGGAATGGCAGCAAGTAGTGTGCCATAATTTCCTGGAATTTCTGCACCACCTTAAAGACCCACACTGGGAAGACCAAGCAGACTGCATGAACATTTTGTGAAACACTTACATTTAGTCAACAAGCTTGACCCCATGTTTCTGGTGGTCTGTTATTTTAATCTCCACTTTGCTCTCGCTCTGATATTTCTGCCCTTGGCCTACTGCAGTATTCCAGTGAAGCTCAATTTAAGCTTGAAGATCAGCACCTCAGCTTCTGATTACAGCCTTCAGGAGTCAACATTGAGTTCAACAATTCAGACAAAACCTTGGTGACCATTTTGTTTCCTTTCCTTTCCATGTTTGAGTTTTCCTCTTATTTTTTGTTTACAGTCAGCAGCAGACCTGCTGCGGGCTCATTTTGTTTCTTTGTTTCCTTTTTAGTCCCATCACTGAAATAGATTGTGTTTAAATGTTATATGCTAATGGCTAGATTGCACCATCGGGGATGTCAGATCACTTGGAGCTAGGATCCAAGCGAAGAAGGCACCTCCGAAGAACTGCTGAATCTGGCCCCTTTCCATATTGGCTGATCTGCCATTGCCCATTTTAGCCCCAGTGATAAGAGTGAAAGTTCATTCCAGTGATTGAAAGATTCTACACAAAATACCCCCCATTTGTGGTTTTGATGTCTTCTAGCCTTTCTTTTGTTGGCTTTATGCCCATTTTGCTCACACCTTTCTAAAACACCGTATCACTTTTAGTATCATTAGAGGCAATATACAAATGCAAGATTACATTACTCAGTCACCTTATAAATAGCTTTGTTCAAAGATTTTTTAAAAAAAATTAATTAACAGGATGAGGGCATCACTGGATGGGCCAGCCTTTATTGCCCATCCCAGAGGGCAGTTAAGAGTTAACAACATTGCTGTGAGTCTGGAGTCACATGTAGGCCAGACCAGGTAAGGATAGCGTTTCCTTCCCTAGAGATATTAATGTACCAGATAGGTTTTTCCAACAATCAACTCTTAACTCCAGATTTTTACTGAATTCAAATTCTGCCCAGGATTCAAACCCAGGTCCCCAGAACATTACCTGTGTCTCTGGATTAACAATCCAGCAATAATACCACTAGGCCATCATCGCCCCTTAGGTCTTTTTTCGGGTTCTACGTTATTTGTTGATTTATCAGCTTTTTCAATTGTATTAATTAGCTTTTACCAGTTTTGTCGAATTAAATTTGCATAATGACAGTTTTATGCATTGTGACTGGGTAATTTCCCTGTCACATTTGTATTTGAGCAGCTTTAAACCAAACATTAGTCATTAATTTTACTGTGGCAAATAGCATGAGAATCTGATGCTTGATCAGAGATGCCTAACTAGTCAGTGTCCTTGTCTATGAGTCGGAAAGTAGAGTCCCAGATACTCCCAGTGAGTGCAGGCCAGTGCTCAGGCTCTAAATTCTGGGTTGGCATTCAATGGGACAATCACAATCACATGAAAGGAATGGGTAGCATTTTCCTCATATGGGTTGTGTTAACTCATGCAATTATCCTGTTCTATAGGAATACAATACAAAGACGTTGACAAGAATGAAGGAAGTATTCATAGCTCAGTCAGTCAAACTACTAGATAACCTGTGAATTGTTTAATCACACTACATGACCAGCAATGTAAAGATACATTTACGAAATAATTTCAAGATCAATATATAAGGAAATAATAGGACTTTTGCAAGTGTGTTAGAAGCAAAAGGAAATCGTAAAAGGAATGGCAGAGCTGTGAAAGATGAAAGTAAGGCAGGGATAATAAATAAATATTTTACATCAGCTTCTATAAAGGACAGGAAGGGAAAATGTATAAAAATTGATTAAGATAGCTGCGGGATTGCAATTGGTTCTGACAGAAATAGTTGAACTCTCAGGTGAATAAGATGCAGTTGATTAGCTATACTTTTACTCATTGAAGGAAGCTGGGGAGAATATAATGGAATTTCTGATGACAATTTTTTCAATCTTGGATATAAAATTGGTGCAAAGAAAGAAAAATTAACTGACCATCTATACACCAATTGGTATAACGTACTCATGAACAAACAAGTGATCGAAAATTCAAAATTAAGTTAGTGAACATTTAGAAATGTCTGCAATAACCAATAGCCAGGAAATAGGAAAATAAAATCTTTGAGTCCTGGACATCAATATAAATGTCAGGTTGACCTATTCATATTTTGGACATTCTTCTCATTTAAATTCGCCTTTTGGAAAGATAAATATTTGTCATAATACCTTTTCAAGCAAAGTCTCCAAATATGGTTAGTTGATCCAAAAACAAGATTCACAAAGGATGGTATAAGTCACTTTAAAACAGCTTATCAAACCAAGTTCCAAAAGAGCAATAGTCTACACATGTATTTATGTGTTTTTATGTAAATTAAACATATGAGGAAAATGTCTAAAATAATTATATGAATATCCACAGGACTAACCTAAAAGTGCAATTGATCAGCAGGGACTTATTTTATATTTAATCATGGGATGTGGGTGTCACTGGCTGGCAGACGTATAATGCTGTTAGGGAGAGAATTCTGGGAGCTTGAGCCAGCAATATTCAAGGAAAAGCAACACAGTGCGAAAGGAGGCCATTCAGCCCATTGAGTCTGCACCAACCCTCTGAAAAGCATCCCACCCAAACCCAGGCCCTACCATATCGTATAACCCCATATCCCCGTAAATATCCACTTGTCTGACACATCCCTGGACACGATCAACAGTTTCAGTAAGGCTAATCCACCTAACCCTCACATCTTTAAACTATGGGAGCCAACTGGAGCACACAGCGGAAACCCACACAGACACTTGAATATAGTTCCACATCAAAATGGTATTTGCCTTAGAAGGGGACATAACGTTGCTGGTTTCCTCATGTATTTTCTGCCCTTATCCTTCTTGGTGATTGAACTCATGGCTTCAGAAGATGCTGTCTAAGGGGCTATGATGAGTTGTTACAGTTCATCGTGAAGACATACTGTAGTTACTGTGCATCAGTGGTGAAGAGAGTGAATGTTGAAACTGGTAGATGGTATGTGAATCAAATTGGCTGCTTTGTCTTGGGTGGATTTGAGCTTCATAAATGTTGTTGGAGCTGCACTCATCCAAGCAAGTGGAAAATATTCCATCACACTCTTGACTTGGGCCTTGTAAATGACGGACAGTCTTTGAGGGATACTTACTAAAATGCACAGTGAAAACATATGGATGTGAAGGTATGAAAACATATTTGCAATACCAGATACATATCCCTCTCTAACTATGCACTTTATACATAGGTTGCTGGACTTTGTGGTGTACACATGGTGGTGCAATGATCATATTTAAGATACTGAGAATTACAAAAGTAAGGGGCATGTTCAGTAAAGAAGTTGGTATGTTTCCTCTATATATAACCATAATTAAGACGTCAAAGTGCATTTCTGTAGTTATGGCATCAGATGCGAAGGGAAGTGCATCATTGAACTTTACAAGTTGCAGCTATTGTTAAAATGGTAACTGGTGGATGAGGATATTTGGTGGTAGTTCTGTGGCAAATAAAGTGTTCACTGCTGCAATGAAAACAAAGAAATAAAGCATTTTATTGTGCACTAGCATAAAAGAAATGCTTTCAGAGTTGTGATTATAATGGTAATATGGAACCCAAGTCTGATATTATTATTTCTCTTGCCACTTCAATTAATAATCCCACTTTAATTTTGAATGGGACAAATGTGATTGTTCATTTTCTTCTTTAAAAGAAAATAAATTCAATAAAGTCAGGAAGCAGTCTTATGTAAAGAGTAACTAAAACCTACTGCCTTCCAGGCGGGATATCAGAAATAAAAACTCTCAAGTATTAAAGAAGCAGTTGGATTTAGTCACGGATGTTAGGGTCCTGGTTAAGTATCAGAAACTGATTAAAATAGCTCCCCAAATGTAATTTTGCCTATTGATCTTCTGAAGAATCAAATCATATTTACAGCAAAAGTATGCATCCCATCTGTTTCTATCCACTGGTCAGTAATCGTTGTTTAAATTAAAATTGTCAGGTTTATTGATTAGAAAAAACTGGCTTGAAGTAATATTTTACTTCAGTGGTATCACTGTTGCATCTGTGTCAAAGTAAGTGATGCTTGCTTATTCCAACAGATATAAAAGATGTAGTAATGCCATCTGACTGGTCGGAGCTCTTGTGGTAACCGGCCCAGCATCCATCACTCAATCAAAATGAATTAATTAGTCATTTTACATTTGTGGACCTATATAACGAGAGGGCATTCCAAACATAGCTGTGGGGATTTTTAATGCACCATATATTTGACTTTGATCCCACAACTGGGTATTTAAATGATATAAACTGCAATTTTAAAAATCAATGATCAGTTTCAACTTCTCAGTCATTTCAGAGAAATATTTCTGCTGCCTTTATTTCCAGTGAAATTGACTAATTTGGTTTTGGAAATGACATTGTTCACGGATAGTGGGCTACCCAGGCTGTACTGATTAACCACAACTCAGTGTTGGAACTGGAAAACATTCATTCCAAAGCAGTTACATGGCTGTTTCCATTTAATTTTGAATCACAGGTGAAAATAGAAAATGTTGAAAATACATATTGAGAAAGGAGGAAGACAGATTCAAGTTTCATCTGAATACTCACTGGATTATAAATGTTAGGAGTGAGGTCAACATTCCCCCTTACACTTACCCTGGCTCGGGTGGAAACAGTCCAGTTTCACATGCTCCTTTGACTTGCTGCTTCCCAAGTCAGAGATCTAAACGGGACAAGTTGCCCTGAAACAAAATCAGAAGTTGCTGGAGAAACTCAATGGGTCTGGCACTATCTGTGGAGAGAAAGCACAGTTAATATTTTGAGCCCAGTGACCGTTCTTCAGAACCAGACTGACAGTAACTGGGAAAAGGTGGTTTATACCATGTCTACCTATTCGCATTCTTCAGACCAATTGTCCTGTGCTGTGGCTGATCATTCACAAACTACCAATCTAACCAATTTCTTGAACTCTAGCTCACTTCAGAGGCTGCAGGTTCTTTAAAGGAGTCTGATTTTTTTGAGCGATGCGCAGGAAGTTATTTGTTTTTATTTTGGCATGAGCAAGTGTTTTTTAAGAAAAAAAGACTAATTGTCTAAATACTATTGACATCAACATTTCACCATGGTTTTCGATAGAAATGAATTAAATGAGTCCCATTATATTTCCCCTTTATATCAATTATGTTGTAAATGTTAAGGTTTTGGAGTGCAGACAATGTGTGTCTGCAACTTGGTTACCTTAACATTGTAAAACTGAAGAATGGAGCATTCCTGGTCTGTTACATTGGAAGGGCTCAGCTACTTTCTGCATGGACTGGCTGAATTTTTTAAAATGTTGTCAATAAGTGAATCACTGGCCAGCAAATTGTTGATAATGTCTTGCCACCATATTAAATTATATTTACTAACCCTTTATATTTCATATAGGTTAGGGTCATTTCAATGCTGGAATACAGGTAGTTCTCCTATAACACGATAGTTGCATTCTCGTGTGACCTCATGCCATAGAAAATCATGCTATTGGAAATCACCATAGAAAATTGCATTATAGGGAAATTGCTATAGAAAATCACTATACTGTACTTATTTTGTTTTATTTTAGAACTTATTTTGAGTCTTTAGATACTACTGTCCATTCTATTCATATTACAAGATTGACACTGAGAGATTAGAACGCCACACATGTATATATGTACAAATACACTGATTTCTCTCTCTGACAGAGTGCAAGTCATTATCTGGCATGACCGCTGTAGAAGATGATTCTTGGCAACTGTCCTCCATATTCTACTGCTACTGGTTTTACTGAAGCTTTCAACAACGCAAGTTCTTGAAGTATTTTTTTCCTTGTGTTTTAGTCTGTGCATGTTAAATTATCTCACAGTCTTAATAATGGTGTGAAATTTGTTTTGTAAAAGTCTACCTACTGATCCCTACATATTTTGTAAAACAAGAGTCCATGTACACAGGTGACATTGCATATTGTCTTCACTATCAATTATGTTTGTGCTATTTTTATGATCTACTTTTACATTCTTCACATTACCAATTGTAAATGTATTCTAATCTTATAACACTCACCAATCAACAAACTGTACTGACAATTTTCACCTTCATTTTTGTTTATTAGAAGCTGTAAAAACCTGCTGGTACTGTACTTATGTCTTATATAACAATGCATCACTTTCAATTGTGCTCATATCAAATGCTTAACAGCTAGCACAAAGGCTGAAGGTCAATTACAAGTATATTTGATTTTAGTGCCTTGTAAGTGCCATTGATAAAAAATCATTAAGTATTATTTTTGTTCAGTCGAAATTGATTTTTCCCAACTCCAATTTTAATTGTCAGATCAGAGGTAAAACTTCTCGTTCTGGGATGTTATGATCCCATTGCTTGTTTGCTCTTAGAAAATATACATATCACATTCAACAAAATGTTGGAATGTGTGGTGTTTTTGTGTATTACTTTGTGTGCATGAGAGTTATCCTGCAATTTAAGAAATGCTTTGTTCACCAGGTACAATCTGGAATCTGTAGGTAAAATCAGTATAATGCTGACAGAGTTTAGAGCAGACCCATTTACCTCAACCACACAACCACACAACACCATCTGACCTTGCCAAGTACCTGCCTATACAACAGAGATAGTAGGAACTGCAGATGCTGGAGAATCTGAGATAACAAGGCGTAGAGCTGGATGAACACAGCAGGCCAAGCAGCATCAATGCTGCTTGGCCTGCTGTGTTCATCCAGCTCTACGCCTGCCTATACAACAGCCCAGCTGCTGCTTCACTTGTTTCTCACTGACTGACTGAGCTCTAGCCATGAAGGAGCCTGATCTGTAACTTCCTCTGGTCAAATGAAAAATCTCAGCCAAGATTAATACTGAACATTGTTTCCCATGTATTACTCGCCTGTTGGTTTGAGTCAATTGAGATGTCACGGTAACTCTTCTCTATAATGATTAAAATTTTCAATTGAACGAGTATCTGTGAAAACATAATGGGGCATCTAATCCTTCGGGCTGATAAGGCTCAAGGTGAGACTGCAAAAAGCAAGCTGAAAGGTGAGGCCAAAAGTTTCAGAAATGTTTTGAGATATTTTTTATTCGCTCCTGGGATGTGGCTGGACCAGCATTTCTCATTCATCTCGGATTGCTCTTGAGAAACTGTAGTGAGCTGCCTTTTGAACAGCTGAAGTCCATTTGGTGTAGCACACCCACAATGCTACTTGTGTTCTTTTGAATTAGAGATAGAGGGACAGGGAACAATTATTATATTTGGACTAGAATTTAGCACGGCATAGTAACACAATAAGCAGAGTTGGCCCTGTCACTCTCTTTTCACTACTCCCCACCCAGCCTCATTCTTTGTGTGAAATGTTCACAGATCCCGACACAACTTACACCACAACTGAACTTCATTTGTACTCAACACGGAGTCTAATCTTCTAATATTGATCATGTGCTACTTTTTAATTTTCCTCTTATGAATGTTATTTTTATTCTAACCCATAATCAAAGCTGTCCCAGTGATCCTAAGGTTAAAAGGTCCTGTGGTATTTATGGGAGAAGCAATTTAATTCATAGATCATCCATCCAGAGAGTTTGCAGCATCACCGCATCTGGCTGTTTATTTATTGACTTCAGGAGTTTTGCCTCCACTGTTCTACCTGAAAGTTTGTTACTTCACTTAATCACACTCTACAAAGATACAATTCCTAATAAATGTCCTAAAAATCCCCTTTTCCACTTTAAACCTCTACATGTTCCCTTAATATACTTCTGCAGTTTAATTTAAAAGGAATATACACAATTAACAGCCTTATATCATTCTAGAAGATCACATCACAATCACCTTCTTTTACTATTATCCCATTGATCCCTGGCACTGGGAATCATCCTTGTGGTAGTTCTCTACACAAGATCGAACATCCACTGCTGCCTTGCTCCAGATAAACAGAGAGTAATTAAACTTTTCCAATGTATGCCGTGCTGGTATGCAAAGGCTTTCGGAACTCAGGTGGTGAGTTACTCACCACGGAAATCTTCTCGCATACTGACATTATGCCTTCAACAAATACTAATTGTTTCCTATCTTTCAATCTCTCTTCTAAGCTACTCACCATCCTGACTTGGAACTATATTGCCGTTCCTTCAGGGTCACTGAGTCAACATCCTGGCCCACCCTCCCAACCAGGACTGTACTGTGTGTCTGCCACCAAATGGACTGCACCAGTTCAAGGAGGCAGCTCACTGCCATTTTCTCAAGGGCAACTAGGGGTGGATAACAAATGTTGGCCCAGCTAGTGATAGCAACAGCCCATGAATGAAGAAAACAAAACCAGTATTTTTTATATTCCTATGTTTCCACAGTTTCCATTTTAGTTAACAACCTAATAATATGGACTTCCACCAAAGATCTCGAAGAAGTTACAGAACAGCATTTTATAGGACTTACCACGACTCACTTGTGTTATCACTTCTTCAAAGCAACCAAAGAGCTTGGTCACACAGAATAGTCCCCTTCTGAATCTACACCAACCACAGTTGACTAAGTTTTATTTAATTCTTTCACAACATGAAGGCATTGCTTCATTGCATTGCTGTCTGAGACAGTATCTGTTGTTATCCCCAACTATCTATGAGAAGGTGATGGTAAGTGAGTTTAGTCCATATAGTGCAGGTACATCCACAGCATTGTCGGGAGGGGCATTATTATCGTTAAAAGAAATGTACATAGTGTTATACAGTCATACAGCACAGAGACAGAATCTTCGGTTCAACCAGTTGATGCGAAACATAATTCCAAACTAAACTAGTCCCACCTGGTTGCTCCTGGCACATTTCCCTCCAAACCTTTCCTATTCGTGCTCTTATCCAAATGTCTTTTAAACGTTGTAATTGCACCCACATCATAATTGAAAGAAATATAGCAATTGATTTCTAAGTATTATACCTTTTTCCACCCTTTTTGGATACGGGGACCAGATACCCATTTCTAACATTTTGTGCCTTTGCAAATATGTATAATGAATGATTGTCAGTGCTCCAAAAATCTATTCCCTGGTCTTCTTCAGCACTCTGGGATTATTATCATATAGCTCTAGTGATTTATTTACATTTAGTCTGACTAACTTGTCTTGGAATTTCATTTAATCTTTGGGGTGGCCATGTAGCTTATGTCTCCCCTTTATGAATATTTAGAGAAACAGTCATTCAGAATATTTACCATTCGCTGTTCAATGTCAGCTTCAAGCCCTTGGGCAATTTGTTTAATTTTCACTTCTCTGGTATCATTTTCGGTCCAGTGTAATGATTTTTTTTTGCTAAATCCTGTGTCAGCTGCTTTTCACTAAGTCTTTATAACACATTCCATGTTCCTATGACATTTGTATACTCAGAATATCTACATTATTTTTCTCTACTGATTTTCATGATAACATTGCCTTTCCATTATACAAGAGAAAATGGTAAAAGCAAGATATCGCAAATTCTGGAAATCTGAAATATAAGCCATGAAAGAAGCCAGAAATACTCAACAGGCCAGGTAGCATCTGTAGAGAAAGAATGATGAAACTAATATTTCAAGTTGTTAATTTTTTGCCATTAACTACCAGATAGTTGCACAATTTTATCGCTGAGAGGGTAAAACATTTTGAGGGGAGAAGGGGAGCAATCAGATGTTGTGGTCCACTTGGACGGAAAGGGTTGAGGTCTGTAATTACAATTTCAAAAACTGGAGAGAAACTGAAAATATTGGACATCATTGGTATGAATCCCCAGTTTACTGTAACATTCGTGCCACACAAGTGCCAGACTTTGACCATCAATAATAAGAATCAATCTAACCACCGCCTCTTGATATTCAATGGTGTTACCATCACTGAATCCCCCACTGTCATTGACCAGAATCTCAACTGGACTCACCACATGAACACAGTGGCTACAAAAGCAGGTCAGAGGCTAGGAATACTGCATCTCCTGACTCCCCAAAGCCTGTCTACCACCTACAAGGCACAAGTCAGGAGTGTGATGTAATACTCCCCAATTGCCCGGATGAGTGCAGCTCCAACAACATTCAAAAAGCTTGACATCATCTAGGACAAAGCTGCCTGCTTGAATTGCGTTACATCCACAAGCATCCATTCTCTCCACCACTGACACGGACTAGCAGCAGTGAGTACTATCTACAAGATTCACTGCAAAAATTCACCAAAGATGCTCAGACAGTACCTTCCAAACACATGACCACTTACATCTTTAAGGATGGGGACAACAGATACATGGGTACACCACTGAAATAACACCACAGAAGCCTTATCCCATCAGCTCGTCACCCTTTATTTACATGTGGAAAGTCCTTGTCACTGATCCATCTCCCTCAGAGCCAGCTCTCAGACTGAGCAGGGTGTCTGACACTCCTGTTCTTATCTGTCAGCCAGGGTTCCCTGATTGGATCAGATTAACAGCCCCAATCAGGGAAGTCATATTCTATGAGGTCCACCTGGTTGACTTTGTTACAATCTCTACAACCACTACCTTCAAGATCCTTTCCAAGACACTCACCATCTGATTCGGAAACATATCGTTGCTTGTTCACTGTTGTTGGGTCAAAATGCTGGAATTCCCTCCCTAAGGGCATTGTAAGTCAACCCACAGCAGGTAAACTTCAGCGGTTTAAGAAGGCAGCTCACTACTACCTTTTCAAGGGCAATTAGGGGTAGTCAATAAATGCTGGCGAGCCAGCGACGCCCACATCCCACAAAAGAATTTTTTAAAGCTCCAGTGACACACACTAGCAATTTTAAGAATATTAAGGATACAACAGATCAACACAACATGGTACAGGAATGAGATTTTTGGTTTCTGGAACACTGGGACAAGTTCTGGTGTAAGAAGAACTTATTCTACAACTTATATCTCAAATCTGTTGGGACCAATGTCTTCATGGTAAGATTAACGGGTAATGTGGGTGAGCTAATGACCTAATTCAGCAGGGGATGGGCAGTAGGGCAAAAATTTAGAGAACTTTAGGAAAAAAGTACACGTGTTTGGGATCACATGGACAACAGGTCTGCTCTACCACACAATCATGGCTAATAGGTTTCTTAATCTCACTCCCATGCCTTTTTCCCACAACCCATGATCCTCTTACTGATCAAGAACCTATCTCCCTCTGTGTTAAAGACAATCAATGACTTGGCCTCCACAGCCAGCTGTGGCAATGAGTTTCACAGAGTCAGCATCCTCTGACTGAAGTAATTCCTCCTCATCTCGGTTCTAAAGGGTCAACCCTTCACTCTGAGGCTGTACCCTCAGGTCCTAATCTCTCCTACTAGTGGAAACATCTTCTCCACATCCACTTTGTTCATGCCTCTCAGTATTCTGTAAGTTTTAATGAAATCACAGCATCATCATTCTAAATTTGGTCAAGTACAGACCCAGGGACCTCAACTTCTCTTTATATGACAAGCCCTTCACCCCAGGATCATTCTTGTAACCATCCTCCGCACCACGTTCAATGCCAGCACATCCTTCCTTAAAGATGGGACCCAAAATTGTCAACAATATTCCAAATGTGGTCTGACCAGAGTCTTCTACAGTCTCAGATGCACATCTCTGCTCCTGTATTCTAGCCCTCTTGAAATGAATCCTAACATTGCATTTACCTTCTTAATTGCCAACTGAACCTACACGTTAACCTTAGGAGAATCCTGAACTAGGACTCCCAAATCCCACTCTGCTTCAGAATCTCAAGCACAGGATCTCAAGCACCCGTATTTTGCTGAAATGCTATCTATTTACTATGCTTCATGTATTAATGGAAACTCAAAAAGGAAACTCAAAGTGGGAGAGCATAAATACAGCTTTCTGATTGTGATGTGAGATGGTTATTAGCAGAGAATGAGGTAAGACTGACAAATTAAACTGCATTTATTTCAATGCAATAGGCCCAACAGATAAGGCAAATGAACTTAGGGCAAGGTTGGGAACATGGGGCTGGGATAGCATAGCTATTACAGAAAGGTGGTGCAGGGAGGGGCAGGACTCACAGCTTAATGTTCCAGGGTGTAGATGCTACAGGAAGGATAGAAAGGGGAGCAAGAAAGGAGGGGAAGTGGCTTTTTTAGTTAAGGATAACATTACAGTTGTACTTAGGACATTCCTGGGAGAACGTCCAGTGACGTTATATGGGTAGAATTGAGAAATAAGAAAGGGATGATTACCTTATTGGGATTATACTATAGACACCCCCAAAAGTCGGCAGGATATTGAGAAGCAGATATGTAAGGATATCTCAGACAGCTGTAAGAATAATAGGGTTTTAATGATAGGAGATTTTAACTTTCCAACCATAGACTGGGACTGCGATAGTGTTAACGGCTTGAATGGAGAGGAACTTGTTTGCTGTGTACAAGAAATACTTGAACTTCTCTTGGGAAACAAGGCAGGGCAAGTGACTGAGGTGTCAGTGGGGTCCACTTTGGGGCGAGTGACTATAATTCTACTGGTCTTAAAATAGTTATGGATAAGGACAGATTTGATCTAAAAGTTAAAGTTTTATATTGGAGTAAGGCCGGTTTTGACAGTATTAGTCAGAAACTTTCAAAAGTTGATTGGGGAGGCTGTTTGCAGGTAAAGGGATCGTTGGAAAGTGGGATGCATTCATAAATGAGATAACGATAGTTCAGAGGCAGCATTTTCCTGTTAGTATGAAGGGCAAAGCTGATAGGTATAGGGAATGCTGGATGACTAGAGAACTTGAGGCTGTGGTCAAGAAAAAGAAGGAGGCTTATATCAGGTATGGACAGCTCAGATTGAATGAATCCCTAGAGGAGTATAAGGGCAGTAGGAGTATACTTAAGAGGGAAATCAGGAGGCCAAAAGGGGTACATGAGATAACTTTGGCATATAGAGTTAAAGAGAATCTAAAGAGATTCACCAAATACATTAAGGGCAAAAGAATAACTAGGGAGAGAATAGGGCCCCTAAAAGATCAATGAGGCTGTCTATGTGTGGAGTCTTAAGAGATGGGTGAGATCCTAAGTGAATATTTCGCATCAGTATTTATTGTGGAGAAGAACATGGAAGCTAGTAAACTGGAAAAATAAATAGTGATGTCTTGTAAAGTGTCCATATTACAGAAGAGGAGGTGTAGGATGTCTTAGAACACATAAAGGTGGATAAATCCCTGGGACCTGATCAGGGATATCCCAGAAGTGTATCATTGACAGCCACAGGTGAAGTGCTGGAGGACTGAGGGTAGCTAATGTGGTACCTTTATTTAAGAGAGTTGATAAGGAAAAGCCAGAGAACTGTAGATTGGTGAGCCTGATGTCAGTGGTGGGTAAGATAGTGGAGGGGATCCTGAAGGGCAGGATTTACATGCATTTGGAAAGGCAAGTACTGATTAGGGATAGCCAACATGGCTTTGGGCATGGAAAATCATGTCTCACTAACTTGACTGAGTTTTTGAAGAGGTTACAAAAATGATTGATGAAGGCAGAGTGGTAGACATTATCTATATGGACTTCAGCAAGGTATTTGATAAGGTTCCACAAGGAAGACTGGTTAGTAATGTTAGATCACATGGAATCCAGGGTGTGCTAGTCAACTGGATACAAAACTGGCTTGAAAGTAGGAGACAGAGGGTGGTGATAGAGGGCTGTTGTTTTGGACTGGAGGCCTATGACCAATGCTGTGCCACAAGGATCAATGTTAGATCCACTGCTTTTTGTCATTCATATAAATGATTTGGATGTGAATATAGGAGGTATGGTTAGTAAGTTTGCAGATGACACCAAAATTAGTGGTGTAATAGACAGTGAGGAAGATTATCCCAGAGTACAATGGACCCTTGATCAGATAGGCCAATGGGCTGAGGAGCAGATGGAGTTTAATTTAAATACGTGTGAGGTGTTGCATTTTGATAAGGCAAGCTAGGACAGGACTTATACACTTAATGGTAGGATCCTGGGGAATGTTGCCAAGCAAAGAGACCTTGGGATGCAGGTTCATAGATCCTTGAAAGTGGAGTCACAGTTAGACAGGGTGGTGAAGAAGGATTTTGGCACGCTAGGCTTCATTGTTCAGAACATTGAGTGTAGGAGTTAGGACATCATGTTGCAGCTCTACAGGATATTGGTTAGGCCACTTTTAGAATACTGCATTCAATTCTGGTCTCCCTACTATAGGAAAGATTTTGTTAAACTTGAAAGGGTTCAGAAAGGTTTACAAGGATGATGCTGGGATTTGAGAGTTTCAGCTATTGGGAGAGGACATCAGAGGCTGAGGGGTGACCTTATAGAGGTTTATAAAATCATGAGGGGCATGGATAGGGTGAATAGCCAAGGTCCTTTTCCCAGGGTAGGGAAGTCTTAAAGCAGAGGGCACAGGTTTAAGGTGAAGGAGGAAATATTTAAAAGGGAGCTGAGGCATGACTTTTTTACGGAGAGGGTGGTGCATGGAACAAGTTGCTAGAGGAGATGGTGGAGGTGGGTACAATTACAACATTTAAAAGGCATCTGGGTGGGTACATGAATAGGAAAGGCTGAGAGGGATATGGGCCAAATTCTGAAAAAAAATGGGATCAGTTCAGTTTAGAATATCTGGTTGGCATGGACAAGTTGGACCAAAGAGTCTGTTTTTGTGTTTTATAACTTTATGACTCTATATCAGATGTGAGTTTGGAGTATGTGTATGAACTTTCTATTCCTCCCTACAAAGCACTGTGTACATGAAATTTCCAAAGGCACCTGACCTAGTACCATACACTGGACTTGTATCAAAATTAAAGGTCATCAGACCAAGGGTAGGATGAATTCAAAATTGGCCATAGGACAGAAAGTAGAGAATAGTTAAACCATTTTTATTTTACAAACTGCATTGGTGGATACTGTAGTGTTCCTCAGAGTCTGGTACTTGGACAACTTTTTTTTGATATATACTAATGATCTGCATTTGGGTATACATATATAATATCAAAATTTACAGATGATATGAAACTCCAGCTTGTCATGAACACTGAGAAGGAAAGTAACAGACTTCCTAAGCATAGACAAACAAGTGAAATTGGTAGGCATTTGTCAGATGAAATTTCAATGCAGAGAGGTGTGCAGTAATGCATTTTATTTCAAAGGATGAGAAGTGGCAAGAAGAACTACACAGTCCTATTTTAATGAGGTTGCAGGAATGAAGAGGCTTGGGAATAGCTATGCAAATCACGGAATAAAAAGTTTTTTTGTGGAGGAAGGGAGATATTTATGCAAGCCATAGAAAGGAAAGATATGGGGGAGTATCTACAGAAATCATAGAATAAAAATATTTGGGAGAGTATCTTTACAAATCATGGAATAAGAAGTCTTTGGGAGAATCTACACACATCATGGAATGAACAGATCTGGGGCAGTATCTACACAAATCTTTGAAAGTGGCCAGACAGTTTAGGAAAGTAGTAAAAACAAAGCATTCGGGAGCTCTGCCTTAACCAGTAAAGTAATGGAGAATCTTTGCAATGAAGTTATTTAGACTTTTAAAAACACTGGTTATGCTTTTGCTGAAGTATTGTGTTTAAATATGAACACCACATTTTCAGACGCAAAATGGATTTATTGGAATGGTGCCAAGAATGAGGGATTTACTGTTATATGGAAAAATTGGAGAAAATCTGCTCTCTTCAGAGCAGAAACAAAAAAAAAAGGAATTGCTGGAAAAGCTCAGCATGTCTGGCAGCATCTGTGAAGAGAAATCAGAGTTAATGTTTTGGGACCAGCGGACCCCACAGATGCTGCCAGACCTGTTGAGCTTTTCCAGCAACTTCTGCTTTTGTTTCTGATTTACGACAGCAGCAGTTCTTCCAGTTTTTATTTAGTATTCTCTTCACAGCAGCTTAGCTTTAAGGACAAAATTGTACAAGAAATAGATAAAGAGATATTGCTTCCAGGGGCAGAAAGGTTGATAAGCTCACAACAAAATTTAAGATGGTTGACAAAATAACTAGAGGTAACACAAAAAAACAAGTTTGTTTTTTACACATGGAGCTGTTGTGATTTAAAAGGATTGTCTGAAAGTCTAGTGGAAGCAGATTCAGTAGCAATATTTGAAAGAAAGCTGGACAGGAAGGCTTGAAGGAAAGAAATATCTTGCCTTGGAGTAGAATAGGGGACTGGTTTTAATTAGATAACTGCGAAACAGTCATGCAAGCATGATGTGTCAAGTGATTTATTTTATCTGTGCTGTACCATTCGATGATTCTATGAGGTGAACAGCTTATAAGGAAGAGCAGAGCCAGGAGCAAAGGGATATAGAAGATAAGGAGAACACAGTGACTAGTTGAAGAGCAGGGAGATGTACAAATGGCACAGCTAATGATTTTACAAGGTAAATGGAAAGTGCTATTGTGACAAATCATGTAAAGAAGAAATATGCTCAGTGGATATGGTTTCTGTATAATGGTAGTAGATAACTCATGCACTAAACATTCATTGTTCCTGCCACCAAGGAATATAGCACACAAAGAAAGCAGGTAGAAGATAGCGTTCTTGGCAACAATAACTTACATCTTTATTTGGAAAATGCCTCAAAACATTGTTAAACAAGATTTGACACCAAATTATCTTCATGATCATAAGCACAACACTTAGAAACAGATAAAAGTTTAAGTATGAAAAGTGTTTTTTTTATATTTATAAGGGACATATAGCTAACTGTTGACTGCAAAAGTAAATTTATTGTCTGTCTTGAGAGAGAAAGAGAGAGCGAGAGAGAGAGACACCAATGGAATGTCACACCAAATATGATATCAAGAAAGTTTCAAAGGAATGGACTTAAAAGGGTGAAATGCACTATTAACTCAATGAAAATCCCCTAGGAGATGTCTCAGACTATGAACATGGTGGAAGACAAGACAGTAGTCTGGGAGAAAGACATGATTTGTGTCTTCCCCTGTCAAGAATGCACAAGAACAGGAACCAAAAGGCAGTTCAACCATGATAAGTGTGTGTGTGTGCTAGTGAAACCAGGTGTGCTAATGAGACAAGGTACTCAGATATGCTAGAGACAGTAGGAACTGCAGA
>NC_063336.1:54681762-54783774 GCF_021869965.1 Rhincodon typus
GTCCGAAATGTCAGCTTTCCTGCTTCTCTGATGCTGCTTGGCCTGCTGTGTTCATCCAGCTCTACACCTTGTTAACTCAGGGATGCTAGCCTGTTTTCAAGCACTAGTACACAGTGAAGGTCACAGCTGAACATTGAACTAATAATCACTAGTTCAGGCAAAGGACCCCCTCACACTGAATACTAGATGTCTACTAGCCAACAAGCCAGTCAGAAGGAAACACCGCAAAGGACTCTCTCGTTCTGAGTACGATCAGTCAGTGCACCCCTTCTCACCTAGAAACTTAACAATTTGTGGCATCTTATTTGGAACTGTAATGACTTGGAAAACACACCAGAGTCTGTCCACAATAGTCAGCTAAGCAGAATTTAGAAAGATGACCAAAAATTTGCTGAGAAAGGAGCATCATGAAGTAAAGTAGGAATAGAGAGCTGGAGACACTTACCAAAAACGTCTTGTGCTTAAGGCCAGAGCAGCTGAAAGCACAATCCCAATGATGAGGTGAAAGACACGGTGGATATCAGAGTTTAAGAAATGCAGAGTTCTCAGAGACTTGTTGGACTAGTAGAAGCTGGACAGAATTGGAAGTGTGAAGCCATGAAGGGATTTGACCGTGAGGGTAAGAATTATAAATTTGAGGTGTTGCTGGTCCAGGAGCCAATATACATTAATAAGCATGGGATGGTGAGAGAACAGGACTTGGTGCAACTTAGGACACAGCCAACAGTATTTATGAAAGAGCTAAAGTTTACAAGGAATCAAAGATAAGACAGTAGCCAGGAAAATTTTGGAATAGTCAAGCCTGGAACTAACAAAAGCGTGGATGAGGGAGTAGATAAGGGAGTGGATAAGCTGATAAAGGGATGTTACAGACCAATGTTACTGAACTAGTAGTCAGTTTTGTGATGGAGAGAAAATGGAAGCTGAGCCAAGGGTTTAAAAGGAAGCCAGAAATGCAGAACTTGAGAACAGTCTGTTTAAGCCTGGGACAGTGGCAGCTGTGGGATTAATAACTAGTGCATGATTGTGCGATAGATGCAAAAGATAGTCTTTCAGTCTTCTGATTGTTGAATTGGAGAAAATCTCAGCTTATGTAGTCAAGTAGACTGGCAGCACAGAGATGTGGACAGCTCATGAGCAATGGTAGAATGATAGAGCTGGATGTCAGCAACACATGTGTGCAATGTGATAACATATCTTCAGATGATATCACCTAAAAGCACATGTAGATGGGAAATAAAAGAGGCCTAACAAAATATCTATAAGGAAATCCTAATCATAGAATCCCTACAGTGTGGAAACAGGCCATTCAGACCAAGAAGTCTACACCAACTCTCCAAAGAACATCCCTCCCAGACTTTATCCCTGTAACCCTGCATTTCCCATGGCTAATCCACCTAACCTACATGTCCCTGATCACTATAGGCAATTTAGCATGGCTAATCTGCTTACTGCACAGCTTTGGACTGTAGGAGGAAACCAGAGCACCCAGCAGAAACAGGGGGAATGTGCCAACTTCACACAGACAGTCACACAAGGCTGGAATTGAACCCAGGTCCCTAGCACTGTGAGGTAGCAGTGCTAACCACTGAGCCATCGTGCCTAATTATTACTGAAGATTTAAGCATAGAACCAGACGATGATAAACTTACTCAACTGAACAATAGAAGAGAAGTATTGGAGAAACATAACATGGGGTGCACGTGGTGAAGGCCGGAGGTAGGTCTACGAGGTTCAGGAACAATAGGCCACCTTGTGATTTTCATTATCGCAACACAGAATCTTGAAATGGATTCATTAAACTAGGAGTTGCAGGAAAGATGTTCACAGATTTGTGAGAAGACACTTGATCAAAGACTTTGAAGAGGAAAGGGAAATTATAGAGGGCATAACAACAGATTACTTTTTTCAAACAAAACTAAATGCCTACCGTTTCATTAGAACAATTAAACTGTACACTTTATATTGAACCCAAGCGAGTTAGTGCAAAAAGTGCCACACAGCTTCAGTGTAATTGAAATGTAGTGGGAAACTATTTTTTGAATAGAGTTTAAAGCTGCCTGTAGTGTAGCTGTATTTTGATTTGACTTGATTTGATTTGATTTATTGTAGTCACATATACCTAAGTACAGTGAAAAGCTTAGTTTTGTTTTGCGAGCAGTACAGGCAGATCATAGCAAACAAGGACGTACAAATCATCAGATGCTTAGACAGAGCGAGGCAGACAAGGTCACAACTGCACAGCAGGTACGCAAAACAAAATCAACATTAGCAAAATCCACATTATTTGAAGTTAGACAGTCTATTCAGCAGTCTAATAATGGCAGGGAAGAAGGTGTTCTTGAACCTGTTGGTGTGAGTTCAAGTTTCTGTATCTTCTGCCTACAGAACAGGTGGAAGAGAGTATTACTGGGGTGGGAGGGGTCTTTGATGATTTTGGCAGCCTTTTGACAGAATGAGAAGTGTAAATGGAATCCATGGATAGGAGATAGCAAGGTGTTGAGCTGGATGAACACAGCAGGCCAAGCAGCATCAGAGGAGCAGAAAAGCTGACATTTCGGGCCTAGACCCTTCTTCAGAAACGCAAATCAGAAAATGATTTTCTGAAGAAGGGTCTAGGCCCGAAACATCAGCTTTCCTGCTTCTCTGATGCTGCTTGGCCTGCTGTGTTCATCCAGCTCTATGCCTTGTTATCTCAGATTCTCCAGCATCTGCAGTTCCTACTATCCATGGATAGGAGGTTGGCTTCCATGATGGCCTGGGCTGTGCACACAACCTTCGGTAGTTTCTTCCAATTCTAGGCAAAACAGTTGCCGTGCCAGGCCATTATTCACCCAGACAGTATGTTTTTTATGGTGCATCTGTAAAAGTTGTTGAGAGTCCTTGTGGACATGCTGAATTTCCTAAGCCACCTGAGGAAGAAGAGACGTTGTTGCGCTTTTTTGACCATTGCATCTACGTGAGAAATCCAGGAGAGATAGTCAGTTATTGTCACTCTTAGGAAGTTGATGTTCTCAACCCTCTCCACCTCAGCTCCATTGATGTAGATGGGGGCGTGTTCTCCTCTTTTCTTTCTGAAGTCAACGTTCAGTTCTTCTCTTTTGCCGACATTGAGAGAGAGATTGTTATCATTGCACCACAGCGCCAAGCACTCTATCTCCTGCCTGTGTTCTGATGCGTCATTGTTTGACAGCCGTCCTACCACGGTGGTGTCATCAGCAAACTTGTAGATGGCGTTCTTTTGGAATTTGGCTACACAGTTGTGGGTATACAGGCAGTACAGTAGAGGGCTGAGAACGCATCCTGGGGGGTCTCACGTGTTGAGGGTTATCGTGGAGGAATGCTGTTGTCTATCTTGACTGATTGTGGTCTGCGGGTCAGGAAGCTGAGGATCCAGTTGCAGAGGGTGGAGCCAAGATCTCGACCATGGAGTTTTGAAATTAGTCTGGAGGAGATTGTGGTGTTGAAGGCGAGGCTGTAGTCAATGAGTAGGAGTCTGACGTCGGTGATCTTGTTATCCAAATGTTCCAGGGATGAGTGTAGGGCTAGGGAAATGGCATCCACTGTGAACCTATTTTGTCAATGGTATTTTATTCCAAGCAAGATATTGGAAGCTCTCAAGCGGACCACCTCAAGCTTTTTGATGAATTGTAACTATATTCTAATGTTAATAAAAAATGTTAACATTAAATTGAATTTGCATTCAGCTGCTGGCATATGAGTGGAAAAGAGTTGGCTTGCTCACAGTGCAACTTAAAACTATGCCCAACTCAAATTGACACCTACAATATAACCATTCTCAGAGACACAGAACAGTCAGCAGTTTGCTCCATTAAATTGTTCCTCCTCTTTTCACTGAATGTGGGAAAAGTTGTTACTTTAGATTCAATGATGACTTTCAGAAAGGAAATAAATGTTTAATTGTTAAGGAATATGAAGCTAATCTTGGGAGAAATGGAAGGAAGTGGAACTGATTGAACAGGTTTTTCTGTAAGTCTCCACAACTGTGAAAATCAGCTCAGCGTCACCTGTTTTTTTTTCGTTTAACAGTCTGAATGTGCAGTTTTGACTTCAAAACAGTACCTGTAGCTTGGACGCACAATTTTGGTGCTTACATGCTGTTTTGCTGAAGGAGTTAATACAATGCTGACAATGTCCGCTGAAGGTTTTTAGAGTGGGCAGAGTGTGACGTCACTCAGAACGTAATGCTGATTTGATGCCAATGGTACAATTTTAGGATCCAACATTCCTGCTGACGCCTTTATTTAATCCCTCACAGCTGGATACTCTTTAGTAGCAGGAAGGACCTCCTCCACAATGCCTATTTAAAGGGATCATCAACCACTTCAGACATTTTCTGATCAACTTGTTCAGAGATGTTATTACAGACCTCTGGAGCAGATGGGACCTGAACCTGAGCCTCCTAGTTCACTGGTGGGTACACTAGCACTATGCCACAAGAGCCACTAAATCATCAATCGCTTTACAAGTTTGTTGCTGATTGATGTTTACTGGTTGTTACTGCAATTTGAGAAATGGTTAGTGAATTCTCTATTTCATTCAGATTTCTGGAAGGCTACATGGATGGTCTGGCTTGAGCAGAAGGACTTTCTCCGGATTTGAGCAATTTTCACAAATCACTAGCTCACAAACTTAGATGTAATAATTTCCCACCTTTTTTTGTACTAAAGCATGGCAGGAAGAGTAGACACAGGCAACATAGAACAGGATAAACTTTTAGAAGAGGGAGGACGAAAATGGAGAGAAATGCCCTGAACAGGAGGCCATATCTGACCAAAGAGTTCCAAATGAAATTTGCTACCTGAATTTCAATGAGGAAGTGCATAAGATACCTCCACTTCAGAAAGGAGATCCTGGTTGAAATCTGCTAAACCACAACTACTGCCTCTGTTCAAGGTGAGGACAATAGTTCCAATGCCTTGAAAATGACCATGGCTTTTTTTTTATTATTCATTAATGGGATGAGGGTGTCGCTGGCTTAGCAGCATTTATTGCCATTCCAAATTGCTCCGAGGGCAGTTCAGAGTCAACCACATTGCTGTGGGTCTGGAGTCACATGTAGGCCAGACCAGGTAAGGATGGCAGTTTCTTTCCCTAAAGGACATTAGGCTGGGAGTTTTAATGTGCCAGGTTCCTTCAAGAACGGACTGCGAGTTTGGATAAGGGGGCATTTTCAGTATGGTAACTTGTAACTAGTGGAATGAAAGTTATTTACAATACACATTAATGACTTGATGAGGAAAGTGAATGTACTATAGCCAAGTTTGCAGATGGTATAAAAATAGATGGGAAGCTAAGTGTTGAGGATGACACAAAAGTCTGTGGAAGGAAATAAATATATTAAGCAAGTGGCAAATAATTTGGTTGATGGAATACAATGTTGGCAAATGGGAAGTTGTGCACTTTGGTAAGAATAGAGAAACTGAGTATTATTTAAACAGGGAATGACAACAATAAACAAGAGAACAGAAGAATTTGGGAGTCCTCATCTGTGAATCACAATAAACTAGCACCAAGTTCAGCACATAATAGGGAAGGCAAATGGAATGTTGACCTTTATTTCAAAGGGAGTGGAGTATAAAATTAGGGAGATTTTGCTGAAACTGTACAAGATACTTATCAAACCACAGCTGGAATACTGTGAGTAGTTCCCTGGCATTTACTGAAGGAAAAATACACTGCTATTGCAGGCAGTCCAGAGAAGGTTAACTGGGCTGGTGTGAAGGAATGAGGAACTGTCTAATGAGGTGAAGTTGTATAGATTGTGCCTGTACTTATTGGAGTTTAGAAGAATGAGAGGAGATCTTATTAACCATACAGGGTTCTTAGGGGACTTAACATGGTCCATGTGGAAAGATTGCTTCCTCTTGTGGGAGAGTCTCTGGCCAGAGGACATCATCTCAGAATAAGGGGTCACATATTTAAGACCCAGATGAGGAGGAATTTCTTCTTAAAAGAGCTTGTGAATTGATGGAATTCTTTACCACTGAGGGCTGTCAAGGCAGGGATATGGGATATCTTAAAGACCGAGATAGATTTTTTTTAAATCGGTAACTAAATTAAGGGTTACAGAGAAAAGGCAAAAAAGTAGAGTTGAGGGTTATCTGATCAACAATGACCTCTTTAAATGGCCGGGAAGAATTGATGGGCTGAATGGCTTGCTTCTGCTCTTACGGAACAGGTGCTGTTTCCAATGTCGTTCAGCCTGCTTACATTCGCGCAGTCACTGAGACACCTCTTCAAAGAAGACTGAAAACATTTCATTCTATCTTGCCAAAATGAAACAAGCAGAGTGAGCGAAGGGTTTGATCAGGATTGCAAGTTTTCCATTGATGCAGAGTATCACTGAATGCTTACACATTGTTTTTTTTAGGCAACTCGAGCCAATTCTGTGATGTATTGCAACGAGAAGAGATTCCAGTCTCACAATGTCCGTTTCGGGGCTGACCATACTCACCATAACACACGCGTCAATACCCAGAAATGCGTCAAACTAGAGAGTGGTTACTTGGCCGGAAGATCTATCCACTGGCCCTATGGCTGATAACTGTGCTGTGCTGAACATACCTAGGCAGATGTGAAAGCAAAGGGGGCTGTCAAGGCTGGAGCATTAAATATATTCAAGGCTGAGAGAGATTTTTTAAATCAGAATGTAAATTAAGCATTATAGAGATTAGGCAGGAAAGTGGAGTTGAGGATTATCAGATCAACCATGATGTTATTGAATGGCAGAACAGATTTGCTGGGCTGAATAGCCTATATAATAGTGCGCTTAATTGTACTGGCACCGACGAGACCAATAGGGAAGGGGTTCTGCTGTATTCTAGGGAGGACATGTGAAGACTCACGGTATTCTGCTCACAGCCTCACTGTCCTGAGGGCACAGACTTTGCTTTGAGAACTCCGGCACATTATGACCTCTCTGCGCACGCACATACAAACATATATTTGCTCATTCTTTCTGTATTCGCTTGTATGTATTAGCTTTTGGGCAAAAAGTCACGGGCAACAGAATGGAATACTACAGTAAATGGCTCGACTCAATATTAACCATAGGATACAATAAGACAGCTGATTGTCAATAAAATATTACATGGAGTAATTTCAATCTAACGATATGCTTTCATTTAACCAGGAAAATATATTTCATTAGAATTTTACAAGAATATAATTTGAAGAAAAATATTGACATTAAGAAACCAAACGGAAATACATTTTTTGTTGCTTTTCCCGGTTGTTTCTAAAGACTAGTTAATGCGAACAAAATAATGAGTTGGGTCGAGGTGTGAAGGGGGACACGATGCTCCTTGCTAGCTTGTTCCTGTTTGCTATGCACCCTCTCTGCTGTCTGCTGCTTTAGTCACTGCCTTGCACAGACGTGCGGTGACGTCGCGCCTCTGCCCGTCTGCTTTAAATGTTTGGTGTTGCTTTTTGCAGAGTCGGACCGGAGAGAGTGAGTGAGACAGACAGCAGGACAAGACGGGACAGCACGCCGGAACCTCGCTTTTGACGGCAGGCAGCGATGTTCGCGAACGTGGGACACGATCGTCCGTGAAGCTTCATCGCGTGTGTTCTATCTCGCCTGAACCCCGTTGGTAAATCCAGCCTTCGCCATGAGCTGTCTGGATGTTATGTACCAAGTGTATGGTCCCCAGCCTTATTTTACAGCAGCTTACAGTCCTTACCACCATCAGGTACGTGGAAGAAGTTGGCAGCGCAGTAACCAGTCATTTGATACAGATACAGATAATGTTATTCCAGTTATTTTTCCCCATTTAATTCAAATTAGCAGTTGATTTATGCAAAGCGCTAACATGCATTCCTTAAATTGCTCCGTGCGTTAATTAACGTTTGCTAGAAAGCTGTGATTGAGGTCGAACTGCTGCGCTGATAAACGACCCGTTCACTCGGATCCCAGTAAAGTTGCGCCAACATACGCAACAAACTTTTACTTCGAGTTTCCTCGCCAGGCAGGCAGACATTCACCCATTCTTTCTTCTGACAGTAAATATCCAACTCTGTAGTCACTGCTCTATTCCAAATAGCGATGAAATCTCGTGGCTCTTATTTTAACAGGTTGCCAACTCTCCGGGGAATTTGGTGGCCCTGTATGCATTGGAAGGGGTGGGGATTGGGGGTTACTCATTAAAAATTGAGCCGTCAAGAATCACTGCGACTTAACCAGTTCTTTCTCGGCGTTTGAGCTTGCAATATAGCTATTTTGTGTGTATAGAATTGAATAGATTGTCAGGACTATCACAATTCATTGAGAAGAAGTTATTACTTACTAACTTTAGAATCAAACCTTAGATTCAGTCGTTGCTGATTCACTTGTTCCATGGCAGTGCTGTGAATGCGGATCCCCCTCTTCTTTCGCAGAAACTAGCGTTTTACTCGAAAATGCAAGAAGCGGCGGACAGTACGAACATCAGTGGGTCATTTTCTGTGCACGGTTCTGCAATCAAAGAGGAGGAATTGCGCAGCGAGAAAGAGCGTCCACCTGAAGCGGAATATCTTAGCTCCCGATGCGTGCTCTTCACTTACTTCCAGGGTGACATTAGCAGTGTTGTTGATGAACATTTTACAAGGGCACTGAGTCAGCCCAGCAGTTACACTCCTGTCAGCAGCGACTCTAAAGCTTCAAGAGGCAGCACGAGTTCTTGGCGAGGTGGGTTCAGTGAAAGCCAGCAATTCACTTCTGATAACAAATTGTTAAACATCCTGCCAACCAGATAGGCAGAAAAAAAAAATTCTTCGAAAGCATAAGTTTCATTCGCTATGTTAATAATCCTGCGGCGTTCTGTAAAATGAAACCCCGATTAAATTGAAGAACTCGTGCAGGAGAGTTGTAAATAATGCCCTGTTGGAAATTCTATTACATTTTGATTTTCACGCCAGTAAACACTGTGCGCAAAAAATTAGATATTGGAGTGATGGTATAAATTAACAGCGCAACCTAACCGTATCAAGATCTATTCACTAATGGTACGCTGGACCCGATGTCTGCAAATAACATATTGGATAATCGCGAGTGTGCTCTTTGCAATTTTATCGTGCACTTGTAGCAAGGATTAGACTGGTATGGCCTATCCAAGCCACTTTATCTTCGGTTTCAATTACACACAGCGTCTCTTGGACTTTCTTCCATCTGGGTTGTTAATCTTAAAAGTTCACTATATCACCCACCCCGTGCTATATTATCATTCAACTTTTCGTTTCATTCGTTTCAGTCATGTACCTGGTGTGAATGTTGCAAGTAACAATCGCCTTACTTTCGACAGCTCTTACAGTTTCACTAAATTGTTTGTAAATTCAGAAACTGTACAGTTTGCAACACAGCCTCCCTAGCACCGAGGGGCCACTTCATTTATTGCGAACGGATGTTTTATACAAATTGACACGCATATTGTTGAACTTCTGAGTTTTGAGCTATCATTTGTTCATGTTCCTCTTTGTTGATATTGCTGTTGGCAACCGAAAGTGAGTTTTAAACGACAGTGGCCAGCGATTATTCTCTACTTGACTTTTCAGATGCCCATAAAGAATGACCTCATCTAAATTTTGAATGCAATAAGAATGTAACAACGCGTTTTTTTTTTCAAAATAAACCTGTTAATTCTCACGTGTTCCACTTTCAAGTAGCTCTTCAGAACACGGTATTCCTAAATTGAATTTGATCTCATTCCTTGAAAGTAATGCCTGTTTCAACGGAACCCGTTATTGTATCGAGGTTTGATACAATGTCAAATGTTTGATACACTCCATGTCAAACAACATAGAACAGGGAGAAGACTTTTCGTAAAATATTTCGAAAGGTATTTTGCAAAGTGAAAATGTGCGATTCTTTAACATAATGTTGCCTAAATTGTTTGTACCTATATTTAAACCGTGCTATCGATGAGGCATTTAAACCACGTTTCATGAGGAAAATTATTTTCATTAAATAACTTTCACCAAGTAACATGGAATATCGTATTCTAATTGATTTGTTAAGAATTGTGTTAATTTAGGATTATTTATTAATTCCACAGTAACTGGCTTCAATTGAAGTTTTTATGCTAGTTGATTGTATTTACTGTTGTTAATAATTATTGATAATTCCATTGCCTCTTCCCTCTTTCCAGATGGCGCCTTCCCAATGAACCAGCGGAGTTTCCCTCCATCTTTCTGGAACAGTGCTTATCAACCCTCCATGTCAGCAAGCCTAAGTAGCAGTTTAGGCAGTGCATTAGCTGGAGCTCCCACTGAGCTGCCTTTTGGAGCTGACCCATATTCAAGTGCCTCTTTGCACACTCACCTGCACCAAGGAGCTCCTGAGCCCTGGCACCACCATCATTATTCATTGGGCAGTGCCATGAACACGCAGAGCTCTGTCTACACACGGCCTAGTATGCATGATGTATATGGGATGGGTGCACCTTTTGACCCACGCTACAGTTCACTGTTAGTGCCTTCAGTGAGGCCACATCGGTTTCCTGCTGTCCCTACACCCCAGTGTGATCTGGTCAAGAGTGACACTGCCTCCGCATGGACCACAGGGGCCTTCACAGGGCCAACCAGTGACATGAGCCAAACCCTCAACCTCAATGTGGATGCAGGTAAATACTTCCAAAGAAAGTGCATGCAGCTGAGAATGTTTGTGCTCTGTTGATGTAAAAGCAACTTGTATCATCAGGTGAAAAGAATACGTAAGTGTATTCTGTTACAGAGAGAATAAAATGAGCACGACATAATCATTTCAATAAATATTAGGCAATTCTGCAATGGTCTATATGTAGTTGCACTACCTACTGCATAGCTAAATCGTGCAGACAGAAAACTCTCAGATTTGATGCCTGGTTTAATAATTTCTTTATTCTTTCATAGCATGTGGGCATTATTAGCAAGAGTAAAATTTGTTGCCCTTTCTTAATTATCCTTGAAAAGCTGGTGGTGAGCCAACTTTAACTGTTGCAGTCCATGTGATGTGCGTACTTCCGCAGTGCTGTCAGGAAGGGTGTTGGAGGATTTTGATCCACAACAGTGAAGGAACAGTAATATAATTCTAAGCCAGGATGATGCACTTATAAGAGAGCTTTCAGTTGTTCGAGATTCCATGCATCTGCTGCCCTTGTCCTTCAAGGTAGTTGATGTCAATTGTTTAGAAGGTGCTTCAAAGGAGCAGCAGTGAGTTGCTGCACTGCATTTTTTGGATTGTGTGCACTGCTATTTGTGGTGAAGAGATTGAACATCTAATGTGGTGAATTCAGTGCCAATCAACCGGGCTGCTTTGTCCTGGAATGTGTTCAGCTTCTTCAGTGTTGTAGGAATGAACTATTCACACAGGAGGAAAGTATTCAATCAGACTCCTGACTTACATTTGGTAAACGATGGACAGGCTTTGGGGAGTCAGGGGATGAGTTATGATCATCATATTTCATTGTCAATATCTATGGAGGTGCCAGGACTAGCATCAAAGCCCTGGTATGAATCAAAATCAATACTTGCTGAAAAACACAGAACTCTGTGAGATTAAGCTAGGATCAGACTCAAATGTGATATGTTTCACAGTGAAACTATTGTTCTCCATATTCACTCCTGGCAGATGTTTGGTAAAGAGTTGGCACCCATGAAACTATATTATATGAGTGAGCACCTTTAAAAAGAAGAGGACAAACTCTAAATTAAATAATTGCCAGAGATGTAATATAAGTTTTGTATCTCTTCTATGATAGCAGTGTCCTCTTATAGGCAACAAGTGCTACGGACCAACCCTTTAGCCCAGGCTATCAAATATGGTGCTTGTATTATAATTTATTTTGGAAATATTATTCAACCACAGTGCCCATAATGGTGAAAATTTAAAGAGGTTTACATTGCTGTGAATTTAGATATCCCTCTACAATCTAGAGGAAACCATGTAACATTGAACAGTTGTTCAGTTCTATTGAAAAACAGTAGCAACTAAAATACTGTTTTAGTTTTACCGAGAAATTAAGGAAATGAATAAAAAAAACAGCAATTTAATTGCATTAAAATTGTGTTTTAAATGCCTGAAACTTACAAGGGACAAAATTGCAAAAAGTAACATTTAGAAATTTTGAGGTCCAGGACCTGTGAAAAATAAATGAATTTGACATCTACTGAGAAAGAAGATCATGCAGGTCAGTTAATTCTCAGTTTGGAGGAACAAGAACATTGATATCCTAGTGAATCAATTAATTTTCTAATCTTCCTTCTGCAGATTGCTTGTCAGAGCTTTTATTAGTGTGATCAACAATTTCCTTGGAGCTCTGTGAAATGTACAGAGTAATCCATAACACTAGACTGAGCATTGCAGGATCAGTTGACAGTAATATAGATTTGAATGACAAATAATGGAATGTTTTACAGTAGTATTTTTTTTTACATTGTAGTAGTAATCTGATCGAAGTATTTAGATGATTAAATGGTTTGATTTCAAATCTTATTCACTATTTGAATGCCAAGATAAAACTATTATTTCATGTTTGCGTACCGGACATACATTATCATTTCGTACATACATTTTGGTGTTTTCTAATTATTCTGTTTTCATTGATTATCTCCTTGATATGGATGTCAGTTAAGGGTAAAGATAATGCTATGTGATATTGCATGCATATTAAATCCTGAACTCCAGTATGTGAACTCCAGTATCAGAAATTTATGAAATAACAAATTTGTTGAAACAGTCATAGTCTGTATGTAAATTTAGTAATGTGTATGGAGAAATAATTAAACTTTGTTGTTTAGCACTCATGGTTAATCTTCCTGTCAGGGTTTAATCTCAGTTTGAAGTTATTCTGTGCTGACTGGCATAAAGATTACTCTCTAACTAGGGAATATTTCAGTAATGTTATAAAGAGGTAAATAAACGTGACGATTAAAAATCTGAAATTAAAATCAAATATAATAGAAACATAGAGTGGATCTATCAATAACTACAAGAAATTACAAATGGAAATCTTGCTATAGTAATAGAGCTCTTGAAACAAAACTGGCTTAATACATTTAGTTTGAGTTTTGTCAAGATTTTGGAAATAATTAAACACTAGTGAGTATACTATTTCAAACAATGAATAAATAAGATACAGCTTAAAAACAATACTTCAGAAAAGTATTCCAAATATGTTGGTACTAAAATGTACTTCTTTAGGAGGAAAAAGAATGTAGGACTGGAAAAATGACTAACACAACTATATTCAAGTGGTACTGGTTGGTATGGATTGAGCACACCTAAAAGAAAAATCATGATCATTAAAATATCCTTTTATAGACAAATCTGATGTAATCTGAATAGAAACTTTAGCCTTTATTAAAATAAAGTGAGCAAAGAAATGAAAGCTTTTATTTTAGTGGAGACACAAGCAGCAAATGTTAATGAAAATCTGGGGATTCTTTACTTTTTCTGTTAGATTTCCAAATGAAAATCAGCCTGATGGTGTCAGGAACAATAGTGCTCAATAGTCAGTCAGGCTGTATGATTACTCATTGCAAATAATAATAGTACATGTTACAATGAAAATGAATATTATCTTTGGCAGTACTAACTGTTAAAAAGTGTAATTGAAAACCTTTGGATTCAAGAGTTGACTTATAGAAGAATGCTACTTAGGAAGGAAAATGTGATGAAACCTTGCGAACTGAATTGCCTACCTTTCAAAATTCTGCTGATCAATATCATATGATTTAGTCTGAAAAGTATCAATACACTGTGCAATGAATAAATTCTTATGTTCTTAAAAGATAGATTATGTGTAGGATTTTATCGAATTAAATTGTTCGAAGAAAAAATTGATCTTGTACAATGGACCATCATTGACACCTTGAGGTAAATATTTTGCACTGCTAACAGATATTTACAATAATTGAGTGTTTATAGTTTTATCACTAAGACTGCCTCTACACTTTGTACCAATATAGATATAATGTAAAACCAGCTTTAGCTTTCTGTGTCAAAAGTATACTTCAGAAATTTGGGTTCATGGTTAGGAACATGCTTGCAACATTTTCATGAACAGTTGTGTTATCCAGAACTCCATGCTGTATAAAGTAAAGATGTAAATGCACCCTATAGTTTGATGTTATACTTCCAGCAACACATCACATTAAAGTTAAGAGGAAATTGTGCATGTGTTTGGAAGTATACAAGGAGGGTGGCTCAACATACACCTACATTTTTATTTTTATGGCATAGGAATTCAAGTATGATCAGGAATATTCACGTTTCACATATTAAAAATATTACAATAGAGTTTATAAAGGCCCCAGAAAAGCAAAGGGCTAAGATAGGGCCAGATCATTATTCAATCAAGCAGTTACTAAAGGTAGTCTCATACCTTAGGTTTTAATGTGTCATAGATTAAAGCTAAATCCTAACAAATCATCTTACTTTCAGAATGGTACATGCACAAAAGCACTTCACATCTCAGTGATTTGGTCAATAACAGCAAAGTTATTTCCGATGTTTCATATCATGTCTTATTTCACTTGATTAAATTTAAGTTGAGAATTGCTTATGTATTTAAATTGAATTATTTTCAAAACTAACACTTAAATGTTATTAATGCTCTTGCTGCATGCAAGTGGTGTTACTGCCATCTGCCAGTGTCAGACTTGTGTAGTCCAGAATCAATTGAACCCTGGTTAGATACCTCTGTTTCTCTGGCACAATAGTGCCCCTTAATCCCAATTTTACAAGAATGCCTCCTGCTGCACATAGTCATTCTAAGGCCTCTGCGTGAAATACACCAAAAGATGAACATCATGTGCCTCTGAGATATTTGGGGATTGTCTTGTGGCGATTTATTAAAGTTATTTTTTGTAGTTGGCATAGAGAGGATCTATTAGTTTAGATTGGATTGAAACACAGGCTTTAAATATGAAGAGGTAATATGTTAACAGACAGCACTATTCCTTTCCTAACCTTACCTGTATCTCATTCTATTGCACATTTCCCAGTAGTTGTAACTTGATCCCTATGTTGCTTCTTATCAACAGTCAATGAAATAGCTCTGTCACAAGTATCCAACATGATTCTACCCTATAAAATTAAACCATGGCCGCAGGAATACAACTACAAATGTAGACATTGCACAAAAAAATGCGTGTCTACATAACACAATTCGATAAATGTACACGAAAGACGCAGAGATATGTCCAATTATGTATGTTATTAACAGTTCTGTTGTGACTGACAGACAAGTAGTCAGGTATAAATTATCGAGGGCAAATGTTTTGTTAAACATTGAAAATAGATGCCGCCGAAATGATGTTACCCTTTTCTGAAAGTCGACACATTTAGGAGCGGCTTGTTCATAAAATACCGAAGTATTCAAAGAAAGGAACTATAAACCGAGGCAAATGGAGACCATCCGGCGACTGTTTCAATCAGCGTTTGCCACATATCCTCATCACGTTGCTTCAGTTGCAGAAACGTTTGTTAAAGCCGCACGCAGCATTCTAAATTTGCAATCAGAATTATTTAATAACCCAAATTGCGAGACTTTACGTCCCGACTGCAAATAATTCTCTCTTTTAAGCAGAGAAGTGCCGTTGACTGAATGTTACGTTAGCCAAAAGTAGCAAGTTATTTGCATATTCAGAATTGTTTTCACAGTTCGATATTGTTTATCCTCGTTCTATCTCTTCAGGCGATCTGAGGAATACTGAGGGTGTGTGGACAGCATATTGATCTTTATCAGATCGATTAAATCAGCAAAACTTTACAAGCGCTAATTGCAACGTACAGAGGGCAAGCCAATTGTGATCCCTATTCGTCTTCCCTGAGAAAGAGATATACGAAATGTTTAGACATGTCTATATTTTCAGCGCAGCTTGATTTCTAAACTATCTTAATATCTGTGGACATTACAGCAGGGGTCTACCTTGAAAACATTGGAATTTATGTCTGTTGTTTTCAGCGAAGCTTTTTTAACTTGTATGTTTTATGGCAGCGAAAGGAAATTCGAAATAAGTTAAAACAAATTTAACTATGTGAAAAGTTTAAATGACAATAGGTGGGATCTAAAAGGCCGTATCAGCTACCCGCCCTGGGATATTTCATCATGTTAAGGACGCTAAATGAAGGTGTTATTGTTGTTGTATATTTCTCCTACTATTGAAACATAACAGATTTATAACATATTCCTGTAGCAGTTAAATGAGAAATGAATTTTTTCCATGCTCTGTACTCAGGCGCGGTATTCCTCTCGGCTTTTGGTGTACCCTGTTCAATTATCACTATCTCCGCGTGTTGCGGTGTGAGCTCACTCTCTCTATCTCACTGTTTCAATGCTTATTTATTCCAACTTTCAGAGCGTAACTCTAACTCTGTAACTCTGTCCCTGTTCTGCTCATATATCCTTTCCACTTTTTTTTGTTTTTTTTACATTCTCAGGTCTGGCGCACCAGGAAAAAAACAAGGATCTTTACTGGTTTTAGAGCACTCACCATCTACCTCGTTCGGCTTCCCTGTATTTTCTACCTGAAACATTTCTCTTCCTCTGTGTACAGTGTGTAACAGATTTTGATCTCGGTTTCAGCTCGCCGTTACTCCCTTTGTGGTGGACCTCTGTTAAGCTGAGTGTTATACACAGCAAAACGCTTCAATCAAAAAAAAACAATTACTTTTAAAACTGCAAACTTCTCACACGGTTGACAAACTGTGGAAGCTGACTGTTACTGTCTACGTTGAAAAGGACAAGACCCCCAACATCTGAGGGACACTACAAGAAGGAGCGGTTTTGAAGTGGTTGAGCATTTTCAGAAAAGTAATCATTCTTTTTTTATCAACGAAAAACCCAAGCGGCTGAACCAAATTCTGTTTGATCGATACCTTGAATGTGCGTACCGGGCTTTCAAAACTGGACTATAACTGCACTGGGACCTTCCGATAGACTCCATAATGCTCGTCGTGATTAAAATGCAAGCAGTTTTGTTTTGTTCCAGTGTTGATTGTGACAGGACTACTAAAGGGAAGTAGTGACAAATGTTCGATGTTAAAAATGGGCAGTTAAACTGGGATAAGCTGCCACACTCTCTGCAAAGCCCAAGCCTTAGTCCCGGAGCCACATGTATTTCAGTAATGGCTAGAGCTCCAGCAGCTCTCTGTGCGGGACTGCCGCACTCCCAGTCAGGACAACTCAAGATCTCTGAAAGTGGCGGAAACAAACTGTTTTGGGGGAGGTGGGTGGGAAGTGGGGACGTTATGAATGCCAATTTCAAGTTCCATCAAGATATTTTTTCTCTCTCTCTGACAGATGAACTCCAGTTAATAAATTCTGTGTGGCCTCCTTTTCTGTTGTTGTTGCCTCTCGTGTTCTGAAGGTGTTCTGGAGAATTGTTTTGTAACTGGCAAACACGCTGAGTCTGGTCATTGGCGGAATAAAAGTAGTTCATTTACCTCTGTAAAAAAGAGACTGTATAAAATTGTACTGTTTCGACACGGTTCGTTCTCAAGTGTGAATATGCGTTAACTTTATTTCCATGTGTCGTTTGAGTAAGTGAATTGAAGCCGGGAGCTGGACTGTGGACATTTATTGCCATTTTGGGTTGAGCAAATTGGTAGAATTTACAAGCAAATATTGTACATTACAGAATAGCTACGCGGAGACGTTCATTAATTATGAATGTCTTGTTTCAACAATAACAAAAGTAATTTATTTAAGAGACAATCGGGAATGAGAAGAAAACGTTAGATAGGGCCTAGACAGCAGTGAGGGGAGGAAAAGCTGCCGGGAAACCAGCAGCTCAGTGGCGTCCCTTCCAAGAAGCAAGGCCCTGCCCTGTATCTAGAGTTCGAGCCTTTCATTGTGGTGAAAATAAATATTTCTTACTTCCCCCTCCCACGGGTGCTTTCTCTCTGGCTGTTACACTGACTAGATCTTTTGAGTGTTTCTGCTGGGCCTAAGCTGACGTGTACAAATTATTGAGTATTGACTCGGCTCTTTAGCGTTGGAACCTCATCGATATTAACCACACCGTCCCCTTCAAAGCTACATAGCTCCTCCGCCACCCCCTTAGCCCCTGTCCTTACAACTGATTTTTAAAAAGAACCGTTTGTATAGATTTACATCTGAACGAAGCTTCCTTCGCAGCCTGACACTGTTTATTTGGCATTAAGAACAAGTTGGGGAGTTGAGAGGCATTTCTTTTAAATGTGAGGTCCATGTGAGTGAGATTCAGTATCTTCTCATCTGGGGACGAGGCCAATGACAACAGGGACTGAGCGGTGGTTGCAGAGAAAGCGTCTGTTGTCCGCGGTGTTTCTAAGCCCTGCCGATCTCACTTGTGGGATGTGTGCATGGTGTTATCGGCTCGGCGGTGCCGATCAGACCGTTCCCCGCCCACTCACTTTCCCATTCACAAAATCGCGGGTTGACGAGCCAAGGTCAGAATTTTCCCCTCAATGTTTCTGTCGTTATTTCCTTAAAGACACCCATTCCGTCTAATCCATTCATTTTATCCCAAGTAGATTCGATGCGGTTTGCCTCTCTGAGAACGGTCTGGAACAAGTGGCACCAGAGCAGAATAAGGTTTGATGTGAAATTGCCCAACAGTGAATTTCCGCCCGTCAAATGTCAATATCAGGCCGTGTAGACCCAACCAGGTCGGAACATAAAGTCGGCATGAACATGGCGACGTTGGAGACATAAATCTGGGCAGGTTTGTGTTGAATGCAAATGTGCTGAAGGAATTGTGAAAAAAGAAGATGGGATGGGAATTTGTTTTGTAATAGTTCACTTGGCAAGATTACACGAGCCGCTGTGATTTTAGGAATGATGCGTCTTTGCACATCACAATTCTGTGTCTGGTGCAAAAAGCGTGGTGACAAATCGCTGAAAGTGCGGCATTTTTGAATTTACCCGGATATGATACTGAGAAGACATAGCTGTCTTTTCTCAGGCGCGGTTGCAATGGCCTGTGAAATGAATCGGTTCCAAGGTGCCTGATATCTGAGAGGCAGCACTCGCTGGCTAATGTTTCCACGGCTGGGATATTTGCAAAGTTAGCGCATAATCTGAAAGTAGAAACTAATAAATTATTGGGTGCTAATTGGGGCTAGAATACGGCCGTCAGTCAGAGCCAGCTCCGCTACCCAGTCCTCATACCCTAAAAAGGAAAGGGAACTCGACCGAAACAGCACCGTTGCCTGCAAGAAATGACCTCTTGGTCCCGCTTTACATTTCAAGCCGAGCAGGCAATCTTGGATGGCATGGTGTGCTCCCTGTAGGCCAGAAAGGACAGTATTACAGGCGTGCTTCACGTAGCTAGTCGACACATGAATACGCCGTGTCGTCTCCAGTTAAAATTGCTCCTGTCTTCGGTTCTGAGCCGTCGCCGGTCCATGACTAGTCAATATACGAGGGCTGGTTTCAAATATCTCGCGTGCAGCCCCGAGGATGAGGAATTGGGTTATTTTGATCGTTTCTAAACTATTCGCGTACGAATATATTTTATCGATCAGCTGAAAACAAAACAGCCCTGGTGGAACCACAGCACCGTAAAACACTGTGTAGTTCTTTAGGCTTGTGAATGTTTTACGAAATGTAATAAACCGGCTATGGACAACCTCAGAAAATCTCGCTACTATCCGAGAGTTGGCTTAATTATTACCATAGGTTTGTCCTTTTCTAACCCCCACCCCCACCAACCCCCCGCCACCAACTCACTAATGAGGATATGCAATGTTAGACAAGGGGGAAGATGGCAAAGAAGTAAGGCGATTCTATTCTATTGAATGTTCTATTCAAATCTGTCGTTGTTAATTTAGAAAGGTAAACTACAAACTAAAAACTGTTGTAAAATGATTTTCATCTCTCCACACAAGCGGATATCTTTAACATAAGTTTTGATGTTTTCTCCTGAAATCTTAGCACTCCTCATCTGAATTATTCGGGCATTGTGTCAATAAATTTAAATATTAAACATATGGAAAACATTTTGTCCATTCAGTACACCGCTCGCCTCAATCGGAATCCATGCTGAAATTATATCGCCACCAAAACAGCATTAAACAGCAGTGTAAGTGACTACAGAACAGTTCCAGAATCGAGAGCCAACCTGACTTCCTATGAGCAGGCGGTGCGATGCTGCGTTGCGTGTCTTGAATTTGAGACCTCTGCAGTTGTAGAGTTATAGAGGTCTATAGCACTGAAAGGGCCATCGAATCTACACCAAGCAAAATCAACCACATATTCTAATCCCAATTCCCAGCACTTGGGTCATAGCCTTGTATACCTTGGCATTGCATCCAAATACTTCTTAACTGTTATGGTGGTTTCTGCCTCTATAACACGTATAGGCAGTGAGTGCAACATTCACACGGCCCTTTGAGCGAAAAAAAATCCTCACCAAGTTTAGAATTCAAGTTAGTTTAAAGAGTGTTCCGGAGATCGATTAACTTGGGGGCAGTTTGCAAACGGGAGGACATTTGAGGTGAATGTTGTGTGGTATTATTGCCATCAGTGCTCTGATTTACCGACCAGGAGCAGAGCTGTGAAAGTTGTAGGCAAACAACGCTGCAGAGGGCTCGGTCCTGGACCTGATTACTATAGGTTTGTTTTATTTCTCCCTTAACTCACATATGAAGACATATAAAGTTATTTAACTTCATACTTATAACATATTCCTATAACGGGCAGTACAATACAGTACGCTACAGAAATTGCCGGAGAAACTCCGCAGGTCTGGCAGCATCTGTGGAGAGGGAAACAGAATTAACGTTTCGAGGCCAGTTGCCCCTACTTCAGATCTGGAGAAAGGTGGCTGGACTCGAAACATGAACTCTTGTATTTTTTTTCTCTCTCTCTCCACAGATGCTGTCAGACCGGATGAGTTTCTCCAGCAATTTCTGTTTTAGTTTTAAAAGATGCCCGAGCCGAGTACCCCGATGCTGATTGGAAGTTGGTCCAAGACTGTGCACAAGCAGCGCCTCCACAGGCAACTTGTCCAAGCGAAAGGACCGCTGCCGCCTCATCAATAGCGCCCTCAACATAAACTCTGGCTGGCTCGGTGGTGTAATGTGCGGGCTACAGGAAGGAGGAGCAGGGTCGCTCAAGACCGTGGTTTCAAGTTACCCGTGGTAGTGGTGTGGGAGGGAATGAGGAGTTTCAAAGGAGTTAGACTGAGACAATGGAAACTAGACACGAGGGACATGTGACGAGCAGTTGATTCGACATCGCCCATTTCAGACTCTTTCCGAAAGTCTAACTGACTGCCACTATACAAAATAGATACAAAAGTAAAATTGTTTTTTTCCTAAAAAGCATCTAATTCAGCTGTTGGATGGAGGTGAAGCTTGTTACAATTCAATACCAAGGTCAAATCTGAAATAGGGAAGTCTATTGTCCTTTTGTTTTCCCATTCAGCCATACAACGCAATCCCAACCTGAATTCGTTGACCTCTAACAGTCAAGTATCTCTATTTTGAACCAAGATGTCAATTCACTCTCCCTTTAAATGACAGACTCAGGACGATAATGGGATTCTTTGTGTTAAACTGTGATCCTATTCGCGTCCACCTTCCCCACCCCACCCTCGCATCAAATGTCATCTGGATTCAGCTGTAAGAAATTTCTAGGTTGAACTGTAGAAAAAAAGATCAAAAGTTGAGTCACACAACAGCCCGGACTTTCCGTCCATTTATTTAAAAGGCTGGAGTTACATCGAGCTGGTTCTGTTACAAACTTGCCAACCGCCCAGCCCTTTAATCTCACAGTGATGCATGCCTACGCGTATTGTGTGAACTTCTTACAGATATATAGGGACCACTTCAAAGGAAAAAACAACTTCCTGATTCTCAAACTTTGCCCACCATCAACAAGACATAAGTCAGGAGAATAATGAAATGTTCACTATTTGCCTGGATGCGAGCAGCATCAAAAAACAATGGAGAAGTCCAAGGCAACCACTGACACTGCGCCAGCAATGTGTAACATCTACAAGATACACCAAGGCTACTTCAACAGCATCTTGCAAACTGGCAATCTCTACCATCTAGAAAGGCAATGTAGCAGATGCAGGGGTACATCAGCATCCGCAAGTTCCTCTCTAAGTCACTCACCATTCCCAGTTGGAACTATATTGACATTTCTTCACTGTTGCTGAGTCAAAATCCAGGAATTCTCTCTGAAACATCACATCACAATAACTTATCTTAAAACGTACTGAAAGTCAGATATAGATAATGCAAAAAAACACATACACATTCTGTAAGAGATGATCAAAACCAAGTGAGATTGATTTAATAAATGCTCCCTACTGACATAAAGTAGTCCAAAATGGATTTAATGTCAACATAATGCATGGAGTGTAATTCCATTATGCCGACAGGATTAAATTGGGAAATTGCCAATTGACCCCACTATTTAAGGAAGATATGAATGATAACCTAGAAAACTGTGGGCCTTCAGTTTAATGTCAGTTGGGGGGAAGTCACTAGAAACTGTTATTGGGAATAATGTGATGGGCAATGTGGACAAATCTGAGCTGATTAGAGAGAAACAGAATGGATTCGTGAAGGATAAAAGATGCCCACCTTGAAGAAGTTATCCTCCTCCCTCTGGAAAATAAAACTTTCCTGTTCCTCTGATGTTGCGTGGCCTGCTGTGTTCCTCCAGCTCCACACTGCGTTATCTCTGACTCCAGCATCAGCAGTTCTCACTATCTCTTTCTTGTGATGAACCAACCAATGTTGTAGCAGTAATAGGCTATGAACTTCTAGCTGGCATGCAACAAGGTTCCACCTGTTATGATAATAACTGATGGCACATTTGGACAAATAAGGCCTAGCTTGATAGATTATATGTATCTTAATTATTGTTTAGTTAGTTAACAAGATGATTAATTACTGAAGCATTAAAGAAAATGAGACTGTAAAGGTTCTTTAACAACATAAGCTTATTGCACAGCAGAAAAAAAAACAGTGATACATACATACACTGGAGTTAGAACAATTTTAACACATGCATTAATACAAGTCTTCCAGGACTATCTAATTCGCAGACTCATGTCAAAGGAATTATACTCCTATCTTAATTGCTTATGTTTCTACTTAACTGGCTTCTTCCAGTTTCTTTCTCTTGAACTGTAGAGACAATTTTATGATTCCTCTCTGAGTCTGATGGCACAAACTTCTCACAATTCAGATGAAATAAATGTTTCAACATAACAAACTCACCTGGCTTAGAGACTTCACAAACTAGAAAAATCTCTGTTACTTCACTGACTAGTTTCTTCAGAATTGAACAATCTTCTGCTGGGAGAAAAACTGAGACATACTTCTGAATTTGACACTTGATCCTTCTAAACTAAAAATTTTGGTGTTTTCAGAGCTGAAAACAAAACTAATGTCTTAATGTGCATGCACTTGCTGTCATAAACCCAAAAGTATAAATATCTTATCTATTAACATTGCAGGGGTTCTCCCAAGTCCTTGAATGCAGTAATATATCTTCTTGGAACTGGAAAGTTTAGATCAGTGCTCCAGAATTATTTTCTGATCTCTACTTTTTAAAAAGTACCACAGCACTAGCTCACATCCATATGCTTCTCTTCTTAAAACAATCCAAATTCCAAATTTGATAATATATTTTATAAACCTGTAATCACACACTTGAAAGTTAACAAAAATGAAAGCCATTGGAATTAGTGTTGAACTATTGGCTTGGACAGTGATTTCTTTTTTAATAACAGAAGTCACAGAGTGTACAACATATTGCTCCATTTGTTAGGATGTGATAAGAACATAAGAACTAGGGGCAGGAGTAGGCCATCTGGCCCCTCAAGCCTGCCCTGCCATTTAATAAGATCATGGCTGATCTTTTTGAGACTCAGCTCCACTTACCCGCCCACTCACCATAACCCTTAATTCCTTTACTGTTCAAAAATTTATCTAGCCTTGCCTTAAAAACATTCAGCGAGGTAGCTTCAACCGCTTCACTGGGCAGGGAATTCCACAGATTCACAACGCTTTGGGTGAAGAAGTTCCTCCTGACCTTAGTCCTACATCTGCTTCCCTTTATTTTGTGGCGATGCCCTCTAGTCCTAGTTTCACCTGCTAGCGGAAACAACCTCCCTGCCTCCACCTTATCTATTCCCTTCATAATCTTATATGTTTCTATAAGATCTCCCCTCATTCTTCTGAATTCCAATTACTATAATCCCAGTCTACTCAGTCTCTCCTCATAATCCAACCCTCTCAACTTTGGAATCAACCGAGTGAATCTCCTCTGCATCCCCTTCTCAAGTAAGGAGACCAAAACTGCACACAGTCCTCCAGGTGTGACCTCACCAGGACCCTATACAGCTGCAGCATAGCCTCCCTGTTTTTAAACTCCATTTCTCTAGCAATGGCAGACAAAATTCCATTTGCCTTTTTAATTACCTGCTGCACCTGCAATCCTACTTTTAGCAATTCATGAACAAGGACATCCAAGTCCCTCTGCACAGCAGCGTGCTGCAATTTTTTACCATTTAAAACATAGTCCATAGTGATGCGTGATGCTCCACAGAAATCTATACTGGCTTGTGGCATTTTTTTTTCCTGAATTGATAATGCCTTAAGTAAAACAATTAGAGACCTCCATATACAACTGTATTGACAAAACTAAGTCAGGGTAGCATGGCAAGTAGCGTAATAGAAAGTAAATTGATGTTACAAAAGGAAAATACTTCCAGATTCTGGAAATCTGAAATAAAAGCAAAAAGTGTTGTAAAAACTCAATAGGTCTGACAGTATCTGTGACAAGAGAAACAGAGTTAATATTTTGAATTATGTATTTCTCTTCTTTGTAATGGAGGAGATAGAAATGTGATGGGCATTATCCTGTTAGAAGGAGAGAGGGTGAGATAGAACAAAAGTGGAGATCTAGGTTAGAGGACAGAACAGACTAAAAACCATATTATGGAAGAAAATGCAGTATGAGTGGTTACGGTTGTAGTAAAGAAACAGAGCATTGGTATAGACTTGGTGTTAATGGTAAAATAAAGATCATCTCTGTCTGAAAGCAAAACATGTAGATAAGGATACAGATAGGCCTTTTGAAAGTCAGTGTTCGTGGTTTGTAGATGTTGACCTTAAGGTTGAGGCTAGGAAGCTGAAATGTGTCTCCTTAAAAAAGAAGGTAGTAAGTCTAAAACATGCATTGAGCTTCTCTGAAACACTACAGCAGGCTGAGTACATAAATGTGAGCATGGAAAAAGATGGTGAATTAAAATGGTAAGCAATCGGAAGTTCATGACCTGGAAGGTCAAGCTTGTGGACTGAGTGGAACTGTCCAGCAAAGCAATACCCCAGGGTCCATTTGATCTCCCTAATGTAGAGGAACTGATTGATCTGGAAGGACAGCTTGGAGTCTTCATCAGTGAGGTGTTGCACCTCCTGGCATTACATGGAAGGATGCTGTCAGTGGAGAGAAGGTGTTGGGTTTAATGGAGTAGTGGATGAAGGATGGAATAGTCAGAATGCTGACAGGGGAGAGGAGGGCAAGATATGACTACTGGTGGCATTATGATGGTTATCTTTTAAAGGGCAGAGGATGATCCTTTGAATGTGGAATCTGTTGGGCTAGAAATTGAGCACAAAGGGAACCTTGTCACAATTCTGGGAGGGAGGGGAATGGATTAGGGTCTTGTCAACCATAATAGTGAGGAATTCTTTGTCGAGGAGAAAGGAAAATATGTTCTGAAAGGTTGGATCATCAGAAGTAATACAACAGAAATGGAAAAACTGGGATAATATAAAAGAGTCCTTATGGGAGGAAGGATGTGTAAAAGTGTATTTTTGATTGCTGTGAGAGATGATGGGCTTGCAATGAATATTTGTAGGCAACCTATTCTTAGAAATGGATACAAAGAAACCAAAGAAGATAAAGGAAGTGTCAGAAATGGGATGGACCATGTGAAGGTCAGAGAAAGTTAGAGATTGGAAGCAAAAATTGATTATTTTTTCCATTTCTAAGTGAGAGCATAAAGTGGCATAAATACTATCATAGATGTACAAGGAAGAGTTGGGGAGAGGAGGCCTGAGTAGGACTGGAATACGGAATATTCAACACGCCCTACAAAAGAACTAATAGGACCCATGTGGGTACCCATAATGGCAGCATTCTCTCAGTCCAGCTATCACATTGCTATCAAACCTCACCATTAAGGGCGAGGCTGTTGTTGTCTGGTGCACCAATCTGAAACCTTCAGAGGCTGAGCATGCACTCTCAGACATTCCTTCCTACCTCGCCTGGACCATGGCACTGCTATAGATAGTCAAAAAGAGTGAGGTGGTCAAGTACAGAAGTTATTTCAAGCTAATGGACAGGTTGGAAAAAAATAATGTGAGGTGGTGAGATACACTGAGGATTTGCAACTAACACGCCATATTAGCTCTCATTACATAAATATGAGACATGGGTCACATGCTGAAGAATTCAATGAACTTTGATTACAAATTCTGGTATTTACACACAGCATGTACATGCCAATTACAAGCACTTGCATGTCTGGGCTCAAGCTAAGCAATTCCGGTGTACTGCAGCACACCTCTCTGTAGGTAATGCTACAAGAGGGACAAGAGCTCAATAAAATGTAGACTATGCTTTATACCATTGTACATGCGCTGAGAACATCATGAGCATGTCTCTTAATGGTTCATGGTATATCTGCTGTAAGACATAACGGAAGAGTTATAATAGAATTTTGACCTTTATCTGAAAAGAGCTGGAATGCAAAAGGTTGTTAGATACCATTTGGAGTACTGTGATCAGTTCTGGTCATCACATCTTTGAGAAGGTACAGTGCAGATTTACCAGGGGGTACCAGGACTAAAAGGATTAAATTATAAGGACAGGTTGTTTTACATTATTAATAATTAATTGCTGCTTATTATAATGATTCTGATTTTAGTATTTCTTTTTCATTATAATTATTATTATAACACTATCATGCAAATACGGAGATCAAATTACCTATTTGTTTTACACTGTTTATTGCACAATTATTTATTTTATTGTTGTCAATCAAGCATTGTACTGTCCAGTAAGAGAGGGAAGAGAAAGTGTGGGCTGTTGTTGAATGGGGATTTGGAGTTGTGTTTACCTGAATCACAGTCGGATATGTTATTCACAAATAGCTTGGCCAGCAAAGAGTTGTCTAGAATGTTGCTGCTCCTATTCTTTCTCTTTGAGCTTTTCCTCCTGCTCTGCAGCTGCTCATCAAATAGTTGGTTGGAAGGGTTGTCCCACCATGATGCTGAGGTTGTGCAGCCAGCATCAACACACCAGGAATCTTGATGCATTTTCTGCTGAGTATTGCAAGGCTCCTGCTGCACAGTCCAAGCACTGTAGGAGTTGTTTCAGCATGTTAATTGCCTGGTCTGTCATATTTTATGTGGTACAGCGTGGCTTTCATTTTATATATGTTGTGAATGGGTACATGGGTAATGAATGTGAGTCAGAAGTCACGAGGTTAACAAATAGCTTTGTTGCCCTTTATACATCCTTTGGCTGTATGGTGCCTCAAATGCAGATGGAAAAGTAAACTGATAAAAAATGAAGGCATGTTGACTGCATCCAAGATACCAGATGCTGTCCTCTCTGAGGGACTGAATATGGTCATACACAAGCTGGATCTTCAAGGGAGTAGAGTTCCTTTCAGTTGTGGAACCCCCAATCTTTGTGGTGACATGTGGTGCTCTCAGTGTGAAGTGTTAACCATCAATTTCTCCCTCCACCATGGGGAAGCCAGCAATTCTCGTGAAACCACATGTTTACTCTGCCTGGTACTCCAGCAGGAAAGAATTAAATGTTGTCAGCTTTCTTTCAATAGAAAACCTCATTAATCTCCCAAGTGCAACAGTATATGACAAATTGCATGTTGTTGCAAATTTCTCCAGTTCTAGCCTGGAAGAAAATTAGTGCATTGAAGTTTATCAGCACGATCACCTTTTGCAGCCACTGGCAATGCATTGCATGAAGAGGGCACACTTCAGCAAGGATGTTCATCACTGTTTATCACTGAATTCAAGTAGGAGAGTTACTCCCTAAGTAACCTGGGTGGATATGGACTTCTGCTGAAAGCCCAGCTCTCCCTAGTCCTCTTCCTCCAACTTCCAACTGGAGAAGAGAATCTTTACTGTTGTTATTTGATCTGGTCTATGTGCCCCATACTTCTACAATCGATTCGTACTGGGACCTCTGAAACGATCATCAAACCACTTAGATGTCTTACTAACTCCACAATGCTACTAATGAAGAGCATTCACTTATTTTCACAGTTTTCTCATTAGATGAGAATAAATAAAATGTCTCTTTGCCAATGTTGATTAACTTGTATTTTCACTTTTTATTTCAGATATTCACCATTTTCAGTTTTTCTTCTTCATTGTACTCATATGTGTGAAGTTTGTCACCATTTCACAAACAGCATGTCAACAAGATGGGACATTAGCACTGTTGTATTTGTGATTGCAGCTGATCTGCACAGAGGTGGAATGAGTAGTTGTATTTAGCTTTATTAATTTTTTAAATTTAAAATGTTTAAGATTGAGAAAGAGAAAAGTAACAAATGTGTTCTTAAAAAATAGAACAAATTGAAAATGCAAAATACATGCTCAGGTCTTCTGCAAGCATCTCCTTGGATTCAGCACTGTTAGTTGCTCTCTTAAGCTGACAAGCCACCTTATCTTTTTAATGGTTGTTGATGCCAATTGTTTTGTATCTGACAGCATTTTCTTGGGGTTTAGAAGTATAACAAGAAAGCTCTTTTGGGGTGTCAACTAGACCTCCTTGTGTTAAAATTATGTACTTTTTTAACCTCTCTGAAGCTAGACTGGGTTAACAATAGGAGAGGATATGGTTATTTGCTATGGATCATAAAGTGCCTTATTCATGATATATAAAATATAAAGAAAATGAGTTTGGCACATTCATTAAATTTCCATTTGTACAATTACAAAAAGAGAGAATACATATAGACTCAGTAACTTGATGAAAATTCTTATTTAACTTGGAAAAAATGGATTCACTGATAATGCTGAAGCCACTTCCTTCTCACAGTCTTTCTGTTGTCTATCTGACTTCAGGTGTCCATTGACACTTAAAAAGTTTCCTTTCCAAGCCTGCACGGAATGAAGAAACTTATCAAGACCAAAAGTCTACATGTCTCCAGAATGAGTAAATACTGAGAATGAATGGGTGAAGTAACTTCCCTGTCATTAGATGGCCTATCCAAAAGCAAGCTAATCAGGGAATATTACTTCTTGCCAGACAAGCTTCATTTCAGCATTCATGCTTGGATTGTCTTCATGGAAAAAATGGTTACAGAATCTCAATGCATGACAGCAGTTATAGATACAATTTCTATCCCACGAATGGGCTGACCTGTTTAGTGCTGAATACCTCAAGTGGAATGCTGGTCATGTCCCTCTGATTCCATTATGCATTCCATTTATACCACACATTAAGCAAGTATTAAAAGATGAGATCAAATTTAATTTAAGACATAACAAAACTAATGTGTGGATTAGTGTTCCATCACTCTGAAATATTTACTCAGTTACCTGCTCCCAGTCACAATGTTATCCCTATAAACATGAAAACGGATTGCACACGGTACATCAGAGATAATAGCCACACTTTTACTTGTCTCTGGCATCTCTATGTTGTTGTTACTCATTGTTTCTATTCTACCTTCTGGCTTCTTCTACTGTGCTATTTGTCCCTCAATTCCTTTTGCTTCTTTCTTCATTCTCACCTGCACTTTCAACCTGCAGCTAACTCATGTGATTTTGATGAATTTTAAATGAATTAATATTAATATGAAAACTGTTTATCTGCTTACCTGATAAGATGTTTAAAGGTTCTAAAACGAATGCGACAAGGTGTTTCAGCACTACTCACAAGGCAAAATTATTATCAATTTTAACTCCATAAATCTTTTTTTTCCATTTTAGTTGAAAACAAACGGGCCAGAATGTGCTAGAAACTGAAGGAAAATACCACTGGATTGATTAGTAAAAATGCATCTTGGAAATTGAGGCATGTTAAACATGCTCAGGCTGCATTTCCAAACTCAGAGTCACAGCTCTGACAAAAACCTTTGAGGACTAGCTTGAAAACCTAGTGCAATGCGATCTGGCAAGGTTCCAAAATGAGCAGAAAATGCTATCAAATTTGCATGATCCATCATAATGAGTGATATTTTGCAGCACATTTGAAATATATTTGCATATAGGAACTGGGCCCTAACATCTGTTTCAGGTTCTTGGTGCAAAATTGGTTTGCTCAAATGCAGCCAGCAATAAAGATCATCTACACAAAAAAGTACCAATCACTGCCCGGAAAGCAATAGTTGCTGGCCCTGAAATCGCTCTCTCTCTCTAGCCTCCAGATACTGGTATTTTCAACCCCTGAACTCCTTCACCCCATCAATTGATCAAAGTTCCTGACTCCAACATTCTTCCGCTGATCTCTGAGCACAATCTCAAACCTGTGCTCAAATTACTGTAGAAAACCATCTCTGGTGCACAGAAATCCTCCTTGCAAACCATTTGGTTAACTCAGTAAAACTAAGCTGTGATAGCATGCTCTCAATACCAGGTATGCGGTATCTTGTAAGAGCTGCAGTGCTAGGGATTATGTCCTGATATTCGATGGTACAGATAAGCACTGAACGTGGAATGCATCTACTTGTTTTATGTGACACTGGTATGATGTTCATGCCTAACATTCATATAGAAGCACTGTGAGAACCATTATCTACTACCGGTCTTTGTTTTAATACAGCCTCCATAGGGGTGATCATATAGATGCCTGAATGACAGAATCGTGCGAGACATCCAGCGAAGTCTATTTCGATGTTGCATTTTTGATGTCTCTGCCAGGTGGCAGGGAGAGTTTCTCACTAGGCAATGGTGAGTTGCCTATCAAGGATAATTATAGCTTGTTAAATGCTTTATCATCAGCATAACTTGTCTCATTAATATACAACTTCCTATCTTACCAAACATGCTGAATAAAGTAGATATTGATCATTCTGAAATGGAAGTCAAAGCGTGTACCTGGCAATTTCAACTCACTAATTGCTTCAAAAGACTTTCATTTTTGACACCGGGCACCAAAATCTCAGGGTACACTCAATGGGCACCAGCCACATACATCCACAGGCATTGGCATCTAACATATGCCAGTCTCTGAGAACTCTCATGGCACATCTTCAATTCACTTACTGTACATTTCTGCATTTCAATGCTGCATCTTGGGCATTGTAACTATCACTGCAATTCTGTTGTAAGGATAATGTTTTCTTAGGGACACACATGAAGCTCATGAATTGGACCAGGCTGCATCTTCAGATTCTTCACTTGATCTCTTAATGCTTACTCACTCTGAACCCACCTGGAGGCTCACAGCATCCCTGCCTTGCATTGCCTCATATTAGCTTTTTTTTGGACTTTGGCCCCTGAGCCAGAGATACCAGGCTCACAGTATTGCTGTGCCATTTAGCGCAGACAAAAATCTAGGAATCTTGTCACGGTTGTCAGCAGTCCTCGGTCAAGCCAATGGACCTAGCCTGTACTCAGGGGTTCCTGGCACAGTAAAACAAGGGCAGCCTCTGATCAGAGTCCAGAGACTTGGACACAGTCAGCAGCCATTTAGGACCATCAAAGCCAGGATGCTTTGTACATAATGGGTGAGGAGTTGAATGTCGGACAAGTCACCATCTGTCTCGACTCTTTCTGCTTATTTGGGGGTTGTTTCCCTCAAGGAATGAGAGAAGTAGGTATTCCACGAGATGAAATTGTGTGAGACAGCTGTTAATTTTTGTGCAGCTGGAGAGGTGTCGGAGTGAGTAGAGCAGTGCAGGGTTAATGGTGTCAGGGGCTGGGATGGGTGACAGTGGGTGAGGGAAAATATTGCAGGCAATAGTGAGAGTGGTAGAGGATGAGACCTGGTGGGAGGTGGGCACAGTGGTAGAGATAATATGAGTGTGAGGTACTGAAGAGAAGAGGTTGCACTTACACCAGTGGAGTGGAGAAGAACATTGACGTCCAGACAGCTGAGACTGCTCTAACGTAGGCCGCAATCTCAGGCCAGGCTGGCATTGTCTGGTGTTGTGGTTTCCTCTGGTGGTCCTGGGAGAAGAAAATGTCCCGTCTGAGCACTGACCCATCCAACAGGAAGTCCAGGGTCCTGCCAACAAAATTACCTGTCTGCCACGTCCAAGCAAGGATAAGTGTAGATAGTTAATGAAGCGAGTTTGGTAAAATATGTTGAGGACACTTGCTGCCCTTGTAATGAAAAACAGTCCAAAAATTGTGGCACAACTGGCGCTTAGCCAAAAATAACATAAGATTCAGCACGATGCTTCCACCTATCAGTGACCTTGCTGAATGTTGAGTTATCTGTTGCCAGGCGATGGGCAATTTCATCATCCAAACTGATGTTATTGAAGCAGATACTCCCACGATGGTAAAACTTAGAACTTAGGTGTATTGCTGATTGTAACAATGGGGACTTGGGATTTGTGGCTAGGGATAGATTAGTACTACATCTTTGCCTATTTCAGACTCATTCTAAGTTTGAAGTTTTCTTGGGCAGCAGCAACATAGTCAACAAAATAGCTGGATGTCCTCTGGGGTAAATTAGAGCACACTTAGTAATCTTACTGTGATCTTTATGCAAGCTATGAGCCTTTGCAGATTCAACAGTTTACCAGCTACCCTGAACTGAAAGTGTCCTATACTGAAACCTCTGAATACGTGAAGCAGCAGAGAGGGCACCCTGGTGAAAAAGAGTCATTATGCCAACTTACTTGGGGCATTGGTGAAATAAAAGGCATCTGAGAGCATTCCATTCTACACCTCACTTGCCATCATTCTGTCACAAAATGGATAAATGACCCTGATCTTTTTAGGGGAACATATTTGTGCAGGAGCCTTCACAGTTAACTGTGTTAAATACCTTGGTCAGGTCAATATGAATACCATATAGGGCTTCTCATTCTGTGTGCGTGATCTTTCCTGAATTTAATGTGCCACAAAGATCACGACAACTATCTATTCAAAGTTAGTCATGGTATTACAAAAGAGCCACAAAACATCATGACTTTTTTTCCATTCCAGAGGCTCTGACGTTATTTTTTAAAATCCTCTCTCACCACAGAAGCAGTACCAGACGACTGGAAGATAGTCAATGTGGTACCATTATTCAAGAAGGGTGATAGAAATATCTCAGGAAACTACAGGTCAGTATGTCTCACATGTGTGAAGGAGAAACTATTGAAAAAAATTTCTGAGAAACAGAATTAATCTTCACTTGGAGAGGCAAGGATTAATCAAGTAAGATTGCATAGCTTTGAAAGGGGTAGATCATGACTAAAAAATTGAATTTTTCAAAGAGGTGACTGGACACATCGATGAGGGTTGTGCAGTTGATTAGTCTACATGGACTTTAGTAAGTCCTCTTGACAAAGTCTAGCATGGTAGTCTGTTTAATAGGCCAAGATTCCATGGGACCCAGGGCAGTTTGGCAAATTGGATCCAAAGTTGCCAAGTAGCAGGAAGCCAAGGGTAATGAACAAAAGGTGTTTTGTGACTGGAAGACTGTGTCTAGAGGTCACCACAGGGTTTGGTGCTGGGTCCCTCCTTATTGGTGTGCACATTAATGATCTAGATAGGTAGGAAGTATGATCAGTAATTCCGTAGATGGCATGAAAATTTGTGGTGTGTTAAGCCGTAAGGAGTAAAATCTTAGAAATATAGATGGTCTGAATAGAGGCAAATGGAATGTAATCCTGAAATGTGTGAGATAATGCACTTTGGGAGGGCTAACAAGGCAAGGGAGTACACAGTAAATAGTAGGACCCTAGTGAGTACAGAGAGTCAGAGGGATCTTGGTCCATGGATCCTTGAATGTAGCGGGACAGGTGGGTAAGGTGATTAAGAAAGCATTTATAGTTAGGGTACTGAATATAAAAGCAAGGAGGTTATGATAGAGCTGTATATAACATTAGTAAGGTCCAGCTGGAGTACTGTGTGCGGTTCTGGCCACCACACAATAGAAAGGAGGTGATTGTACTAGAGAGGGTGCAAAGGAGATTCGCCAAAATGTTACCTAGGCAGGGGCAATTCAGCTATGAAGCCGGATTTATTGTCCTTAAACAGAGAAAATGGAGGAGATCTGATTGAGATCTAGAATGTTCTGAGGAGAATGGACAGATAGATAAAGAGAAATGTTTCCCCTTAGTATAAGTGTTAATAACCAAGGGGCATGGTTATAACGTTAGGAGCAGGAGATTTAGAAGGAATTTAAGGAAAACCCTTCTCACCCAGAAGGTTTTTGAGTATCTGTAACTCACTGCTTGAAAGGCTGGTAGAGGCAAGAACACTCAGATGCTTAAGGACTATTTAGATCAGCTCTTGAAATGCCAGAGCATACAAGGCAATGGGCCAAATACTTGAAAGTGGGATTAAAGTAGATGAATGTTTGATGACTGGTGAGGACATGATATAAAATATGACTCTATGACTCTATTTCCTGGATAAGTGATATTTTTGACAGATAATCTCACTGGGTTGCTCATCATAAACATCTGACTGCACCTTGAGGAAATGACTTTCACCAGTGTTGGTTTAGTAATGGTAGACTGGGTAAGTCATAACAGACCCAGGCTTCCTTTCACCTGCAATCATTGTCAGACCTTTTGCTTTGTTCATTTGTCACCTTCTGAATTGCTAGCAATGCTGAGGTTCAAGCAATCTCCTTGGTTTACCGCCTCTCCCCGGTTTTAGCAAAAGGGAAGCAAAAGCACATGGTTCTGGGACCCAGATATCCCAGCACCAGATTTGAACAGAATTTTTATATTGCCTACAATTCTGCATTTTTGAGTAATGAAGTTCATATATATTGGCTAGAATTCTGCTAGCCCCTTGGCGATGGGCTGGGATACAGGAAGAGTGGCAAAATGGTGTGGGTAGGCTTCACAGGGTGCCTGATGCCTTTCCTTCAGAGTCAGTTTGCCAGGGCAGGAAAACTAGCATAAAAGCTGCCTGCTGACTGCTCAATTGAGTTACGTAAGTGGCCGATTCAGGGCATGTTCTCAGCTTTGTGGGCACTTTGCCTACACCAGGAATGGTCACTGCTGCATGTGGAGACACCCCAGTGAAATCTGACAGACCATCTATCTTTATAAATGCTCCTGCGATTTTTGTAAGGTTGGACTTGAATAAACTGGAAGGCCAGTTCAGAAATATTTGGGCTTACTCTGTTTTAAAAATAAAAGGATCAAAATTAACAAACAATTAAAAAGTTTTCATTGCATTTGACTGACGTGGATTTAGGACGCGGCTAACCTAAGTCAATTAAACAACATACTTTGTGACTAATAGGTATTATGCTTGTGGCAGTAAATGGAATCATAGCAACACAGCTGCTTGTTTAGAATTTTTTTCTCGACCTATATGCAGTTCAGAATTTAACTCATGACAATAAATCTCCCTTCTGCCCGAAAGGGAAACTTGAGATACGGATTTGAACATCACTGCCGGCATGTAGTAACCGCGCAGTCTACCACAAACTGACCTTGCCAATTATGTGGTGTTATGCAAAGAAACGGTTCTAAACCTGTCGGGATCATTTGTCCAAATACAAATATTTAACAGTGATAAATTATCCAGAAAAAAAACCTCCAGGAAAATCAACTGATCCTTGACAAGTGAGGTTTGAAATAGAAAACCAACTCTCTAACGCATATAATCTGTTTTAACTAAATGTGATGAAGAGGGGAATAACCAAAACCAGTATTGTTAACTTAAGTTACATTATCCCGTTGTAATCAGTGAATTTTCAGTTATATTGCTGCAACTGGCTAAGTTGCTGTAATTTTATTTATTCTCTTAACGATTTTTCCTGATTTACTTTGTTTTGTTCATAATTCCCATTATCTTCCCCTCTCTTAGGCAGACACTTGTGGCTCGGGATGATTTGCTTCCATACTAGAAATGAGTTCGCAGCTGACCGAAGAGCCCAATGTACAACTTATGTATTTTATATCATGGGGGGTGGGGTGCAGACATTATTCGGAGAGTGGGAAGGTAGGATGCCTCTCCTTACTCTGTTGGTGCTTGACTTCAGCTTTTTTTCAGCAATGAGAGTCAAAGTTGCACAGATCCTTCCTAGATGCTATCCTTCTGCTTTGGGTAGGGTTTCCCAGATGTTGGATGGGATGTTACAGTTTGTCAAACACGTTTTTAAGCATTTCCGGTACCCTGCAGAGGCTCACGTGTCAGGTCCAAGTACAGTGCTTGTTTCAGGAGTCTCACGTCAGGCATGTGGATGATATAGCCTGTCCAGCAGAACTAATTGAGAGTAGTCAATACTTTGATGCTCAGGATGTTAGTCTGATTGAGATCACTAACATTCGTATATCTATCCTGCCAATGGATTTGCAGGATATTGCGGACACAGTGCTGCTCGTACTTCTCCAGGTTTTTGAGGTGCCTGCTGTACGTAGCCTCTATCATATAGGAGGGTGGATATCACAATTGTTCTGTAAATCTTGAGCAATGTGTCAGGTTTGAGGTCCTTATCTACAAACATGATCTTCCTCAGGTGATCTTCCCAATGGTTGTGTTGAACATTGTTGTCAATGTTTGGCCTTGCTAACAGTAAGGTCACATGTGGAAAGTGGTCCATATTCTTATAGATTTTGATAACTGGAATGCGTGCCAGGGGGCAGTGCACTGAAGTGAGGTCAGGTTAATAGAGAACCTTTGTGTTATAAATATTTAGTGTAAGGCCTCAGAGAGAATGCTGACAATAGCTTGTAGGTCAGCCTTGAAAAGGTGTGTACACACAAAGATCATCTGTATTCAGGTGTTCAATGACATTAAACATGTGAAAAAAGTAAATCTTTTGGCCCCTTGAGTCAATATGAGTATGGGTTATGTATCTATATTTTGAATCATACAATTCCTGTCAACTCCAATACCCTTTCATTTCCTTGCTGAATGAGATACTAGCCACCTCTGTCTTAAAAATACTTAATGACGCCACGTCCACTGTTTTCTGAGACAGAGAGTTCCAAAATCACACAACCCTCTGCAAAGAATTCTCATCTCCGTCCTGAAAGGATAACCCCTAGTTTTAAAACATTGCTCCCCAAGTTCTGGACTGACCCACAAGATGAAGCAGAGAGGATGAAATGGATTTGGCCTGCCACAGTGAAGATAGAACAGGTTCCTGTTTGTTCTGTAAATTACACCACTCCAGCAGTGAGCGTACTGAGGGTGGGGTGAAGCAGTGCAGCAATGAAGATGAAGAGAGACATCACCGGGATAACACAGCCTTACTTGACCCCAGTCCGAATGTGAATTGGGTCTGTTGTTCTATTGTTGCTTAGGATAATGCCCTGCATGTCATCGTGAAGCAGGCAAAAGATGGAGACAAACGTTTGAGGGTAACAAAACAGAGGAGGACCCTGCAAAATGCCTACAGTTGACAATGTTGTAGGCTTTGCTGAGGTCAAAGGAGTTTGTGTTCAAGGGTTGGTGCCTTTCTCTTGTAGTTGTTGTGCAGAGAAGAATATGTCCGCTGTGCCCCTCAGAGGATATAATCTGCATTGCGACTCTGGAAGGAGCTCTTCAGCCACAGGGAGAAGGTGACTGAGGAAGATTCTTATGATGAATTTCCCTGTTATCAGCCCTAGGGAAAGTTCAGTGTAGCTACAGCTGTTGGATCAGTTGTCTTTCTTAAAGATGGTCACAATCCTATATCTCAGTGATCTCCTGACATGCTCTCCTCCTTGTAGATTAGGGGAATGAGTTCATGTAATCACACTATTTGTGCTTCTTTGTCATATATTAGTTCTTCGGCTGGGATTCCACCTTCTCCTGATACCTTTAGCTATCAAATGGCCTTTTCTATATTGTGCTGGGTTGGGATTGCGCTAAGATGGCAGCAGGAAGCAAGCTGTGAGATGTATTCAAGAATACTTGGATTGAGGACAGAGAGACAAACCACACTTGTTTTGGCTGTGGCAGGGTTTTGGATGGATTCTCACTGTAAGACTTAGCAAGGTCATAGAAGCATAGAATCTGCAGAATTTGGAAGTAGGCCTTTCAGCCCATCGAGTCCACACTGACCTACTGAAGAGCATCCCATCCAGACTCACACTTCCCCCTACTCTATCCCTGTAACCCTACAGTTCCCATGGCTAACCCACCTAGCCTGCACATCCCTGGACACTATTGGACAATTTAACATAGCCGATCCACCTAACCTGCACATATTTGGACTGTGAGAGGAGACCGTAAACCCACAGGGAGAACGTGCAAACACCATGCGAAAGCAGAAAAACATTTGCAAAATGTGTCACAAAATACCCAAAACTAGTATCAAAGGATGGAACCTTTGGATTCTACCAAGGGCAAGGAATTTAATTTTCTGTCGGTTATTTTGTCCTGCTGTATCACAGCCTGTGTGTTGTTTTCTTGAGTTGGTTACAGGTCAGGGGTCTCTCCAATGACAGTCCAACAATTTTGCAGTGGTCAGTATTGTAGGGCCATCACAAGCAATCGGGGGAAACTGTGTAATCATCAGTCAGGGATCTGCAAAGTCAGCAGTCAGGGTCTGGTCAGTGATGTGCAGAGGCTGCTCTTCAAAGTCAGTCAGAGATCTGGGGTGAGAAAAAATATAGAATTGTAACAGTTAAGATCAGAAATGGAGTTTCAGCAAATAAAGGAGAATTGCCAGGAAAAAAAAGAAAGGAGAGAAAGACAGGAATGAAATAAAGAAAGAACATGCCAAACACAAAATAAAAGGAGCGTAAGTTGAAATGGCTTGGGCTGTGGAGAATAAAGGAAGCTCTGGTGAGGAAACCACAGCTAAACGTCCAGCTTAAGAAATGAAGTATTCAAGTTTGCCCCTTTTGATTGTTGAGGAAGTGGTCATTACCTTCTTTATGTTGTTTGAAAGATTGGCATGTTGGGTAAAGTGGCCAGTCCAGCAATAGTCACTGCTGCCCCAGGGCAGCAGACAAGGAAAGCTCACAAAATTTATATTGTCTTAATTGAAGAGAGTGCAACTGACTGTGAGGCAGCAAAAAGAGCTATTTGTAGTGCACACCCATGCCAAAAACAGACAGGCAAAAACTCTGCATCTTCAAGAAATGGCTTGACAAGACATGCCTAGTATGTGAATGGCTTAAGCAGCTCATTTTTCACCAGTGGGTACAAGCACTTAAATTTGAGGATGTCTATGATAATTTTAGTGAAGTAAACTCCTCATGAAGAATTAAAACTCCATGCCATTTCCAATTCAGATTTGCATGGAGGAGCAAAGGTTTGCAGGGCCCAGACAGATAGCTATTATGACTGTTGACCAATATAGCTATAAGAAGTTCATGTCCAAAGGAACAATGACCATTAACTGTTTTAAACAGCCAGAGAAAGAAGTCAGCACTCTTCAAAACATTGAGTGGACACCAACCTTGTGGTGGAAAAATAAAAGATTTTCCACCAGGAAGCAAATCAAATTCCAACCTACTGATGAAAGGGCTCGTGGGAAAGAGTAGAGAGATGTTACTTGTCAAATTTTACTTCATTGTGGATCTGATAAACATTGGGGTATCCCAAGCTTGTCAGTGCCAGGGATAGATTTTTTTTTGGGAAACCCAGAGGGAAAAACCTGTAACAAAAGACAATAATACTGGGAAATTAATGTACTGGTCACAGTGAACCTCTATTTTGAGACAAATATGTCACATTTACCAGTTTTACCGTTTTATTATCCTTCTGGGGATTATTTGGCTTTTAGCAAAATATACCCTTCAAACAGCAAAGGATAGCCTTGAAGAGGATGCGGAAGCTTAAAAAAATGGGTAAGCAGCAAGTAGCAGAGAGGTCTGGATCTGATAGAGGTTCAAAAGGCCTGCAGGGGGCAGTAAAACTAATGGCAATCAAAATGATTGAAGACCAGTTACAGGAATTATATCAGCATGAACAGCAAATGGGCTTTGAACAAAGAAAGACACAGAAGTTGTACAAAGAGCAGTAAAGCCTCTAACATTTGAGGTCACTCGAATACCTGGAATTGGGGAAGAGAGTGCCTAATGAGGCAAAATCAGACAGGCTTCCTTCTATCAACTGGAGTTCAAAAAAGTAATAGGTGACTTGATTGAAACATGTATGATCCTGAGGGGTGTTGGCAGGGTAGATATGAAGAGGAGGTTTCCCCTCTTCTGGGAGAATCTAGAACAAATGGTCACTGTTTGAAAATCAGCAGTCACGCAATTAAAACAAAAAAAATGATGGTTTGTTTTGTTTCAGAGGGTCATAAGTCTTTGGATCTCCCCTCCTGCAAAAGTGGTGGAGGCAGAGTTCTTGAATATTTTTAAGGCAGAGATAAATAGATTCTTGTTAAGCAAGGGAATAAAAGATTATCAGGGATCTGTGAGAATGCAGATTTGAGGTTACAATCAAATCAGCCATGATTTTTTGAATGGCAGTACAGGTTTGAGGGGTTGAATGGTCTGCTCCTGCTTCTAACCTATAGGCTCCTGTGTATGACTGTACAAATTAAAAGAGCTGAAATCCAGCTAGAAGTGTCAGAAAAGGTCAGTTCAGATCCCAAATGAGTTAACATGGCCAGAGCTAGCCCAATAGGTATAAAAGAAGGCCAGAAATGGCCAGGTAAGGGGACTAAAGATGATAAGTAGAGCCAAAAACCTGGTTGGAAGGTGAAGCCTCACTTAGTGAAAGAGCTGTGGGGGAGTATAGCAGAAACTGAACAACCACCTGATGGCAGTGGTGGTCCAGGGAAAGTGGAAGAGGTGAGGCAAAACCCCCTTCCCAAACTAAAGGGAAAAGGGACATTCACCACAGCAGACACCATTTGGATGCCATCAAGGCCTATCCCAGAGTTAAACACAAAAATACCCATTGGGGGAACCAAGAAACAGAGCCAGCTGTCAAACCTTAACCAATCTAATCAGGCTGATATAAAGTTAAATGAGAGAGATGTAGAATGCAAGTGGCAGAATGAAAGAACCAGTGAGAGTTTAATTGGTGACAGTTAACCATGTGCACATCATTTGCCCACCTGTATGACTTCAAGTATTAAACATGATGATTGAGCAATTCAATATTTCCTCACCATTAATGTTAAACTGAATTTGTTTTTATTCAGTCATGAGTTGTGTGTGTTGTTTGATAAGCCAGTATTTATTACCCACCCCTAACTGTCCTTGAAAATCTACTGATGAGCTGCCTTCTTGAACCACTGAAGTCCATAACAGGTGGTAATGGCCTAGTGGTATTATCACCAGACTATTAATCCAGAGACTCTGGGAATGTGGGCTCAAATCTTGCATAGCAAATGGTTGAATTTGATTTCCAAAAGAAATATGGGATTAAGCATCTCCAGGTATTTCTGCTATAATGTGTGCTTCATTAATGTGAATTGGCTATAATGCAATTGATGAATAGTGGATGCTGGTTGGATAATGTGAACTTTCCACTGTACAGTATCACATTCCCTACCATGCAATTTTCTATAGCACAAGGTCACACAAAAACACAGCTATCATATTATAAGAGAGCTACCTGTAATAACAACTGTGAAACCATTGCTGATTGTTTGGTTCACTAATGACCTTTAGAGAAGGAAATCCTTACCTGGTCTGGCCTACATGTGACTCCAGACCCACAGCAATGTGGTTGACTCTCAACAATGGTGATGGCAATAAATTCTGGCCAATGACAACCATATCCCATGAATGAATAAAACAAAAAAATGCAGTGTAGGTAATGTAAAGAATGGATTCAAGGATTTTGATCCAGTGACAGCAAAGGAGTAGTGATCTAGTTTCAAGTCAGGATGATGAGTGGCTTCGAGAGGAATCTGCAGGTAATAGTGTTCCCATCTATCTTCTGCCCTTGTCCTTCTACGTGACAGTTATCATGGATTTGGAAGGTGCTGTCTAAGGAGCCTTGGTGAATTGTTGTAGTGAATCGTAGATGGTACAAACTGTGTGGCTGTGTTAGAGGCAGCAAATGCTGAAAGTGTCAGTCAAGCTGCTTTGTCTTGTTTGGTGTTTATCTTCTTGGGTTTTGTTGGAGTTGCCCTCATCCAACAAGTGGAGAGTGTATCCATCACACATTCTGACCCATTTCTTGTAAATAGTGAACAGGCTTTAATGAGTGGGATTAAGTTACTGCAGAATTCCCAGCATGGAATTCTCATATCCACCTACTCTCATATCCACAGTATTTATATTTCCTGTTCAGACCAGTCTGTGTTCCACAGTAACCCTGAGGATATTGATAGTAGGGATTTCATGATGCTAATACCAGTGAATGTCAAGGAGCAATCGTCAGATATTGCTTGTGACTGTTACGTATCACATTGTTGTCGAGGTCTCATTGCATTTGGACATGAATTACTTCAGTTTTTGAGAAGTCATGAATGGTTTTGAACCATGAATGGTCATCAGTCAATATCCCGCCACTGACCTTATGATAGAGGGCAGGTCATTGATGATTTACTGAATATCCCACGTCTGACCTTATGATGGAGGGATGGTCATTGATGGTGCAACTGAAGATGGTTAAGCCTGGGCCACTACTCTGAGGAACTCTTCCAGTGATGTCCTGGAGCTGAGAGAAGTGCCTTCCAAATACCATTATATCTTCCTTTCTATTAGTTATGACCAGTGAGAGTTTTACCCTTGATTCCCATTGACTTCACATATGGTCAAATGCCATCTTGATGTCAATGGTAGTCACCCTTATCTCCCCTCTTGAGTTTAGCACTTTTGTCCATATTTGTTCCAAGACTGTAATGAGTTCTGTGGGCCTTGTAAAGTCCAAACTGACAATGAGTGATCTGGTTACTGTGGAGAAAGTGCCATTTGATAGCATTGTTGATGACGCCATCCATCACTTTGCTGATGTCTAATGGAGCTGTAACTAGCTGGGTTGTATTTGTGCAGTTTTTACTGTATACAGGGCATACTTGGGAAATTTTCCACATTGTAGATGACGGTGACGTTGATCTCTGGGATGTTGTCTGTGAGTTATGACTCCATGAGAATGATTATGCCAGGCTATTGCTTGACTAGTCTGTGGAACAGCTGACCTAATTTTGGCACAAGGCCCCAGACATTAGTAAGAAAAACTTGGGAAGGGATACAGGGCTTGGTGCGCCACCATTTTGTTTCTGATGTTGTGATTTATTGCAGGTGATCTGTCCAAATTCATTCCTTTTCTCAGACTTTATAATGATTAGGTACAACTAAGTGGCTTGCAAAGCCCTTTCAGAGGTTATTTAAGACTCATCCCATTCTTCTGGACTGGAGTCACATGCAGGCCAGACCACGTGTGGATGGCAGATTTTCGTTCCCTAAAGGATATTAGTGAACCAGATGGTTTCATGACTACCATTAGACTAGCCTTTAATTCCATGCTTATGAACTGAATTCAAACTTCACGATCCACCCTATTGCTTGCCAGAGCACTTCCCAGTGACAATACAACTACATCCTCTCTTCCCCACCACCACCTCCCTCCCCACTTCCCATGCCTTAGTTCATCAATTTCAATAAAATACCTCCCTGCCTGCTGAGATGGAGTGAAAACTTGTTAACCAGCAGCCAATTTGAAATTACCCTGCATTTTTCTTTAATCTGATTTACACAAAGTAGGCTACCAAGTGATTGTTGAAGAACATTTCAGTTCCTTTTCCATGGCTTTTCTCCATAAAAATATATAATCGTCCCCTCAAAAGAAGCCAATGGTGTTACATGAATTTTTATTGCTTTAGCTAATGATCATTTAATAGTTAATTCACTGTTCTCCTGTCCTGATTTGAACATCAATGTAGCAAACAACTACATACATCCAAATGACATTTATAGATCAAGTACATAACTCTATGTTAAGCTAGGTTTTAGCCCTCACAGCTAGGTTTTAGCCCTCACAGCTAGGTTTTAGCCATTTGCAGCTTGTAAGACTAAATATTCAGAATAAGTTAATTTCTCCAGAAACTATCGATTATTAAAATATATGTATACATTTTAATATATACATACATCTCATGTATGTATAAGAACTATTAATAAGAACACAATCCAATAGACTGGAACAGGAATAGACTTTCTTGCTTTGCCATTCAATTTGATTGTGGCAAACCAGCTTTGCCATTCAGTCTGATTGTGGCTGATCTTGAGCTTCAATTTACCTTCCTACTCGCTTTCCATAGGCACTTGATTTCATGATAGACCAGAAATCCGTCATCTCATACTGACACAGAATTAGGAGGAGGAACATGCCCCAATATTCAAAATGCTGATTGTGGCCCCTACTTCCTCTATATCCTTCAACTCTCTTGTCAATGTTTTATTCAGTGTTTGGTGTCTAATACTACTCAGTCTCCCAGAAGTACACCGTTTGAGATCATGGAACTTCTACAAGATCTCATTGTTCACAGCTTGATTTATACATACATTATCTTCAGACAAAGTCCGATTTTCAGTTCCATTCCAGCAATCACTCCTTTAGTCACACGGCTTTGACATCATTGTTACATCTTCACACGGGCTTCCAATTTAATCCCATTACCCCACAAATAGTCAAGAATTGGTCAAACTCAACCTTAACAATATTCACAGTTACCCTGCTTCCTCTGCTCTCTGAGGAATGAAATTCCACAGAATTTCACAACCCTCAAAGAGAAAATATTTATCCTCATCTCCCTCTTAATTGAAAAGTCTTTTTTTAAAGAAATTCCTTAGTTCTGTCTGTCCCACAAAAGATAACATCTTTTCATCATTCACCTTGTCAAGTGTCCTCAGAATAGTTTAAGTTTCAATAAGATTCCTTCTCATTCTTCTCAATTGCGATGGATACCTGGACACTTCCCATATAAGACAACCCATTCACTCCTGGAATCAGTTAAGTAAGCCCTGCCTGCATTGCTTCCGAAGCAATTGTATCCTGTCTTATATAAGGAAATCTAAACTGTGCAGTACTCCAGACATGGTCTCACCAACACACTTTACAACTGTACACCTTCCATTACACTTCAAAGCGCAACAACTTTCAATTTGCCTTCCTAATCACTTGATATATATGGATTCTCACATCTTGTGAGTCATGTGTTAGGACTCATAGATCCTTTACCGCCACATTGTTCTGTAATACTTCTCCAATTAAACAACATACCTTATTTTTTATTCTGCTGATTAAGCGGATTAAGTCATATTATTCCACATTATGTGCCATCTGCCAATTTTTTTTGTCACTCATGTAACCTATCTGTATCCCTTCATAGAGACCTCGAGTGGAATTGTCCAAATCCACCCAATGCTTCAAGCATTTTGGCAAGAAGCAAAATGTCAGTTTCCCAACAATGGACAAAACGTGTAATATTAAGTTCTTAGAAACCTTTAGATAGGTTAATTATTCAGACCTTGACGTTTGGGAGTTTGAGCATTCATGAAGATGTCACGAATACAGATTAAAACACAAATCCATTCACAGGCACCATTTTGTAAACTGAAATTGGGAAGCAGAAGTGGTCACGGATCCAATTTGAATGAAGAGGTTATTGGGCCAATGGGGACAACAGGGAGGAGGGGGAAAATGAAAACTGGATATTAAAGATAGTGAACACAGTGGGGCAACTTGGTGAGGTGGGGAAAAAGAAACAACTGTGAATCTGAACAGGGGAGATCTCTAGCAGAGAGGTCTGTAAGTGTGAGGCCTGGGAGGAAGTGCTATGCCAATGGCACTCAAGATCACAACCTCACTAAACTTCCTCGCGTCATGATTGCAGCTAATGTTAATGGTCGTCAAGTTAGACCCCCAAGTGAAACCTGGCTTGTTAGATCCGAACTTTGTCTTTTCTTAACTATAGCAGTCAGTTGGAAAATACACTCACAAGCTCCTGCCGGTGTACTTTTAAAATAAGGCAGAACACGTTTATTAAACAAGAAATAAAAACAAATTGCATGAAACTGGATGAAATAGTTGGAAAGATTTCAGTACAAACACCAAAAATGAATTCAAATTCACACCCTTTCTTTTATCTCAGCAATATCATCATAAACATTCAAACGCAGCAAAGAGTTACCACTATCTCCACGGTGAGGCTTCTCCCTCAGTCCAGTATAGCGGTAACTGGTTTCATTTCAGCAAGTTTCCATGTATTAGACCATTCACCACATGTTATTTTTCTGCAGCTGCTGTCTATCCATGAAAAACCTAAAACAAGGTGCGAATTAAATTCACTACAACTTTAACCTTGGAGAAAATATGCAAGTTCCCTAAATTCAGTGTTCAGTTGCTTTACATCCTCTCTATGGTGCACATCTACACAAACTGACTCATTAATTTTCTCAGATAACAAAGTATAAAGCTGGATGAACACAGCAGGCCAAGCAGCATCAGAGGAGCAGGAAAGCTGACGTTTCGGGTCTGGACCCTTCTTCAGAAGGTTGCTTGGCCTGCTGTGTTCATCCAGCTCTACAGCTTGTTATCTCAGATTCTCCAGCATCGGCAGTTCCTACTATCTCTGCATTGATTTTCTCAATTCTTTTGCCTCTCTGTGTGTGCGGATGTTTGACACTAATCAGATGTTCGACACTAATCAGATGTTCATTTTTATTTATTTTCTACTTTTTTCAAAGCACTGAACTGTTAATCCCCAGCTCTGCAAGTCAAAGTTATTGAAATGCGGGTAAACCACGGATTTCCAGACTTCATCACCAAATCACAAGAACACTCTAAAATAAAACTAAAGCATGCCTCCCCTTCTTAATATACCACATACAAAATATAAATTAAAATTGTACATTGTTCTTTCCTTTGCCACTGACTCCTTTCAAAACTCAACTGTTGTCTCTCAGTCGACACCTCACTGTATTTGTGAGTTCACTGATGCTCTTTACAGGGAACCAATTTGGTTTGATAAAAGCAACATACTGTGAATACTGGAGATCTAAAATAAAAAGGAAAAAGGATGTAGAGACTCAGTTGATCTGATGGCATCTGTGGAGAGAGAAACAGAGTTAATGTTTCAAATCTGGTATCTGAATTCAATTCAATTTTTCTAGTGCGCCATGGGGCCAGAGAGCTAAGGTGCCTGAGCTGTGGGATTTGCAGCCATTGATGGGTTCCCTAAGGTGCAAGCCACCATTTACTGCACGCATATGAAACTCATAATTCCAGAGAGGAATTTCATTCCCTCACTGTCCAATTCATTTGTAACCACAGGCAACAATTCCTGCAGATGTGTGCCCCCTTCCAGGGATATGCCATTGACACTAAGGCTCTACACAACTAGCAGACTGTTTGAATGCTCACTACCCTACAACATCTCCAGAGTTGGCTCCTGGGTGACAAGTGCTACCCCCAGAAGGTAATGGTAATGAGCCTGGTACACACGCTCAGTCTGATGCCAAACAGTACAACAATGCTTGGGAAGATAATTGGTCTTCTGAAGATGTGCCTCTGTTGCGAGACTGCTCTGCAGGAGACACCCTGTTGACAGATTGGTTTTCTAGAACAGTAATTGTTTAATGCACACTGCACAACATAGCTCTACCACATGGTGAGAGGTTAGAAGAGAACAAGATGCACAAGTCACCTGAAGGATGAAGAGGAATCTGACAAACACTGGTGAGCAGATGCTGAGGAAGCCATGACAGTTTTGAGATGAGGTAGTCAGTCCACAAGAACCTGATAGCAGCTAGAAGTAATGAGTTTGCATGGTCATTTGTGGTCATTCTGAAGTAATAACCAGTTGTGATGCATAAGCGTTCATGCCCTCAAAGGAATGTTTGTATTATAATAGTGAAACTTTATGTTGCTCTGCTTGCACATGTTGTGCATTTCTTTGTTTCCTTTTCCTTGCAGCGGCCAGGTTACAATGCCAGTTCAGACTATAGTAGCATGAGGCATTCAGTAGACAGTGGCACTTTTCGTATTAGTGGGTACGGTCTGGAATGCACTGCCTGGAGGCAGGTGGAGGGAGGTTCGATTGAGTAATTCAACAGGGCATTGGATTATCATTTGAATAGAAACAATGTACAAGGGTATGGGGAAAGCCAGGCAATGGCACTAAGTCATAATGCTTGTCGGAGAGCCAGCATACACATGATGAGCCAGCTGACTTATTCACTACAGCAGTTCTGTGATTTTGTGATTCTGTACTTTTAGAATGTAGTAACTGGTTATTAGGACACATGGAGAGATACAAAAACTCATCTTGTTTGTAACAAATTAATCCAGTTAATAACTCCCTCCTAGAATTCCCATACATAACTCAGATTCTCATTTTCTGAGAACGAGTGAAATTCATCCAACAAGATGTTTTTCCATTCATAATTTGACAATATTTAGCACAAGTCAAAAATTCTGACATCTTTCTCTCTCCTTAAAAAATATTTTAAAGTATTCAATGTAGAGAAGAGCTCAAGTTTTCATGCCCTCCAATTTGGGCCTTGAACCTACAGCCATTTAGTTCAGAGACAGGGCTGCTATTATCAAAGCTAACACATCAACAATGTTTGCATGTCATGCATGCTGGAAGGGACATTTATACAACAGATTGTCAGTCAGGTTCTCAAACATGTAGAATCATCTGTCTCTACATTCAAGTAAATATATTCATAGTGGTGCATATTTTAATAAATATTTATATTTTAATATTACATTTCAATAAATGTTTATTTTTAATATTACAAATGACTATCCCTAATGTAGGCAGCAATGTACATAAATTGATATATTCCATCTAAAATGAATTATTAGAAAATGTTACATCAAATAAAATATGTTATAATACCTATTTTTAGAATTTTGGTTTGATAGCCTTTACGTTGCACAGTGTATAAATGGATTTTTGCACAGCTTCTGATCTTGTAAATATTTAAATAGATGCATATTGTTGAGGTGGGAGAAAAGGGAAGGATGCAGGTCAGACAGCTGAGGGATTCAAAAAATCTTTCTCCAGTTAAGACTGCTGATCAAATAGAAGTGTGCTAAAATAAAGCATTATTAGCAATGAGGTTTATATAATTCTTGTTATTTTGTTGGTATTTTCAAATAAACATAAATGTGCCAAACTTTACATCAGTTGTATCAAATTTACATGTTGTAGTTCAAGTAAATATTCTTGAGGTACTGCTAAACAATTTTATTGTGTGAATAGGCTAAGCAGATATTTTCTCATGATACAAACTTATATTAACGATAGAAATAAAACTTTGCACAACTTGTATCTCAAATTACTTTCAAATCGTACATCAGTGGTTCCCTGATATCTGTTTCTGTTGTGCTGTTTGTGGTGGTGGTCACTTTTTTCCCTAAAGGTTACTCTTGGGATTTTCTCAAGGACTACTTTTTGATTTTACGGGCACACTTTCTCATTTTCAGGGGCTCCTTTCTCATTCTCCATAACTCCTTCATTAGGTGATGCAGTCACATAGTATTATTATCTTCTTTAGTTGTATTGATATATGGTCTATTTGCACTCAGACATAAGCAGAATTAAACAATATCCTCAGTAATCATGAAAACTTAGTTAAACTTAAAGCCACAATTCACAAGGAAAGGATTAACTTCAACAGTCATTAAATTGGTGTGAGATAACATGCATAAGTGTCCAATTTTAAAAGAAAAGTAACTGACGCACAAAATACCACAACCATAAACATGAGTTCCGCATACCAGTGTAGTTAGAGCTAAATGATTAAATGTCTCTAACGCAGTCACTGCATCTCAAATAAATCACAATGTATCAGACACGTTGAGATGCAATGATATATAAATGTAAATCTATATCAAATAAAACAGTTCAGTATTAAACCATCCAATTGACAGTATGAGTATAGGTCCAGGACGATGTGCTGAAGGAAGCACAAACTTGGGGCAGTGCTGCCAAGGCGCATTGGGGAAAGACCACTGTGTGAGTGCTTCCCGATGAAGGTAAATGGGGGTCCGTTCAGTTATCTGACCCTCCTCAACTGCATGCAAATATAGTCTTGTACAAGTAAGAGATGCCTTTTGTTTGCTCACTGGATGTAGTCAAACTCCAACGTTTGGTTGTTTACTTGATATGCTACTGTACAGAACCAAACTGTGTCTGTGACTATTGATGTATATAAAGAATATATATACATATATGTGTATGTGTGTATGTGTGTATATATGAATAAAGCATATTTTGAAATTTTAAAAACTGAATATGTTTGAAATTTTTAAAAAATCCAATTGACAGTGTTCATTACAATACTAACATTCAGACTATTCCATTACAGTACTCGCCCCTTTACAGTCTTCTCTCCCATTCCCACACTTTGTTGGTCCTCTCCACACATTCACAATCCCTCTCTTCCCTTTTGCCGTTCATATCCCCTAGCCTTTGCAGCTCTTCCCTCCGTTTGCAGATCTTCTCCCACCTTTTTGCAGGTCCTCTCTTACTCGTTGCACCCCTTCCCCACGTCAGCTGCAGTTATTTTTCCCTATTCATAGACAAACTTTGCACACAGTTCCTAACCTGCCTCCCCAGGCCCTGGGTTCAGCAGTTTTGCAGTCCATCTACCCTCCTTCCCCTGCTCTCTGGCCATACTAGCTTTGACCTCAGAGGTCCCAATTCATCCAGTCCTACTTGCTCCAGCCTCTGCAAACATGCTCACAGCTGCCACTCACCTCCTACAGCCTCTCCAATCACAGGACACTTCTCTCACGTATTCACTGCTGATAGGCTCATCAGCAGCAAGGACATGGGATTAGTGGAGCATTGTCTTTCAGATTCTAACTGTTCCAGTTTTCTTCCATTGGTTCCCCCAGTGATTGAATTTTCTGAGGCGATTTGACTCCGGTCAGGGATGAATTGGCTCTCCACTGTCGATATATTTTGAGCATTCCGTAATGGTCAATGTGTGTACAAATTGGCTTCTTCCACCGTTGAAGTCAACCTTCATTATGTCCACCAGCATTTAAACATCCAGTCATGTCTGTAAATATGAAAATCAATGCCAATTTACAACATCTCAAACACTACCATATTGTCTTGAGTTCTCATCGTAGCATCAAATATTGCTAACCAGCAACATTCAACGGATTGGTAACGATTGAAATTTATAAGTAAACGTGTGTGAAATAAAATTAAGTGGCTCTCAGTTTAGAGCTGTCTTAACCATGAGTGGAATTTTTTTTAACATCTGAAATGCAGGATCAGCACTAAAACTAGTAAACAAACAAGCTCTTGCTTGGGCAGTAAACTGATCTGCATTACTTCCTGCTCCTAGAATACCTAAGAGCCGAATGTCATCCACCCCTGCCATTAAAGCCTAGCCCGAGGCTTATGTTTTCAGATCTATATAGAGGATACACACAGTGTGCCTAATGATGCAGAACAACACTAACTACCTGAAAAAGCACATTCAGCAAAGAGAGGAAACACTCATGTAAAAGAAGATAGTGAAGAGATGATGGGTTGTTGATTTGTGAGGTGTGAGGTTAAGGTGTGCTGAGAGCAATTGTCAAGACTGTCCATTTTCATGTCAGTAAAGAGCTAGGATTGACAGATGTGAGTTCAATAGTGAAGTGATTGATGTAGCACAGATTCCTGTGGTCAGTTTACATCATTCTGTGTGCCAACATTATATGTTAAAATGTCCAGATATGATGCAGGTATTGAAACATGATAAAATTAATGTACATTCCATTTTGAATTTAAACCTCTGAATGAGGTAAATAAGATAAATTAAACTACTGCTTTTAGAGTTCAATACATGGTTAGAATTCCTGAATTGCATATTGGACAGTTGTCAAAAAATGCAGCTTACCTACTCACTCTTTTCATACCGTAATATTCTCCTTAAAAATATCCATTTTACTACATTACTCCAATCATTTCAAGAACCTCCTCATCATGCATGAAAGGGAAGACTCTCTCTGTCTCACACACACACACACACACACACACACACACACACACACACACGTACAGTAGAATAGACGGGAAATAATTGACTGAAAATGCTTAAGCAAGGCTTATTCAGTTGGAACAATGTGGTCTACTGACTATGTTGAAATGGCCAACACCTCTGTGACTTTTCAGTTAGACCACAGGACCATGCACCCTGACTGTTAGATAGCTGGTTGATGAGATTAGACAGGACGATAGGATGGGAATAGCTGACAAAGTGGATAGCTGATTACATGATCAAACTCTGATTAAATTATCAAACTAAAATGAGAGCACATGATGTGCCTTAGGGAGTGACCACGCTAGAAAGGGGGATGGAGATAAACTGCTGATGATTGTTAGACAAGTTGTTTATTTCTGTGTATAAAAAACTATAACTCGCGCTAATGGATCAGAGAGTGTGTTCAGTATTCCTGCGTGTCTACCTAGAACTCCTCTCCCTGCATTTATCGTTAACAGCTTGTAACAAACCACTCGATTTACTTAAACAAACTCCTCCACCACCGAGTTGCTACAGCCTCTGAGTAGGTCGCTCTTACAGACTGGCGCTGCGAGCAGGGTGTGCCGCTTGAGACCGCTGTCATGGGATCACTAAGAGGGTGAGTACGTTACATTTTACCACGCTGTAGGTAGAGCAAGCCTGTGTCAATAGTCTCTTTAAGCCATGACACCCACTTTATAAAACAACCGAATGAACCAGAGTGTGGAGGAGGGGTAAGGAGCAAATCAGGCCCTAATAAAAATCTCCGATGGACAGGCAGGTAGGGCATTGTTTAAAGAGGAAAAAGAGAAAGGGAATAATATATTTTGTGGGACAGACTCCACGGATAGTGTAAATTAAGGAACTCAGACTGTAGGGGGAACAACGCAGTCTAAGAATTATTCATGTTTGATAGAGCACAAGTCTTTTGATTAAAAGCACTTAACATTAACATTGTTCACGCTTAAATTGGCTGAGTACGATCTCAGACCTCAGTTACTCAATAGAGGTGGTGCCCTACAAAGCTCTCAGACACCCAGACTGAGCCCGAATTAAGAGCCCAGGTGGGCCATGTGACCACCAGGTGAAGTGGGCGTAGAGACCACCAGTTGGAGCGAGAATGGGAATGAGAAGCCGCGAAATTTTAATGTTCAATCAAGTTAAGGGTGCAGGTTAAACAATGGCTGCCTCAGATCCCAAATCCCTTGAAAACTGGGAACCAGAAGGCTCAATTTAACAGACAGCATTTGAATCAAACAAGAAACTTATTAAAAAAATGACAAAAAATGGTTGGGACGGATGTCAATCTGCTGCCGAGCAAAAGACTTGGTGGTAGGGACAGAAAAATGGCAGGGACAAAGCTCAGAAGGGACTGATTATTGTAGCTATTTTATACAAACAAAACACTAATGTAGCTCACAAGCAAAAACAGTTTCAGATATCTGGTGGCCCAGAAGGAGACTGAGGCTTGTGGGAGGCTGTGTCCGTCTCCTAAAGGCACACACGGTGCCTTCTTTCAGAATCTGCCACCTTACAGCTCCTGCCTCTCGGCCCCGCCACCTTCCGCTGCTAATAGCAACTCCAGATTGGATGAATCCAGAGAATATGTGGACCAAGGAAATAAAATAATTAATGAGGGACCTGATGATTGGGACCTCGATACCGAGCAAACCAAATATGAGCATTACAATGATGACCATTGGCCAAGTGATAAGGGGAGATCTCAGTACCATCTTAGACCCATTCGCACCCAAACACCCAAGGTCCACGATGAGGACCTACCACCAAGATGATAGAAATGGCCCTGACTCCAGGAGAGAAACAACAACTTTTACGTGCCCTCTCCAATCCCCAATAGAATTCTAAAAATGCAGATTTTTGGGTAAAATTGCAAGAGTTTAAGGAAGGTCATGATTTGACATGAGACGACCTTCAGTTCCTAGTAAAGGCGAAAGTCCAGCAAGATGTTTGGGCTCAATTGACCCAGCAGTATCAGACCAGGGGCTGGATAACAAACCAACAGGGAACTAATGCTCAGAAGTTTGCCAACTTTAGAGAACAAACAGAAGAAGTACTTGGAACTCATTGAAGTAACTGGACCTGTATTACCCTCAGTCCAGAAGCCCCTCAAACCCTCTGAAGATTATGAAAAGAAAGCTTAAAGCTTATTGTGAGTATGGAGGAGTTGACAGGCAAGGCAGTGATGATAATATATTCCTATAAACCCTTAAGAATGGGGTTGGCAGCCATCTTAAACAGGTAATCCAGTTGGGACTCCTGATAAGAGACACATATAATGCTATTATTAATTGGGCAATGACAGCAGAACAATTCCAAATCTCACAGAGTAAATGTAATGGGGGCAACAAGTTTGTACCCTACTGATCAACAATACATGGTCCATTCCGCAGGGGCAACCCAGAAGCACCGAGCCACCCTCACTTGTTTTGCATGTGGGGCCAGGGGGTATTTTGCTAATCAGTGCCCCAACAGAGCATCTGGATATGCCCACCAGAATAGTGGACCCGCAGTGAATGAGTGTAGCAACAGTGGGAAGAAGGGACAGTGTAAACAAGAATGTTGGAGACCAGGAGCGGGGGGAAGGCAGGACAAGGACCAAAACAGAAGCAGAACAGTGCGACTGCTAACATGCCCCGTCAGCTGGCACCTGCATAAATAGGGAATCAGGGAACTGTTATCCAGATGATAGCAGAGGAGTCGCAGAAACTCCTCCGTCTGTGATGAAGCAGCCCTTGGAGACGGTAACAACAACGGCAGGGAAAGAATCTATATTGAAGCATTGACAGAGGAGCGGCAATGCGCTACTGAAGCTTACTCCATGCTCTCGCACGCCTGTCAACATAACCGCAACTAGACTATTCGTATACAGCAGAATAGTGAAATATATTATACTGGCAATACTGACACCTGCCAAAATGGCGAATGGTGGATAAGGAGGGAAGAGTCTATCCAATTTACCTGTGCACAGGGTATTCCCGTGTTAAGCTCCTTGGATACAGACAGAAAACCTGTTACCGAGACTTTCGGAGAAGGGATTAGCACAGCAGTACACTATAACATAAATCCCAATATTAAGGATCATTGTGACTGTAACCCTCCTTACCCTTGCGAAGCAAAGTAACCAGCAGCAATATAAAAGAATGCAGATCAGAATAATAAATCATACCATTGTATGGTCCCAAACCCAAAATGCAGGATAGACGAGCAGTAAACCACAGTGGCAGACTTTTAATACCAATTGTATCTTGGAATGTAGAGAGTGCTCTGTTATCATATCCCCTACCGTTCATTATGGGGAAATGCACCAAATGAGAAAACAGGCATTCTTGCAGAAAGCAGTCCCAGATCTGAGTAGGTACGAGGCCAAATCCACCCAGACCAAACGCCTCTAGCCATTCTTGTGATGAAGATATAACCTGTACACTTGGTAATGGCCTAGTCTTAGAAGAAACAGAAGCCCAAACGTTTTTAACACCCCTCCCCCCGCCCCCAGGATAAAGAACATTCACCTCTTGATCCAGGTCAACCTGACGCTGCCCGCTCCTTGCCCAAAAGAACAAAGAACTGTTTTTGATTCTCTGTTAACAGATGTTCTTCAATGAAAACCCTTAGTTCAGTTGGACTGAAATAATAAATGAACCAAAAGCCAACTTGCTGAAATGGCAGGAGCTGGGTATGCAGCTGGAGTGGCGTCTATTAGCTCCCTTGATCTAGAAGCCCTCAATGAGCAACTTAACCAATTATGAGAAAAAGCCTGTTACCCGCTACAAGACAACCTCAATTTTCAGCAACTCACCATAAACCTCAGCACACAGTGAGAAGGAATCAACATCCGTACCATCACTGATCAAGCCTGTACAGCAGTCTAGCAATCAGCTAACTGACCAAGTTAACAACAACACCGGAATGATCCGCTGGGCTGAGCTATGCTCCCCGATTGTGTCACAGGCTTTAACTGATGTCCAGCTGCAATTACTGGCATTTCGCAATAATTTGGTCCCCACTTGGATAACCAATCAATATTTGACTAATTGGACAAATAGCCCTTGGTCAAGGGATATGGTCAAGTGGTATATGCCATGGACGCCGTCTAAGTCAACACAAGAGAGAAAAAAACTATACAAAGGATGGAATCACCTGCAACCAGCAAGCCACAATCTGTGTATCTGGAATCTGACAAAGCCCATCACTTTTGCACAGGAACCATCATTGAACCCATTCTCAGCAAAGGGAGGCAAGAATATCGCGGCCGGTTCTCACCGATGGCCTTGAACAATGTTACCGCATTGCTCCAAGAAAAGATTCCCCAGATATCACATTTAAGTACATCATGGGAGCAACTGGGGGAAGAAGCGAAGCAACTGGAACATGAATGGGTCAACACATCTATCAAGATCCTTCAGGCTAAAGAGACTGTGAAGACTGTATTACAGTCCAAACCCTGGTGCCTCAGGATTTGGGATTGGGAACTAAGTGTTAACATTCATCCATGGCTTTGTATTGTATCCCACGTGCTCATTATTTTGCAATTGCCTTTGCTAAGAATTTTAATAATGTGTACTGTTGTATTGAAAAAGATGCTGAAGTGGGCTGTTACCAAGTAAGACCTCATTCCCACTAATTAACAAAGCCATCTTTACTGATAAGATATTCAGGTCCCCGTCAGCCCCACTGACTGTAGAGAAGAACAATGCATAGTTACCTGAACATACATTGTCCCATGGGCCATAGGTTGGCCATGGGCCAACAGCGGGGGACTGAAAGGGACACACACACACACACACACACACACACACACACACACACACACACACACACAGGTATAGTAGAATAGACATGAAATCGTTAACTGAAAGTGCTTAAGCAAGGCTTATTCAGGTGAAACAATGTGGTCTACTGACTATGTTGAAATGGCCGACACCTCTGTGACATTTCAGTTAGACCACTTGACCATGCACCCTGACTGTTAGATAGCTGGTTGATGAGATTAGACAGGACGATAGGATGGGAATAGCTGACAAAGTAGATAGCTGATTAAATGATCAAACTCTGATTAAGTTATCAAACTAAAATGAGAGCACAGGATGTGCCTTAGGGAGTGACCACACTAGAAAGGGGAGGGGGCTTGCAGAGATAAACTGCTGATGATTGCAAGACAAGTTGTTTATTTCGGTGTCTAAAAAGTTGTAACTGGCGGTCATGAATCAGAATGAGTTCAGTATTCCTGCGTGTCTACCTAGAACTCCTCTCCCTGCATTTGTCATTAACAGCTTGTAATAACCTGCTTGATTCACTTCAATAAACTCCTCCAGCTCCAAGTTGTTACTGCCTCCGAGTAGGTCACCTTATAATCCACCTCTTTGTTCATGTCTTTGAATACTACCTCTGACCTTTCTATTGTCACTGCACAGTCTCTGGTTGGTGCTTCTCTATGGTGATATGTGATGTTTTATAATGTTGAAGACAAAAATTTAAGTTGTATTGTATATCTTCACTCCTCAGAGATTTGATACTCATCATAGACTTCAAAACATCCCTCTCAGCCATTAGATTATGAGAAATAGGAGCAGGAGTAGGCTATTCCACACATTGAGCTTACTTTGCGATTTACAAAGATCATAGTTGATCTGACTGTGGCCTTAACTCAACTTTCCTGCCTGTCTCCCCCGGAAACTTTGCCTTTCAAATATTTGTCTAACCCAGCCTTGAGTATATTCAACAACCTGGTCTCCACTGCTCTCTGTGGAAATGGATTCCAAAGACTAACAACCTTCTGAGAAGAGAAATATCTCCTCATCTCCAGCTTAAAAGAGAGATCCATTGTTTTTCAACTGTAAACCATAGTTCTAGATTCCCCAAAATTGGGAACATCTTTTCACTATCTACTCTGTCAAGACTCTTCAGAATCTTCCATGTTCCAATAAAATCATTTTTTCATTCTTCTAAACTGCAATGTATTTAGCCCAATCTGATCACTGTTTCTGAAAGAATAACCTCATCATCATAGGAATGAGCTTAGTTAACCTTGTTTGACCAACTTCCATTCCATATAGGTCCCTCCAGATCATAAATTTACACAGTACTCCATATGCAGTTTCATCAATATCCTGTATAGTTGAAGCAAGGCTTCCTTGGTTTTACACTCCACCCCTTTTACAATAACAGACAAAGTTCTATTTGCCTTTCTAATTACTTGCAAGCTAACTTTTTGTGATTCATTTACATAGACACTTAAGTCTCTCTTTACTGAAACATTGTGCTGTCTCTCTATTTAATTAATATTCTGGTTTTTGATGTTCCTGCCAAAGTGGGCATCCTCAAATTTTCCCACATCAAACTCCATCTGTCAAATTTTTGCTCACTCACTTAACCTATCTATAAATGCCACTTCTACACAACCGATAGATATTTAACAATAGATAATAAGAGGTTGAGAATATTAAAACAAAACGTGTTGCAAATACTCAGCAGGTCAGGCAGCATTTGAGAAGTGAAACAGAATTAACATTTCCCATCAATGACTTCTCATCAGAATTGTAAAAAGAGGGGAATGTAACAGGTTGCAACCAAATAAAATGAAGGTAATGTTTGGGGAAGGAAGAATAAAAGTGAAGGTCTATTATAGATTGAAGGGAGAGAGAGTTTAAATAACAAAGTATTTTATGGTACAAAAGCAAAAGGGAATGATTGTGTGATAAAAATCTGTGTCCATGTGAGTTGTGAATGACCAGATATCAGCAATCCAAGTGCAAAGTGAAAGAAGAAAAATATTAGAAAAACAGAACTGGTAAAGAAAAAGAAGTAAAATCAAGACAGAGGATGTGGTGTAAATTTGTTGATCTCAGTATTGAGCGCAGAAGGCTGTAGAACATTAAATTGAAAGACGAGGCGTTGTTCCTCAAGATTCCATTCAGTTCAATTAGAAAACTGCAGCAGGCCCAGGCCAGAAACCTTAGAGTGGGAGCAAGGTCAAGGATTAAAATGACAACTGATGAGAAGCTCATTTTTGAGGACTGAATGCAAATGTTCTGCGAGGCAGACTGCATTCAGTCTTTGTATGGTAGAGGAGACCACACGGACTAGAGAATACTAGATTGAAAGAAGTGCAAATAAATCACTGTTTTATTTGGAATGAGTTTTTGGAGTTCTCAATAGTGAGAAGAGAGGAGGAAAAAAGGCAGGTGTTGTATTTCCTATGCTACCATGGAGAGCTGTATTGGAAAGCTAGGGGGTGTTGAGAGTAGCCCTGACAAAAAGGTTACTTCACTATCTCAGAAAGATCTGCAGGATTGAAGATGGTCACATACCCAAGAATTTTCTGTATGTTGATGCATCCATAGCCAGGAGACCAGCACAAATACCTAAAGCCCCAACTGAAGAATGCTTGCGAATGTGTCAAGGAGGCCCAAAAAAATTCACTGGGGAGGTGCTGGCTGACAACAGAGGAAAATGGGGACATTGCCTGCAGGCCAATCAATGGCTTGGCAACTGACCCCCAACACAGAAAACAAATCTGATAAAAGTTCACTTGGGGTATTCATGGCAGACCCTGCCTCTCATGGGTTTCTCTGTTCAGCCATCAACAGAGGAGTCCAACCACAAACCCACAATCTCTTCCTATCTTGTCTCAGTCTTTTCTCCCCGGTCCAGTCCCTGCCCATGTACATCTGTGTTTCCTCTGATGCTTTATGCCAGTTTCAGAATTTCCAGTTTGCAGGCTCCAGCCACCTCCGCTTTACCATGGATGTGTAATCCCTCTACATGTCCATCCTCACCAGGATGGTCTCAGAGTTCTCCGCGTCTTCCTGGAGCAAAGGCCTGAATCATCCCCACCCACCAGCAGCTTGCTCCACTTGGCCGAGCTCATCCTCCCCCTCAAAAACCACTCCTTTAACTCCTCTCATTTTCTGCAGGTCAGAGGGGTAGCCATGGATACTCGCATGGGTCCCAGTTATACCTATCTCTTCATGGGATACGTGGAACATTCCTTCTTCCAGACCTATTCCTGCCCCCACCCACAACTCTTTCTCCACTATATCGATGATATCATTGGTGTTGCTTCCCTTCTCATCTGGAATTGGAAAGGTTCATCGAATTTGCTTCAAATTTCCACACCGCCCTCACTTTCACCTGTTCCATCTCTGACTCCTTGCTTCCCTTCCTCGACATCTCTGTTTCCATTTCTGGGAATAGACTAGCCACTAATATCCACTATAAACCTACCACCTCCCACAGCTACCTGGACTACAAATCCTTGCACCATGCTTTCTGTAAAGACTCCATCCCATTCTCTCAGTTCCTCCGTCTCCACACATATGTTCCAATGAGGCTAACTTTGACAAGGGAGCCTCCGAAATGTCCACCTTCTTCCTCAACCGAGGATTCCCCAGCACCGTTATCAATAGGTCCCTCAAACAGGTCTGACTCATCTCCCACACTTCTGCCCTCACCCCTTCACTTCTCTCCCACAACAGCGATAGGGTTCCCCTTATCCTTACCTACCATCCCATCAGCATCCACATCCAGAAGATCATCAGCTGCCACCGCCGCCACCTCCAGTGAGATGCCACCACCAGACACATATTCCCCTCCCTTCCCTTGTCTCCCTTCCACAGGGACCATTCCCTTCAGAACATCTTGGCCCACTCTTCCTTCACCCCCAACAATCCCCCAACAGCCCTACGGTGCCTTCCCTGCAACCGCAGAAGGTGTAATACCTGCCCATCTATTTCCTCTCTCCAGACATACCATCCAGATGAAGCAGCAATTTACCTGCACTTCTCACAACCTTGTCTACTGCATTCGCTACTCACATTGTGGTCTCCTTTCCACTGGGAAGGCGAAGTGTAGACTGGCTGACCACTTCTCAGAACATCTACATTCTGCCTGCAAAAAAGACCCTGAGCTCCAGTTGCCTGCTATTTTAACACACCACCTTGCTCCCTGGCCAATATCTCTGTCTCAGGCTTGCTACAGTGTTCCAGCGAAGCTCAGTGCAAGCTGGAAGAACAACACCTCATTTTCCATTTAGGGACCCTGCAGCTCTCCAGACTCAATATAGAATTTAATAATTTTCGGGCCTGATCTCTCTTAGGCAGCACAGTGGCACAGTGCTGCCTCACAGCGCCAGGGACCCGGGTTCAATTCCCGCCTTAGGTGACTGTCTGTGTGGAGTTTGCACGTTCTCCGGGTGCTCCGGTTTCTTCCCACAGTCCAAAGATGTGCAGGTTAGGTGGATTGGCCATGCTAAATTGCCTGTAGTGTTCAAGGAGGTGTAGATTAGGTGGGTTATGGGGTTAAGGGGGGGGGGATGGGTCTGGGTGGGACACTCCGAGGTTTGGTGTGGACTTGTTGGGCTGAAGGGCCTGTTTCCACACTGTAGGGATTCTATATCCTATCCCACACAGCAGGCCTTTTTATCACATAGATCGCCACTACACACTACTTATTATTAGCCACTAACAGTCTCCATTAACAGCTATCGACCCTACTAGCCAGATTGTTATCCACTCCTTTGTCTGTCCAACAGTTCTTCTCTCTCTTTGGGCTCTATCCCCACCTATTGTTTACTCCTGACCACACTCCCCCCACTCTATCTTCTGCATGTAAACCGACATTTTCCTAGCTACCATCAGTTCTGAGGAAGAGTCACCAGACCCGAAATGTTAACTCTGATTTCTCTGCACAGATGTTGCCAGGCCTGCTGAGCTTTTCCAGCAATTTCTGTTTTTGTTGCACAAACCCAATGGATTTGGTTTGCTGCATGACTTCAACTTATGCATACGAATAATGCCAATGACAGACATAAATACAAATCAGATAAATAATATGCTTAAAATCCCAAGTAAATGGAGGCTGTGATAATCAATCTAGACAGATGTAATCAAATAATAGAATCATTTAAATTTTATGGTGCAGAAAAAGGCCATTTGGTGCATCATGTCTGCACTGCTCTCCAAATGAGCATCATGACTTAGCACCAGTCTCTGGTCTTTTCTCCATACCTTTGCAAATTGTTTCTCTTTGAAAAGTCTTCCACTGCCCTTTCAATTGAACCTGCCTCCACCACAATTTTGGGCAGTGCATTCAATACTCTCGTTGCTCATTGTGTGAAGAAGTTTTCTCTAACCTCACATTTGCTTCTCTTGCAGCTCATTTTAACTTTGAGCACCTTCATTCTGAATCCTTTTACAAGTCTTATCCCTTTCTATTCTGTCCAGACTTCTCATCATTTTGAAAATCTCTATAGAATCACCCCGTGCCTTCTCTCCAGGGAAAATAGTCCCAACTTCTTCAATCTGTCTTCATAACTGAAATTGCTCAGCCCATTCTTGTAAATTGCTTCTGCATTCTCTCCAGTAGTGTGGCATGCAGAACTACATACAATTACCCCAGCTGACGTCAAACAAATGTCTTATATAAATTCAGCATAACTGCCTTGCTCCTGTACTCTTGTGTCGCACTAATAAAGCCTAGGATGCTGTATGATTTGTTGACTGCTGTCTTCACTTGCATTACCACCTTCAACGATCAGTGCACGTATACCCAGGTCCCTTTGCTATTGCAACCTTTAAGAATTGTACCCCTAATTTTATATTGTCTATCCATGTTCTTCCTACAAAAATGTGTCACATCACACCTTTTTGCATTGAACCTCATCTACCACGTATCTGCCCACTCCACCACATTGTTTATGTTGTAGTGTCATACAGCATGGAGACAGACCATTCAGTCGAACCAGTTCATGCCGAACATAATCCCAAAATAAATTAGTCCCATCTGCCTGCTCCTGGCCCAAATCCCCCCAAAACTTTCCTTTCCACATACTTATCCAAACGTCTTTTAAATGTTGTAATTGTGCCCACATCCACCACTTCCTCAGGAAGTTCATTCCACACGCAAACCACCCTCTGCGTAAAAAATCCTTTTGGAGTTCGACGCAATCATTTTCACAGTTTATATTGCTGCTAAATTTCATATAATTCACAAATTTTGAAACTGTCTCCTCCACACAAGATATAGATGATTAAATTTACCTGTAAAAGCAAAGCCAATTCCTGGGGAACTCTATTGCAAACGTACCTGCAGCTCAAAAAAATCCATTGACCTCAACTGACTATTTCCTATCACTCAAATAATTTTGCATCCAAGTTGCAGCATTCCCTTCCATTCTATGAGCTATAATTTTTCTCATAGGTCAGCTGTGTGGAATTGCATTGAATGTCTTTTGAAAGCCCATATACACCACATCAACAGCATAACTCTCATCAACTTCAGTTACCTCTTCAAACAAAACTCCAGCAAGTTATCTAAACATAATCTTCCCTTTGGAAATCCATGCTGACCCTTCCTAACCAAGCCATCATTTTCAACGTGACTACTAATTCTAACCTGAGTAATTGTTTCTAGATGTTTCCTCACCACTGAAGCTAAACTGACTGGTCTGTAATTGCTAGGCTCATACTAACAATTGGAAAAAGAGGGCAACGTTCGCAATTGTCACCTTGAAATGCACTGTTGTGCTGAATTGTTCATTCTCAGGAGATGAAACAGTTAGCTCGGTTTAGTTATGGGATAGAAACCTTGAGGTCTCACAGTAATTAAAATTAATGTAAAGGACATCTTGGGAGAACAGTAGATCAGAATATGAAATAAATTGAGCAGAGTTCTTGATAAGGTTTGAGGTAGGGTCTTTAACCAACAATGTTAACTCTTTTTCTCTCTCCATGGCTGTTGCCAGACCTTCTAAATATTTTAAACACTTTCTGTTTTTATTATTCTCGATCAGAGGTATGGAAAGATGCAGTAACAATTTATTGCTCTTTTCTTGCATCAAAAAAAGCTTTATATAAATTTCTAATTTAGGTGACAAACTGTTGCAGGCTATAAAATTGGCACTGCCACCTATAAAGGTATCAATAGCATTATAGTTAAAAACTTTGAGAAAGAGGGGAGTCTGTTTCAGTCTGAAGATAAATGCTGAGGTTTCTCTTCCGCTCGTACAACATGTTGGTACCTGATTTTCACAGAAATCTGTCAGGAATACTTTGAAAATGAATGTCTTTATCAATAGTGCATAGCTAAACACGAGCTGTAATTAACTGTTGCACATCTTAGTTGAAATTACCAATGACAGGAACCCACACTAAATTTTCAGTGCAGCAGTAGCTAATGAGTACTCAATTGAATTGTCAATTTATTAAACAAGGTTAGCATATACATTAAAATGTAGATAAAAGGATTTCATTCAAATGCATTAAACATTGTTGCTCAATAAAATTGGCCTGGCTTGGGTTTTTCACACCATTTCAATTTCCAATAAAGCTAGTTAGAAACAGTGATCTTTTGAAAATACAGGCTTTAGCATCCCTTTTAAAGCCTGCAATTACTTATGAATCATCTTCATCTTGTTGCATGTGCCAAAGTAAAGATGCAGTTTTATTTACGGATAAAGCTTTAGAAGAAAGAAGTTTTAATGGGCTATGAGTACTCAGTAATCAGATGTATATAACATACAACTGGTTTGACTGATTAAAACAACATTAATTCTAAAATTCTGGATGAGACAATCTCAGATAGGAACTACGTGAGATGAAGTTCCCAGTCTGTACAAATTGTAAAGATTGAATGAATAAAAGATGAATCACATGAAAATGTCCCTGCATTGTATAAGATTCTTTTTCTGATGAAAGCTCAACTGCGAAGGTCAATATTACTGACTAACTTTCAGTGAATTAGCTTTTAAAATGACGGGCATTATGAAACAACAATTTCCCTAATTAGTACACTCATTTCATACAATCTCTTTCTCATTAAGCTGTTTTTTTCCCCAAAGTGTTCATGCAATCCTGAACAATTGTGGTACTTGAAATACTCCACAGTAGCATTTGAAATGTGACTTTGTGACATCTGTTTGTTTTTGACATCAATTAGAAATTACAGGGTAGAATGTCTTAGGATCTTTTGTGACAATTTTGTAGGGGAAAAATGTGAGGTAAGGACGGCACACTGAGTCCACGTCTATTCTTGCCACCATCAGAAATGTGATGGTTTTTGTGGATGGCATATTATTGTTTCAAAATCAAGTATTTCTCTGATTCCTATCCTTGGTAATGCTGAGCACAATGTAATGCTTGTATTGCCATGGCTCCAGAGATCTTTTTGCACTGTTGCAAAGTGGGTATTCAAGTTGAAGGCAGTTAGCATGCTTGCCTTCATTGCTCAAACATTGAATATAAGTATAAGATCATGTTATGGTTGTACAGGATGTTGATGAGGCCATTTTTGGCATACTGTGTACAGTTCTGGTTGCCCTGCTGTAGGCAGAATATTACTAAATTAGGGAGGGTTCAGAAAAGATTTACCAAGATGTTGCTGGGACTGGAGGATTTGAAATATAAGGAGAGGCTGGATAGATTGGGACTTTTTTCACTGGAGCAGAGGAGGTGGAGGCTTATAGAAGTTTCTCGAATCACGAGGAGCATGGATAAGGTGTATAGCAACGGTTCTTTCTCTAGGGTGGGGGAATTCAAAATAAGGAGCCTTATTTTTAAGGTGAGAGGAGAAAGATTTATAAGGGACCTGAGGAGAACTTTTTCACACAGAGGTTGGTTTGTGTGTGGAATGAAATGCCAGAGGAAGTGATAGATACAGGTACAGTTACAACATTTAAAAGACATTTGGATAGGTACATGAATAGGAAAATGTTTAAAGGGATATGGGCCAAATGCAGGCATTTGGGACTAGTTTAGTTGGAAAACTTGGTCTGCATGGACGAGTCAAACCGAAGGGTCTGGCTGTGTGCTGTATGACTCTAAAAATAGGGCAGCAACCTACCATCTTTATAATACTGCCAGGCCTGATATTTGGATTATATTCGGTACAATTCAGGGTGATTTACCTTTGGTTTACTTTCAAATTCTCTCCAGAGTTTTCACTGCCAGGAAAAATGTAAGTAACAAATCAGTGAGCTCATTGAATCAACAGAATGATAGAATCCCTACAGTATGGAAGCAGGCCATTCAACCCATCGAGTCCGCACCGAACCTCCGAAGAGCATCCCTCCTGGACCCACGCCCTACCCTATCCCTGCATTTCCCACCCTAGACACTATGGGCAATTTAGCATAGCCGATCCATCTAACTTGCACATCTTGGGACTGTGGAAACCGGAGATAGTTCTGAATGTACGACCACTAAGACAACCACCATTCTTGCCACCATTGCAGCATTGCATGTTTCTACCACCATCTGTCTTCAGTTCTTTGGAAATCCTCTTCTCTATATTTATTGTCTTTCAGCTCACCTCATCGTTTAAGCCTCTATTCAGTATAAAATATATCCAGCCAGAATTCAAGCATTCCTAAGCCTCTTGCCTATTGCAATCATCCATATTAATCTCTACTGGCTTTCCACTCTAAAAAACTTTGATGTGATCTTACTTCTCTCTATCTGTGCAACTTCCTTGGGCACAACATGCCAGTGATTGTTCTTCACACTTCTAATTCTGGTCTGGTCTACATTGTTATTCCACGAATTGATCCAGTCAGTCTATTTATGGTATTTTCTGGGACTGGCCCACACAGATCTGGCAGGCTTACTCATGCACTGTTGGGAAGGTATTGGAATATTACAATCAGTCCTGTGTCCTTTCGTTTTGCAACAGGAGGAATAATTAGCCAGCCTTCTTATTCCTGATCATTATCATTTTCAAAATGTATACGCGCAAATGTAATCAGATTCACTTTTCATAATATTCAATTTTCAATTCACCAATAAACGGCAGACTGGAGAAAGTACTGAATTGCTGCTGGCAATCTCATAGAATCTTATTCCCAATGTTATTTGGGAGAAGAGGAGAAAAGAGTCTAAAGTGGGAAGAGGGAGAAGATTTATGTCATTTTTTTGCAACAGTGAATATTCAGCAGGAGTTTGGAATCTGGTAAAACAAATCCAGCACCCTTTACATCTCCATGAGTGCATTGAGTGCAAGCATATTGTTTTGTGAGGTCTAAAGCATACTAACACATATTTTGTCACCTAATACAACCAAGAAGAACAGGAGATAATGATCTCCAAAGTTTGTTGCACTGTAACACAATCTCCCTGCCATGCCCTCCTCTCTTATAGTTCATCATTCTTCCTTTCCCATTTGACACAATGTCACACCTCAATTTCTTTAAAAACATTTTAAACAATATTTTCATTCAATTGGAACTGACTTAGATACTGTTATTGTTGCTGCATACACATCGATATGTAAACAGTGTTCCTGATGTAAGTGCAATGAGTTAATGATTACATGTCATAAGCTACCATCAGCACAGTATCATGCAGGGCTGTGGTTTACAGTTGTAGTAACGTATTTACAAGAAGAAAATTAGTCTCAGTCAAGGCAGTGAGTAAATGAATCATGCTGACAAGGAAGGTCCTAGTTCAGCTGACCTGGACTGAGCAGAGCAGGGGAATTCTAAAATTTGCCATCGTGTCCCTGGCTTGGAAAGGGGAAAATTGATCAGAGTTCACAGGGCTGATCACCATCAAGTGACCCCATGAATACCTAAATGTCAGGCATGAACAGGACAGAACACAGCTGTAATGTCCCCTGTGGTCAAATAAATTTCCAGCATCTATCAAAGTTGAAAAATGAAGAATGATTACCTGAATATATATTGTACACACCTGGCAACCAAGGAATACCCCAGTAGAAAGACAATGCCTTCAGGAAACATTTTTGCCTGTTCCATGTATAAACTAGAAAATGGAAATCAAAAGTATTGGAATAGTACAACTGTTCATCAACATTTGAAATGAGAACAGAGAGATTGAAGTTTGGGGTTGGACTTATCATTAAACTGTAGAAGGAAAATAAGCAAATTGCTTTACAGGTAGCGAAGCAAATTAACAAATGTCTTCAAGAATCAGCAATGTTGACAGTTACAAAAATGTAGCAGTTAATAGCCTCAAAGTTTGCAGCAGAATGAATCACAGAATTATGAGACGTTTGCTTTGTGAATCAATGTTCGCAATCCTGTCAATGTTGCTGGGGTCTCTACTTTGTTTGCCAGTGGATATTAACATATCACTGGGGAAACACCTGACACGGAAAACATGCTGGACCATCAGGCACAGAAAGTCAGGTTGTGGCCAAGTGTTGAGCTTCACCCCAGAAAGGGGTTAAAAGATTCTAACTATCTTCCTTGTAAAAAGGGCACAGTACAATAAAATGTTGTTTTAAGGATGTTGTTCTTCAGGGGTCAAGTAATCGAACCCAGCCTGGAATCCCCAGGTGATTTCATGTTTCCATCCTTAGCTAAATAATGCACTTTAGTTGACTAAGTGTACACAGGATTCAATTGAAAAAGAGGATGTGGGATCTCTGATATTTGGAACTCTCACCTTATAGCCAATCCTTCTGATGGTAATGACTATTTCTGCACTTTTAAAGGCTTCTTTCTTAACAACAAATCAAGCAAATTCAATAAAGTACTTAGATGCAGCCTAACAGGGTCTTAGACTAGTTTTCACCTATCTGCAGGATTCTTACTGAAGCTACATGGGTAGGCCAGAAAGACTGCATATATTCAATGAACTTCAGCAAATAAAAATGGATTCCAACCCCAACATCACCATCAGTCTTAATGCAAGGGTTATAAGATTCTGAAATAGAAATGCCTGGCAGATGAATTGTTTTGATTTAACCTTTTATTTGACCCAGTTACTGGCTTTTGGCCGAACATTACCTCCTTAAATCAGTTACCCACCTCATGCTTTTCAGTGGATTCACCTGACTTTCATTACCTAAAAGCTACGAATTTGTCAAGGTAGAAACCATTGACTCACCTGCTTGCTCCAATCCTGATAAATATATTCAAATATACTGAAACCTCAAAACTTGTGGTGAGTTTCAGACAGGAGTAAGTTAATTCCAGGGCATGAGTGGTGGAAAAAGCTTCTTTGTTGGAATATAAAGTAGTCCATGGGGATTAGCAGTACAGCCAGGGAGGACAGAGAATCGGAGCAAAGATGTGAATGGAGTGCTAGCCATCTTCCCAATGCTATGAAATTCTCTCAGCATCAGGGAAGGTCTTCCCATTCAGAGACCAACTGAGGCTCTTAATCAATCAAGTAAGGACCACATAAGGGGCTTTTCCCATTGCTGATAGTGTTGTGCCAGTGATTGGAGGGCCTTCAGTCACACGGTGAGCCAGCCCAATAAAACACAGGTGCTTAACTGTGGGCCCAGAATGGGAAGGGTGTTCCCAGACAGCAGAGCCCCTTATGCCCCCAACAATGACTCCTCCATTGTCTCATTAGGACCTTGGCAACCTCAATTAGCCTAGTGTCAATGCAGCATCCAATGCATAATTGTGGATTCCACACTTGTGGAATAATTTTGAAGCAATAGAGAGGACACAGATCAATTCATTGGCACATTGCTTGATATTAGGAAGTACTTCACAACAAAAGCTTTAAAAATTGGATTATTTTACTTAAAGCAGAAAAGGTTGCGCAGTAATAAAACAAAGAAACACAGATTCTGGAAATCTGAAACAGAAACTGAAATTACTGGAGAAAATCAGCAGTATTGCAGTATCTATGAAGTAAAAGGAGGGTTAATGTTTTAAGCCCAGTGACCCTTCTTCAAAACTAGAGTTGTAAGTGGGAAGGGACTGGACTGGACTAAATGGACTGTGTAATAAAAACAGAGTTGTTGTAGTGGTCAACTTTAACTCCTGCAATATTGACTGGGACTCCCTTAGAGCAAGAGGCTCAGACAGGGCAGAATTTGTTACGTGCATCCAAGCGGGTTTCTTGAGACAGGATGTGGACAGTCCAACTACAGGAAGGGCCACAACTGGATCTTATATTGGCTAATGAGCCGGGCCAGGTGACTGACCTTTCAGTGGGAGAGCATTTTGGAAACAGTGATCACAACTCCTTAAGTTTTAAGATAGTATGAACAAGGATAAGTCCAGGACCTTGTGGGAAGGTACTAAATCGGGGGAAGGCAAATTACGTCAGTATTAGTATTAGGCAGAAGCTAGGGAGTGTTAATTGGGAGAAGCTGTTATCAGGCAAGAATGCATTTGACACGTGGGAACTGTCTAAAGGCCTGCTGGGGAGAGTTCAAGATCGGCATATTCCAGTAAGGAGGAAGGAGAAGGATGGCAAGGTAAGGGACCCTTGCATAATGAGGGAGGTTGTAAATTTAGTCAAAAGGAAAAAAGAAGCTAAAATCAGACACGGCCCATGAGGAATATAAGGAAAGCTGGAAAGTACTCAAGCAGGGAATTAGCAGAACAAGAAGACGCCATGAAAAAACCTTAGCAAGTAGGGTTAAAGAGAATCCCAAGGCATTCTATAGATACATTAAAAACAAAAGGATAACTCGGAAGAAGGCATGAACACTCAAGGATAAAGGAGTGAACTTCTGCTTAGAGGCAGAGGATGCAGATGAGATCCTAAATGAGTACTTTGCATTATTATTCACCCAGGAAAAGGATATGGAGGATAGTGAGATTTGTGTGGAGCATGCTAATATGCTAGGGCATTTTGAGATCAAGAAAGAAGTGATGTTGGTTCTCTTGAAGAGCATTAAGGTAGATAAGTCCCTGGGGCCCAATGGTATCTACCCCAGTTTACTGAGAGAGAGAAGTGAGGAGATTGCTGGGGCCTTGACCAGGATCTTTGTATCCTTGCTAGCCACTGGGAAGGTCCTGGAGGACTGGCAAGTAGCTAATATTCTTCCTCTATTGAAGAAGAGAAATAGAGATAACTCAGGAAACTATAGACCGGTGAGTCTCACATCAGTGTTTGGGAACTATTGGAGAGAATTCTTAGGGACAAGATTAGACACATTTGGAAAAGGATGGCCTAATTAGGGACATTCAGCATGGCTTCATGCGGGGCAGGTCATGTCTTACAAGGTTGATTGAATTTTTCGAGGACGTGATGAAGATGATCAATGAGGGTAGCGCAGTGGATCTTGTTTACGTAGATTTTAGTAAGGCTTTCAACAAGGTCCCTCATGGTAGGCTCATCCAGAAGATGCATGGGGTCCACAGTGACATGGCGGCATGGATTCAGAATTGGCTTGCCCATAGAAGACAGAGGGTAGTGGTGGAAGGGTGTTTTTCGGGCTAGATGTCCGTGACTGGTGGTGTTCTGCAGAGATCTGTACTGGGACCTCTGCTGTTTATAATATATATAAATGACTTAGGTGAAAATGTAGATGGGTGGTTTAGTAAGTTTGCAAATGAAGCAAAGATCAGTGGAGTTGTGGCCAACGTAGAAGGTTGTCAAAAGATACAGTGGAATATAGATCAGTTGCAGATATGAGTGAATAAATGGCAGATGGAGTTTAATTCAGGTAAGTGTGAGGTGCTGCACTTTGGGAGATCAAATATTAAGGAAAAGTATACAATTAATAGCAGGACCCTGAACAGCATTGATGTGCACAAGGATTTTGGGGCTCAAGTTCATAACTCCCTGAAAGCAGGAGAAAAGTATATTGGGCAGTAAAGAAGGCATATGGCATGCTTGCCTTTATTGGTGGGGGAATTGAATACATGAGTCAGGATGTCATGTTACATTATAAGACTTTGGTTAGGCAACACTTAGAATATTGTGTTCAATTCTGGTCATCACATTACAGGAAGGATGTGGAGGCTTTGGAGAGGGTGCAGAAGAGATTTGCCAGGATGCTGCCTGGATTGGGGGTATGAGCTATATGGAGAGGCTAGAAAAACTCAGATTGTTTTCTCTTGAGTGGCTGAGGCTGAGGGAAGACTTGCTGGAGGTTTATAAAATTATGAGATGCACAGATAGGGTTGACAGTCAGAATCTTTTTCCTAGAGTTGAAATGTCTGACGCTAGGGGGCATACATTTAAGATGAGAGGGGGAAAGTTCAAAGGAGATGTCAGGGGCAGGTTTTTTTTTAGACAGAGAGTGGTAGGAGTCTGGAATGCACTACCCGGGTAGTGGGGGAGGCAGAGACAGATGGTTATCCGATAACGCAATAGTTGCATTCTTGTGTGACCTTGCACTATAGAAAATTGTGCTATAGCAAATTGCCATGGAAAATTGCATTATGGGGAAATTGCCATAGAATCACTATACCTGTACAGCAGAAAGTTTGCATTATCCAAATAGCGTCCACTATTCATCAATTTTGTTACAGCCAATTTGCATTAATGAAACACGTGTAATAACAGAACTACCTGTACAATAAGGGCTTTTAAGGGACTTTTAGATAAGCACATGGATGTGCAAGGAATGGAGAGATATGGAACAAGGGCAGGCAGAAGGGACTCGTTCCATTTGACGTCATGTTCGGCACAACATTGTGGGCCAAAGGGCCTGTTCCATGTGCTGTACAGTTCTATGTTCTATGTTCTGAAGCAAGGTTACTGGACTCAAAGTGTTCATATTGCAGGGTAATATGTTGGGAGTATTTAAATGTCTGAAGAGATAGAACAGGGTTGGAAATTTTTAAATAACACTGACATTTACATGCAATTCCAAATAATTTCTATCCTTTTCATGCAATCCAGGGAAATATTCAAACTATCATGTCCTTTGAATAGCATGTTATTTTGCGACATATGCAGAGTTGAACAAAATAATGTTGCATTATAGAGCACCACCACTGCTGAAGTAAAACATTCCAAAGTACTTCCAGAAGCATTAACAGAGAAAATATGACACCAGGCAACATAATATGTTAGGACCGATGTTAGGTTTTAAAGAGAGTTTTAAGGAAGGAAAAAATGTTATAAGGACAAAGGGATTTAAGGAGGGAATTGTAGAAATTAGGGGGGGAACTGTAGAGCTAAGGGCTACTGAATCCGTGGCTGCCAATGGTGAAGTAAGTCAAGGACTAGTAATTGTGGGTATCATGTGGCACAGATTTGTGCAAACATTTGACAAAATAAAAGAAAAGGCATGGTCTCCTGTATTACAAAAGTAATTTTCTCCTTGTTTTTTTTTTAGTCCTGATGGTCCCCTTATGGGGAGATAATGGCCTAGTGGTATTATCACTGGACTGTTAAGCCAGAGAGCCAGAAAATGTTCTGGGGATCTAGGTTCAAATCTTGCCATTGCTAATGGTGAAATTTGAATTCAATAAATATCTGGAATTAAGAATCTAATGATGACCATGAATTGATTGTCAGGAAAAACCTATCTGGTTCACTAATGTCCTTTAGGGAAGGAAACTGCCATCCTTACCTGGTCTGGCCTACATATGACTCCAGACCCACAGCAATGTGGTTGACTCTTAAATGCCCTCTGAGCAATTAGGGATGGGCAATAAATACTGCCTGGCCAGCAACACCCTCATTCTGTGAATGAATAAAGGGGAAAAAAAACCATAGTCAGCTGCAGTTGGAAGATGGACAAACTGTATTGACTACTTGGATATAGCTGGTAGGATTTGGGAAAAGGTGGATGTTTAATGAATTTTTGGTCCAAGTTTATCTGGCCCTCTTATTAGAACATTTTGGTTTTGGCTTAAAGCTTTCTCACAGTCCAGGACTAAGATTAGCAACTCATTGAGATATGGGGAATTAAAGCCTCAGCTTGTCACAGCAGGGTGCTGATGAACTAAAATAGCGCACATTCACATCATTGGCTCAGATCATTGCCAATTTGAGCAGAATTTGTCTTAAGATTCAAAATAATGTCATTTATTTCTGAGAGGTGCAATTAAGCATAAAAATCTGCAAATCACTTACAATTTTAAAAATAGCATTGTAAGTTACTTTGTTAGCATAATGCTATCTCCATACAGAAGCTAAGCATACACATTTAGACAAATTTTGGCTTTACACTTTGTTGGCTAATTGTTAAGAACTTGTCAATTGATTAAAGCTGATGCTCCGTTGTGTCACAATGGGAATATTTTTGAAGGGAGCTCGGCTTTAAGTGAACGGCACATTTAAGTCGTCTAAAGTTAGGATGAGATTCCTGACTGTCATGGTTTTCCAGCTGCAGAATGTTGAGTTAATCCTTAGTTGGATGTGTTTCTGCAGTGCAGATTTTCCTTTTTTTCTCAGAATGGTATCAGTTTCAGTTCTTCTAACACCTGAAATCACTCGGCTGTGGAAAGAGATTTATCTTGCTCTTCCTGCTGGTACATTTTAGGATCCTAATTCAGCTGTCATTGCAAGAAAAAAAGACATTAGTTACTTGTTTGGTTGCTTGCTTAAAAAAACTCCAACCCTAAAGTATCCCTGCCATTCAGCCTGTGCAGGTGTATTCAATCCCCTGTTAAAATAGCCCCTATGCCCTTTAAATCTTTTTACAGAGAAGGGGGCTCATTTTGTTTCTACTAATGGGGCTTGTCATTCATTTTTGTCATAAATGTGTTCTGTTTCTTCCAACGTTTAGAAAGCTTTGGAACATTATAGATTTGTAATCCATTAAAATAAACAGGAGAGCTGGCCTTAAAAAATACAATGGAATTCTTTCTTTCTGCAACCAGCATAAGCATACTGGAGCTATTGGTTGACCTGTCCTATTCTGGCTGTGACTGCAACAGCATTGCAACAGACCCTTTGGTCCAATTCGACTATGCCGACCAGATATTCTAAAACAATCTAGTCCCATTTGTCAGTATTTGGCCCATATCCCTCTAAACTCTCCTATTCATATACCTATTCAGATGCCTTTTAAATGTTGGAATTGTACCAGCCTCCACCACTTCCTCTGGCAGCTCCTTCCATACATGCACCACCCTCTGCATGGAAAAGTTGCCCCTTAGGTCCCTTTTAAATCTTTCCCCTCTCATGCTGTCTAGTTTTGGACTCCCCTACCCTAGGGAAAAGACTTTGGCTGTTCTCCCTATCCACTCCCTTCACAATTTTATAAACTTCTATAATGGAATGATGGTCTTTATTTTAAAGGGAATCGAGTGTAAAAGGTTTGCTAAAACTATATGAGATGCAAGTCACACCATAGTTGGAATACGTAAGCTTGGGATGACAATCACAGTTACCAGTCCCATAGTAAGCTCACACCATCATGGTATTATATTAGTTCTATAATATCTGCTCTCTCCTGTGAGCCCTTTTACCAACATACTGAAATGTAACCTGTTCTTGGGAGGAAAATTCCTCAGTTTCCCTATTAGTAAGGGCTGTGAGCAACTGGTGTCCCAGCAGATGCTGATCTCTTTTTCTGGTTGTGTAAACAGTCGGGAGTCACCTTTCCTTGAACACAAACTCCCAGAATTATCTTGGTCAACCGTGAAGCGCCGACAGACATTGACCACCATCAGTGCCGTGAATATTGGTTTGGCAGCTAGATTCTCCAAGAGTTTCTTGGTATGCAACTTTTTTTTTAAATAAAATTGCAAGGCTTTCTACACTGGACACTCTCCGATGGGGTTTCAAACAGATCTCCCAACTGGATTTGTCCATTTAATACTGTTCTGTATTCATTCAAGTCTTTCCCTTTCTCTCTTATCTGTCTCAGGACATGTAGCTCTCCCCTAAGTACCTCTCAACTGTGTGAGGTTCCTGATGTTAGCCAGAGTTGCTGCCTCCTGACTCCTGTTGCTTTCTAACCCCATACATGAGTTTTGATAGAAAGAAGGAGAGAATTTTTTGAATGTTTTCAGTGCAAACTATTTCTCAAAGGTTGTTATGTATGCGGCTTAGACTTTAAGCTCTAATATCCATTAGTGAAAAGTGATCTGCTTGAGCTCTTTAAATTCAATGTACTGCTGGTTAGGCCTTTTTCTAATTGCATGGAATTTTAGGCACAAGTTTGTACATACGTAGAAAAGCAATTTTTTGCCACCTCAAAATTTGCAGAACTCTCATCAGGCAACAGGGAGTAAATCTTGTGAGCTTTGTTGGTTCATTTACTTTGGACCTGTTGGGTCCAGCTGTCTTCTGGCCACTTTGATTGCTTTGCCAATCTTTCAAATGAGATGAAGAAGGCCTCTATCGCTTTCTTATCAAGTTTAAGCATTAAATCAGGAGCATTGAATAACTCAGCACTCGACATGAAGATAGTAGTGGTTCTCTCACCACAGCTTGCTTCAGTTGACACAGAGTACCTGTCCCTGTGCAGTTCAAGAATCTGTAATTATCTTTTCAACTGTTCCTTTTGGAAAGCTTGCTCCCTCTCTCACTTTCCTTTTATTCCCTATTCTCCATCTCGCTTTCTCTTTCCTTCCAGTTTAATTTGCTCCATTCCTAACTCCAGCCTGACTGTTTCAGTTTCTTTAGGTTAGAATCCAAATGCCCGGCCACAAGTTTTGGAATTTCAGTTTTCCTTACTTTTGGACGGAACTCTAACTCCAACTGCCTAGTAACGCTTTTAACTCTTTTAACGCTTTGATAGACAGAATCCTTAAACTACCTCAGTTACCTCACTCTAGTGTAGGAACACGTTAGCTTCAGGAGTGGATATTTTAGCACTTTAATATTGCAACACTACAAACCCACGAGGGAACTGTACTGCTATTTTTCTATATCATTCAGGGATTAATTTATTTCCCAATTCCAATGGAACTCTTTCCTAGATAACAAGGTGTAGAGCTGGATGAACACAGCAGGCCAAGCAGCATCAGAGGAGCAGGAAAGCTGATATTTCAGGTCCGGACCCTTCTTCCAGACCCGAAACGTCAGCTTTCCTGCTCCTCTGATGCTGCTTGGCCTGCTGTGTTCATCCAGCTCTACACCTTGTTATCTCAGATTCTCCAGCATCGGCAGTTTCTACTATCTCGGTACTCTTTCCTTGTGGGTTCACATAGCTGCTGTAAGCCTCCAAAGATCTGTTACAACCAAGTTCTGAGGGGTCAATAAATTCCTCTCTATCACCCCTGCTGTTGGCTATAACAGAGTTTAACTTATTTTAAAGAAATGCTTTGTTTACCCAAAATGTAGTTGCCTGTGTATAAAGCAATGCAAAGATATAAGTCAAACCAATCTCTTAAACTGACCAAAATTAAGGAGATAGTTTTCCTGTAAACTCACTCAAATAAAATATAAGACTTATTAAAAGGAAACCCTTTTCCAAATATGAAGGATACACACACTAGCATGCAAAACAAAAAAAAGTTGTTGGGTGGAGAGGTATAGTTAAAAGAAAGTGAAGTTAATTAGTAAAAAAAATTGTAGTATTTGAGATTCTTTTGCTGGATTTGAAATTCCATTGAAGTTATAATCAAGTGAATTGCTCGTTTGAAAGTGACTCTTTTAACTGTAATCAATCCTTTTCCAGAGTGGGTGCTATAACACTTAAGATTTCCTGTATTTTTTATTCTATTTTTAATTTCTCTATCTACATAATGTATTCCAACTAACAATAGAAATAGGGCCTGAACTTAAAAATCTGTTGCGTGAGAAATGCTGTTAATTTGATCCTTCTGTAGTCCTTCTTGATATTACCTCCTTTTATAACCAACACTACAGCCTTTAGTCGTACTTCTCATAAGGTGAATTCCAGTCATGTGGCATCTGATTATTGTGACACAATAAGAGCGATTTATGTTAACAAGGGTGTTTTGGTCTCCCATTGTCAAAGCTATCAAGATGCCATTGAAACAGATTGCGAAATCTTCAGCACTATGTGTACCGTTGGTCTTGGTAGATTTTGTTTGTCTCTGAGAGTTACTGCAGACAAGATAGCTGTTGCTAGTTGTCTTTATGATTTTTTCCAAATAGTTCAAAACAATGGCAAGTGTGAAATTCTGGAGAGGAACTACCCAGAGAGGTTCATTGTTAATCCGTGTCACAGAGTTTTAGAAATTTAGGCTGTCTTGTAGATAGGATGAGCTCTGGAGCGATCTTAAAACAAAGTTTTCTTATATTTTAACCAAAACTCCAGATAGTAAATCAGTCAATGGCATTAAAAATTAACAGACCATAAACAGCAACTTTATGACATCAATTATTCTGATCTCTGTTTTTGTAACAATTTCAAAATTAGCCGCATGCATAAAGCCCAGAAAATTAGATTAAGGAGTTGTAACATTAGCACCATCTGCTCTCCAATAGTTTAGATGTGCTTCTGTGACAGTAAAAATGCAGAGAATTTTTCCCTCTTCAATTTGAAAACTCCTTGAAGCCTTATGTGCCACTCTGTGACACAGTAGCACAAAACATTAAATAGTTATTTGTTGAAGTGTTTTGACCTTTGAATTCTTTTCTTATCAATGATGGCTAATTTGGTGAAAAAAATGTAAATTAGCTGCAGATTATTGTAGTAAATTAATAATGACCCTCAATGAAAAGGACCAGACCTGTACCAGGATGTTTGATATGGTAAACTTCCAGGTTTCCTACTATCAACAGAATGAAATCACATCCAGTTTTGACCTTTATGAACAATATTTGCAATTGTATTTAGCACAGATTGTGAGTGGTAATTTGTCAAGTCATGATCAGAGTGGAAATAGAAATGTTACATCCCAAATAATGCAGTGATCTGAATGTTGTCTGAGCTCTATATTTGTCCTGCTCAGGAGCCTTCAGAAATAATGAAAAAAAAAATACAAAAATCAAACCCTCTTCATGTCTGATCATAATACCTTTACAAGCGCCCAAACCACAAGCAGCTTCCTATCCCATGCCCATTACCAGTCCATACTAATCATTGATTTACATCTTACCTAGAAGAATTGTTTAATGACTTTCCTTCTTGCTGCCTTTTTCAATTCTATATAAAACCAGTACAAACAACTGCGAAGGGACTCCTGGGTGCAGTGGTAAAGTCCCTGCTACTGGACCATGAGACCTTTGTTCAAGTCTATATAGATCATGTCCACCACTCTGCTTTCATCAATCCTCTTTGTTACTTCTTCAAAAAACTCAATTAAGTTAGTGAGACATGATTTCTCACGCACAAAACCATGTTGACTATTCCTAATCAGTCCTTGCCTTTCCAAATACATGTAAATCTCGTCCCTCAGTTCCCTGGCTTTTCCTTACCAACTTTCTTAAATAGTGGCACCACATTAACCAACCTCCAGTCTTCCAGCATCTCACCTACAAATATCTCAGCAAGGGGCCCAGCAATCACTTCCCTGCCCTTCCACAGAGTTTGAGGGTACACCTGATTGGGTCCCAGGGTTTATCCACCTTTATGTGTCTTAAGGCGTCCAACACCTCATTCTCTGTAATATGGACATTTTTCAAGATGTTGCTATTTATTTCCCCACGTTCTATATTTTCCATATCCATCTCTACAGCAAATGCTGATGCAAAATATTCATTTAGTATCTCCCCCATCTCCTGTGGTTCCATACATAGCTGGCCTTGCTGATCTTTAAGGGGCCCTAGTCTCTCCCTAGTTACCATTTTGTTCTTAATGTATTTATAGAATCCCTTTGGATTCTCCTTAACCCTATTTGCTAAAGCTATCTCATGTCCCAATTTTGTCCTTCTGATTTCCATCTTATGTATACTCCAACTGCCTTTATATTCTTCTAAGGATTCACGTGATCTCTGCTGTCTATATCTAAGGAGCAACTTTTTCACAGAGCGTGATGTGTGTGTGTAATGAGCTGCCAGAGGTGGTGGTGAAGGCTCTTATGATTATAACATTTAAAAGGCTTCGGGATGGGTATATGAATAGGAAGGGTTAAGAGGGATATGGGCCAAGTGCTGACAAATGGGGCTCGATTAATTTAGGAAATCTGGTCGGCATGGACGAGCTGGACTTATGGGTCTGTTTCTGTGCTGTATATCTCTATGACTCTAAGTCCCACCTGCTCCAGAGTTGTGTCATAACATCTCTTAAGTGGGTGGTTAGGGAAAATTTCTACAAAAGCACTGGCTGTCTGTTGTTTCCCACAGAACTGTACCCCATCATGGATCAACGATTCTATCAGAACAGTATTCAAATATCACATTTTTAAATTGATTACATTTTTAGCAAAACATGGAGATGAGGATCATAAATTAGTTGAAATTTCTAACCTTTCATATCTTATGTCTAAGTTTGTGTCAGACCTATTTTAGAGGTATTGTGGGAAATTTTAAATTGCCAGTTGACCACATCTTGCAAGCCAAATGGACATCCATCTATCTAAAGCTATCACATGGATGCCAAGGCTCACCTGATGCTGCTGGACCTGAAACTGAGTGCTCAAGGCATCTACCCATTTTACACAGGAACCTGTTCAAATACGTACATCAGGCCATGATACTATAAACAGGATTCACACTGAAATTTTGGTCAAATAGGCAGTAAGTGACCTAACCAACAATCCTCACACTGATGCCTCCTTCACAAATGGACCAGAGGGAGCTGAATTCAAAATGCTGTTGCCTGCAGATCATCTAACTCAATCAATATCATTATCACCCAGCTTCCCCCACCTCTGTTTCAACCCGCCAACCTCTCATGTAGGAATTAGCTAATTTTCTGCCCTTCTACAACTAGCATGATAATCTACATTGTATCTCCAGCTTCTATCAAAACTCCCAAACCTGCTTTCAACCCCTTTCCTTCAATGTTTGTCTTCTTCAAATAGGCATTTGCTTCTATCATGGGAAGTATCATGGTGACACAATTGACTAAGGTTTCATAGCCTTAATACAATATATTGTCAAAGAGGAGTGGTGAGAATGTGTATTGCTCATCTTGGTTCAAAAGAATAAAAACTTTTTCTGTTAGGCATCCTTACATTCTCAACAATTAAACAAATGAACTTTGTTCCTAATGGAAAGATTTTAATTTGATCATCAATGGACAATCACTGAAATATCAATAGATTCACAACCTAACTGACCAAGAATACTTCTAATAGTCTCTTTGACAATCTTTTTGAAGTAGATTGTGAAGTTTGCACGGGTTTTTATCATGTTGTGTTAAACATCTGTCAACCTTGACTTCAGCACTGATTAGGGAAAGGTTCAAATACCACTTAAACCCCTTCAATTTGTTTTAAAGTTCCCTTATCCACTTGCGTATCGTATCCTGTAAAATGCTGTTAGTGTAATGTTTTCCAGCAATAGCAAGTTTGCAGCCAGGGGTAGTAATTTTACAAATTACTGCCATTATGCACTTCCTATCCATTGTGCACAGGGTTCAAAACTTACTGCAGGGCTTTTCAGCAGGTAATCTTGCCCAGGTGGTCCATTTTGAGCCATGTAAACCTACACATTAATGCTTCTTAACAGAGTGTATCCTGTACCACTGATAAATTTGCACACTATACACACAGCTAAAGTATGCTGATTTCAAATCAAAGTCATGCCAACAAAGTTTAATTCAACAGCAATCTGCTAATTCTTAGCTTTAAGGACTCTTTTCTTGGTAATCCCTATCATTTAATTTAATGGACAACACATAGAATCAAAGAAGATTTACCAGAGATTCTGGGTGACACCAGGGATGATCATGGCCATAGAATCATAAAATACAGAAACTGACCCTTCGGTCCAACCAGTCCATGCTGACCATAATCCCAAACTAATCTAGTCACACCTGCCTGCACTTGGCCCATATCCCTCCAAACATTTCTTATTCATGTATGTATCCAAATGTCTTTTAAATGTTATAACTGTACCTGCATCCACCACTTCTTCTGGAAGTTAACTCCACACATGAACAGCTCTCTTTAAAAAAAATGCCCCTCATGATTTTTGAAAATCTTTCTGCTCCCACGTTAAAAATATGCAACCCTGGTCTTGCATTCCCCCATCCTAGGGAAAATACATCTGCCACTCACCTTATCTATAACCCTCATGATTTTATAAACCACTACGAGATCACCCCTCAAACTCCTACGCTCCAGTGAAAAATGTCCCAGCCTCTCCTTATAACTCAATCCCTCCATTCCCAGCAACATCCTGGTAAATCTTTCCTGAACTCTCTCCAGGATAATAATATGGTCCAAACCTACAAATGCACCACTCTCCAGCAGGCTAACTTTAACAGGTCAAAGTATGTATTAACAGAGTGGAATATATTCAAAATGATGCCACTAGACATACTCACTGATCATCCCGCTGTTATTAAACTTCTGAATGGACCTCTCAAATTTGAAATCTAATGTTGGTCTTGCTTTTTGTTCATCTTCTCTGCAGCTGTAACTTTGTATTCCTTGCTCTGTTCAATCACCCTATGATCTTTGTGTGTTATGATCTGCCCGCACTACATGCAAAAGAAAACTTTTTGCTGTACTTAGGTACATGTGACAATAATAAATCAAATCAAATCAAACATTACCAATTTGGAAGGAGACTTCTGTTGGGTGCACTGAGGAAATTACATAATTAGCTGCTCATCAACTGTGTATACCAGAATGTATGGCAATTGCTACCTTTCATGGGAAGCACTAGGATACTACCCAGTTTTGACTCACTGGCAATGATAACATACTGCTCCTCAGATCAACAATGACAGAAAAAACAAATGCTAAAATGCTGAATCCCTGACATACCATCAACAGGCATGTATTGAAAAGCATTGTATGTGGTGTTTTGCAGTGTGTGAACATTTATGTGGGAGTAGTAGGAAGGGGTACAACACGTAAGAGCAGAAGAGTCCTGTCCATTCATCTTTCCCCATCCTCTCTAAACTCTGAAATTCCAGACTGGCTTTTAGTAATGGTTTCTGTTTGTCTAAGTAGTTTGAATTGAACTTTACTTTGTACTTTTCTCATCATTAAAACAAGAAAATGGAACCAAGATGACAATGTAAGTTCAAAGAGGATGAACACTAAAGGCTACATGTGTGCCATAATGTAACTATATGGAATAGATTGTTTAACACAGCTGCTAATACAGGCAAGCCAGCATGTGTCGGTGCCAGTTCCCAGCCCAGATAAATGGGGAAGGTCAGTAGCAGCTGACACCATCCTCTCACTGAAAACTGAATCTCACTGTGGGGAATCGCGCAGAGTGCAATCAGGTAGGATGTTTGACTGCTGGCCTCAGCACCACATGGATGAAGTGCACTGAAGGGTTGAGAGCCACCTCCTACTGTTAATGTTCGAACAGTTCCCAGACAATGCATCTCCTAAGCAAATTCCGGGGAGTGTTCAGTGCCTGACAGGCCTCTGCTGAACGCTCATTGCCATTGTGCACAATACTCTCTATCCTATTTGGAGGACAAGATGGCCCACAAGAGGAGGCAGTGAGCCAAGCTGACAAAGGGGTGCTAAACTTAAGAATTGTCACTTCATACAAACAGCAGGCAGCAGGAAAGGACTGTGACCATTTCCGAATTGATGGAGAGGCAAGAATGCCACAGGAAGGAAGTGAGGAACATTAAAGTCTCCTGCTCTCAGGTGTGCAGACAAGGCCAACTTATTTTTGCATAGGGGCCTGTGCAGGTTCCACAACCAATTCTTTCTGCTCTCCACTGCAGGCACTGGTGACCACCAGAAGAGGAGGAAGCAGAAGATTTTACTGCTTGTTAACGAGGGATTCATGGAAAACTCTCCACTGGCTGCAGTCATACTTAGCACAAAGGAAGATGGTTGTGGTTGTTCGAGGTCATTCATCTCCATCACAAGACATCTCCACAGGAGATCCTCACGGTAGTTTCCAAAGGCCAACTGCTTCATCAATGACCCCCGAGCCCCACTCCAACATAAGTTCAGAGATGGGGATGATCGATAACATTTGCAGAATATTTAGCATCCTTCAGATTCGTCAGAGCCTGAAGAAGTCCATGTCCATATGCAAACAAGACCTGGACAACATCCAGGCTTGGGCTGATAAGTAGCGAGTAAAATTCATGTTACACAAATGCCAGGCAATGGCCATCTCCAACAAGAGAGAATATAACCATTCAATGGCATTAGCATCACTGAATCTTCCCACATTATCAATCTCAGGGATCCATTGAATGGAAACTGATCTGACTCAACAATACAATCACTGTGGCTCAAACAAGTCAGAGTTATAACTTTGCAGTAAGTTATTGTCTCCTATTTCCCTAGTGCTCAACACTCAAGAAGCTCAACACCATAATGTTCTAGATTGGCACACCGTCTAACACCTTCACTCCCACCAACATCAATTCACAGTGGCAGCAGTGTGAACCATGTATAAGATGTTACACAACCCACCGCGACAACTCACCAAGGCTCCTTCAACAGCATCTTCCAAATTCATGAATCCTATAACCTAGAAGGATAAGGGTAGCAAATACATGGTAACACCCACCATCTGCATGTTCCAATCCAAGCCACACCTCATTCTGACTTAGAACTATATCTCTAATATGTCAGTGTCATTATGTCAAAATCCTGGCACTTTGTTCTCTAACTGCACTCTGGGCATAGCTACACCACACGGACTGATAAGATCCAAGAAGGCAGCTCACCACCAGTTTTTCTTCAGACCAATTAAAGATGGGACATAAATACTGGCTGAGTCAACAAAGCCCTCATCACATGAATGAATGTCTTAAAAAATAAAGTTTCCACTGGGTATTCCCCAGGCCCTAATTTTTATGGATGACTTGGATCAGGAGCAGATGGAATCCCTTGGTTGTAGAATGAATGAATGTCACTACTGGTATCAGAGTGTGTACAAGGAACAGATATCACCAGATATTGTATTAGAAAAACAGTGCATACATAAACTGCACTTAACCAAGGATCTGGCACACTAGATGCTCATGCAAGGATGCTAACTGACAGATAATACACAGAAGCTGGTTCAATTTCTCCAAATAATCTTGCCTCTCCATGTTCACAGTCGCGCCCTTGACAATGTAATCTTATCTGTCCTTTGTATCTCATTGAGTCACAGATAAGTCCATCTCCCGTCACTTCCTGTAATCCTCTCCATTAACTTACCCCCTTCCACTTCAAATCCCATTTACATCTGGGTCTATACACCCCAAAAAAAAACCTATGACCCCTGAGCCAACCCCTCCAAACAACCACTCTGCAATCAATTGCAACTGAACTAACAAATTCCTTGCTATCAGCCATTAGCCATATTTCCACTTGCCATGTTTCAATATCCACTAATGTCCTCAATCACACCCTCACTTTGATATCCTTGCCCTCTTCTGAAACTATTATTCTCTCACACTAGTCATTCATTCAGTACAGATTCCATCTCCATTAGCTACTAGTTGCCATCCTGCAAATGCCCCCATTGTCCCAATTCTCTGCCTTCTATTAGTTAGCCACTCCTTCATCCATTCTGATATACTACCTCCAACACCCTGGGCTGTTATGGTATTAAGTAGTAATGAGCAGAATCTTATCAAACACTTTCTGAAAATCCAAATATGTTACATCCACTGCTTCCCTTTTCCCTGTACTGCTTGTTACCTCCTCAAAGCATTCTAGTAACGTTGTCAGGTATGCTGACTTTGCTTGATCATAGTATGCCTTTCTAAATGCTCTGCTATTACCTCCGTTATAATAGACCAACATTTTTCCAATAGCACACATGAAGCTGACTGGCCTACCGTTACCAATCTTTTTGTCTCTTTCTAGTTTTGAATAAAAGTATTGTACTGGCAGTTTTCCCCGGGCATTCTCCCCAATCTCAGGACTTTTGGAAAATTACTACCAGTGCATCCATGATGTCTGTAGCAACTTTTTCAAGTATCATTGCACACATCCCATTTTTCGCTGCTCACTTCATTACATATGCACCAGGCCTCCACGGCGCAGCTCTCACTCTATCTTGCAGTCTGCAGTGGCAAAATGCTTGCCAGTGCTGGTACCCTCTGGCATTCATGCCATGGGTGCCATAGTTTAAAACCAGCAATGCAGCATGTCAAGTGCTGCCAGCCTGGTTCAATGGCACAAGTAGGTGAATGACCTGCTGGGCTCCACCAGCCATGCACATACTTCACCATCTCCTGTTAGCTGCCCCACAGTCACTCTATCTCTGTCTTGCACCCAAGTCCCCACCAAAGCTCATAGTCTAACATACTCAGTATTGCAAGCATGATCGTCCCTCAATGGTTGTCATCCATGCTGTACTCCATCTCATAACTACTAACCCATCTTGCCCTCTGCACTTCCTCTTCACTCACTCACTCAGGGACACTTCATCTAAACTCCAGAAAAATGGGGGAAGTTCAGGTAAAAATGAGATGTTAATGCATGCAAAATAGGTTCCTCATAATTCACTAAAAGGATTCTCATCTTGCTGTTAAATACTTGGTTGAAAATTGGACTTTCTCTCTTGATGATGATAATCCAATTTTTCCAATCTCACCTATTTTCACAACTGTCTCAACTTTGCCTATCTTGTTCAGGGGCTGGGAAAATTCCACCCAACATTCACAAAAGAGTCCACAGCAAAATTACTTATAAACACATAAAGATTTTAAGCAAGCAAATTCTGCAGTTCTTACCAGTTCTTCAAACTCCCACTCAGATAATCCTTTTATGAATCTTGGTTCTCAACCAAACATCTTTATGAATGTTTGGTGTGATAGTGTTTGATTGGATCATAGGAACAGTAACTTTTTCACTCAGAGAGTGGTGTGTGTATGGAATGAGCTACCAGAGGAAGTGGTGGAGGCTGGTACAATTACAACATTTAAAAGGCATCTGGACGGGTATATGAACAGGAAGGCTTTAGAGGAATATGGGCCAAATGCTGGCAACTGGGACTAGATTAATTTAAGATATCTGGTTGGCATGGACAAGTTGGACTAAAGGGTATGATTCTGTCCTATACATCTCTGTGGCTCTATAACATCAGGCTTTTTTTTTGAAAGAAGATTGGAGAATGAGTATTGTTTTCAAGTTGCACATATACCATTGTTGTGATAGAACCATTGTTCATTGGTTCTGAACATTTTGGCTAGAGGGTGAGTGGGCATTGGGAGGGCCAGAAATCATCATGGAGTGTATGAGGAGTCATTGGGAGTAGGGAAGGTCATGTGTTGGTATGAGGAGGCATGGAGGAGGAATGGCAACATGGAGGGAACTGGAAACATCTCAACTTCCAACTTACCAATCAAATTGTTCAGAAATCCATACTGTGATTCACAACTTCTCTGAAATCCACCAACAATGATTCATGGAAAATGTGGCTTGATTCTATGAAGATTGTAGATGTCAGGAGATGCCTATCCCCTGAAACATGTACAAGTAAAAATTAGGGTACCAGTAATGATGACAGCAATCCCAAAAGCGGGTTCCAGCTGCCATTTTTTAATGGCTCAGGAGATAGTCCAGACCTGTGTTTACAACTTTTCAGTCTGCCATTCTTTGACTTGGCTGCTGCTCAGCTGGAGCACGACCTGAGCCTATGATAAACACGTACAGGGGTTGTTCTCATTTTATTTCCTATACACAGAAATATATCTGTCAGTCACACCAGCTTCCAATCATTATGTAAAAAGAAAGGGGGCCATTGTCTGTAACAGATATAGTGCAGTGTGGAGCTGGAGGAACACAGCAGGCCAGGCAGCATCAGAGGAGCAGGAAAAGGACCCGACCCGAAACGTCAACTTTCCTGCTCCCCTGATGCTGCCTGTGTTCCTCCAGCTCCACACTGTGTAATCTCTGACCCCAGCATCTGCAATTCTTACTATCTCTATTGTATGTAACACCCGTCTGTGCTAGCCTTCTGTCTTGAAGGACAATGACTGACACTGTGGTGGTAAACTCTGTATTTAAAACTCAAGTGTTCTCTATCCATTCTCATTTGTCTTTCTTAAGTCTTGATGTCCGAGGCAGGAGGGTTATGCCTCATGATTCGCACACACTCCTACATTAAAATGTCACAGTGGGAAAAGATGTTGCCACAAAAGGAATTTTGTTGATACCAGTGTCAAGCTCCTGGTAGAACAGATCTCTTGAATCTGTATTGGAGCACAGTGTTGGGGTATAGACACACATGAGTTTAATTGGCCCTGTTTGATCTCAGAAAGTATATTCGGAACCATTTGTGTAGGGTTTCATCATTGAGAATAGTAAGTTGCTTCAAGCAAAGCCTACATCTTGCTCACACATTCATTTCCTCAGAACTCTTCCCTTGTCATATAAATATACACTGTTCTATCTTTTAGGGATCTATTCTTGGTAAGTCTGATCTCTCATAAAGAAATGATGTTCAACCTTTCAATTCCATGTCAATTAGACAAAAAACTGAAAGAACTGCAGATGCTGGAAATCTGAAGCAAAAATAAAAATTGCTGGAAAATCTCAGCAGATCTGGCAGCATCAGTGAAGAGAAATCCGAGTTAACGTTTTGCGTCCAGTGACCCTTCTTCAGAAGGAACCCAAAACGTTAGCTTTAGTTTCTCTCCATAGATGCTGTCTGACCTCCTGAGATTTTCCAGCAATTTCTGTTTCGTTTTATGTCAATTACAGTCTTCTCGCATGCAATATCAACCAGCTATAAGTCACCTGATAATCTCATGTACGTGGTCCTGACATTCCAGTTCTTCAAAGAGTTGGCTTCTTCTGTCTTTTCATTTACGCAGTGACTCTAAGCTTCCAGCACCCAGTGAAGCAGATGGACTATGGCCAGTCAGCACCTTACACTTGGGAGCTGCCTAACTTGAGGTGGGCTGTGACTGACCAATGGGACATGACAGTTCCTCCCAACATTGGACAAAATTCATAACATCTATTCTCTAACCCAATTGAGTTGGGTTTATTGATTATAACTGCTGTTTCCTGTGTTGCGTCAATGTTCTGTGGGGAAACTGAAGAGTCCCCTCCAGGCCACAAGCCTGAGAAAGATTTCTGGAGACCCAGAGCTACTCAAACATCAAAGTTCTCCTCTCAGCCTCCAGGGTTGAGTCCAAAAGAATACAAAGCACAATGTTTGGCTCCTCTTTGCTTGCAGGAGTTGATGGAAAGATTACACTCCTTTATCCTTTAACTCAAGAAGAATCCATAAAGCTATTCACCCAGAGCTGGGAGTTTGTTGCCTGAGAGCCAAGGAATTTCGTTATACCTATGGATCTACAAACAGCATGTTTGGGAGTCAAACTTCATCCTTGAAGCTTTATCCTTGGGCCATAAAGACACCCAGTTTCTGTGTGCATCACAAAGAGGCACAGCTGGGAACTTGTTGTTATCACTGACAGGAAGAGATTTACACACTCACCTCTCGTTTCACATTTCTGCTAGCTAGTGACATAGGCTAGAAATGAGAGGCGAAACTGGCATACAAAAAAAAGGAGCAATAGTAACCATCTTCAGCCTCACAAAAGTGACATCACAACAACCTGTTGTGCTATCATCAGAAAGTAAAGCTTGACACAATTTTGCATTGCAATCTCTATCTGCTTTATTGAAAGACTGTTCTATATTTGAAAAACCCGTTTGTTTTAAATGACAAGAAGCTCAATGTTATGCAAACAATGAGAAGCATTGGAACCAGCCAACAGTAAAAATATGACAAATAGGGAAGATATTTGGGGTGAGGAAAATAAAAGGGGATGTCAAAATAAATGATGAAGGCTTTCATCATCTTATCTTGAATGTTTTTGCATTTAGTTAAATTATTCTAACTTTCAAGAAGTTATTGTTTTTTGGAACTAAGAACTCTTGAATGAATAATGCAAATATTTTGGCTTTGTGTGCTTTAGTAATAAAATATCACATGGCATTTTTCTAAACTATTTGGCAAATATGAGAAGTGCCATTTTTTGTAATTTCTGTTTGGCTTGACCTCTGCGCTGTTTTCTCTAGCGGAAGTTACAACAGAGGAAATAAAGCAAAGATCTTCGTGCACAGCACAGGACCCCACTAGTATACACAAAAGAAAGAGAATCAGAATTAATGGGTCTTTTTCCAGTTGGACGGACAAATCTAGTGGCGTGCTACATGGATCAATCCTTGGGCCTCACTTATATCCTATCTACAGTATTGACTGGGAGGAGGAGGCTGAGTGTAATGTATCCAAATTTGCTGATGATACAAAAATAGGTGAGAGGGCATGTTGTGATGAGGACCCTGCAAGTGGATATAGATGAGTTGAGTGAGTGGGCAGATTAATGTAGAAAGCGTGAGGTCATGCAATCCTTTAGGAAGAATCAAACGGCAGACTCCAAAAACATGCAACACAAAAGGCATTTGGCTGTTCTTGTGCATAAAACACAAAAAGTTAACATGCATTGCAGCAAAAAATTAAGAATGCAAATGAAATTTTGGCCTTTATTGCTAGGGGTTGGGAGTTTCAAATAGGGAAGTCTTGTTAGAACTGTACGATTCTTATTGAGGCTGCACCTCAAGTACTCTGTACAGTTTGGTCCCTGTATTTAAGAGAGGATATACTGGCATTGGAAGCATTTCAAAACAGGCTTACTTGGCTGATTCCTGGGATGACTTATCAAGAAGTGTTGAACAAGCCCAGGCTTTTATACATGACAGTTTTGAAAAATTCGGGGTAATCTTATTGAAACGTGCAAGATTCTGAGGGCTCATGATGTTGAGAAAATGTTTCCACTAATAAAGGGGGTCTCAAACTAGTTTCAGAACAAGGAGACACTCATTTAAAACTAAGATAGAGAGGAATTTCTTCTGTCAGTGGTTAGTGAATGTCTGGAATTCTCTACCCAAGACAGTTGGGAGGCTGGATCACTGAAAGCAGTTAAAGAGGAGGTAGATAGATTTTTTAAATATAGAGGGCTCAGAGGAGCTGGCATGAAAGAGTGATTGAAGCCTGGGAAGATCAGCCGTGATCTGATGGTACGACAAGGAGGGTTTGAAGGGCTGAATGGCCTATTCCTGCTTCTATCTCTTTAATTAAAAAAAAGGAAATTCTATGATTCTATGAATAAGTAAATTACACACGTACGACTCCATATTTTACATGCTATGTTTTGATTTAGTTCCACTATCATTGAAAAAAAAACTAGTTTGAGTATCCTCATCCTGTAGCTAACATTGCTTATTCCATATTGCTACATTATGCCCAGATAGTAACTGAATTGAAAGGGACAGTGGGAGAAGAAGGAAATCTGAAAGTAGAGACTTCCCTGAAGATGATTTCGGCCAACAGGCTAGTCAGTTGTCAGGAAGAGAATGCAAATGACATGGAGTCTGAGGGGTTGGGGGTGTGGGGTGGGGGAGGGGGTGTGGAGGTGTTGAGTCATACATTAGGAGGTCCAGTAGGGGATTATCACAGACCGATGTTGGATATTCAAGAGAAGCAATCTAGACAAAATGAGTTGGGATGGTATTTGAAGATCAGTGGGGGATCGGATCTCAGGGTTGAAAAATGATAAGTTTGATGGAGCAGAAAGAAACAGCCAGAATTAAGTCTGGGAACAGCTAAGATTTTAGGCTCACTACCTAATTAAGATATTTAAATGACAGCCTTGCCTCAAGAGAGCAAGATAGCAACTAAAATCCCATCCACAACCTGTTTTCATCAAAATTGTAAGTGAAGACAGAATTTGTCATGTTGAAAATTTTGAATCCCATAATGCAAATGGGGAGGAGATTACAATTTACCATCGACACTCAGACTTGTCTTATTTACAAGATCATTTTCAAAATTTGTGTACTGTTTTTCCACAGTATTCAACCTCACTAGTAGAACAAATGTATTCTTTCTAATAGCATCTTATTTGTTAATTAATTACTATTATTTCAGTCATTTACAGTTAGCTCCATGGAAATCTACTGCAAAAACATTTCATATCAGTGTATTTGGAGGAACATTAGGGCACCATATGCAATTTCTTGTTGTTCACAAGGAATTACAATTTTATTCAGATTGAAGTAATTCTCACAATCTATGCTACTCCAAGGAAAACAACCCTACTCTATCCAAACATTTCTCATAGCTCAAACCCTCTAGCATCCTCATAAATATCTTCTACACTCTTTCTAGCACAATCACATCCTTCCTATAATGTGGGAACACAGTATTCCAGTTGTGGCCTAATCGGCATTTTACATAGTTCCAGAATAACCTCCTTGTTCTTGTATTTTATGCCACAGCTAATAAAGGCAAGTATCTCATTTACCTTCTTAAACACATCATCTACCTGCCCTACTTCTTTCAGGTATCTGTGGATACACACACCAAGGTCCCTTTGATCTTCAGTACTTTCCTCAATCCCACCATTCATAGTGTGACCTCTTGTCTTTTTAGTCTTCTCCACATTTCTGCATTGAATTCTTTTTGCCACTACTCTGTCCACTGACCAGCCAATTTATATCCTTCTGTATTTTACCGCTATCCTTGTCACTATTTACTACCCTACAAATTTTCACTTAATCTGCAAACTTTTTGATCATACATGCTACATTCAAGGCTAAATCATTAACATACACCATAAACAGCAAGTGCTTTAATACTGAGCACGGTAGAAACCCACTGGAAACAGACTTCCAGCCACAGAAACCTCCATTTACCAACACCCTTTTTCTCCTGCCGCTCAGCCAGTTTTGGATCCAACATGCCATCTTACTTTGGATGGCTCTTACTTTCTTGACCAATTTGCCATGAGGGACCTTATAAAAAGTCTTGAGTGAGTGCATGTAGATGACAACAAGTGCATTATCCTGATCAACACTGCTGATTATCTCCTCAAAAATCTTACACAAATTTGTCAAACACATTTGTTCCTTGTCAAATCCATGCTGACTGTCCCTGATTGATCTTTGTCTCTCCAAGTGCAGATAAATTCTGTCCCTGAGAATTGTTCTTAATTACTTCCCCACTGCCAAGGTTAGACTATCTGTAATTTCCTGTAATTCATCTAACGAAGGAGCTATGCTCAGAAAGCTTGTGTTTTTAAATAAACATGTTGGACTATAACCTGTTGATGTGTGATTTCTGACCTTATCCACTTCTTATTAGCATATATTGTTACCTGCAAATGTAGACTGGCAATTGTAAAAGAATATTAAATATTTTGAACAAAAACAAAGTTGCTGGAACCAGACCCAAAACGTTAACTCTATTTTCCCCTTCACAGATGCTGCCAGACCTGCTGAGCTTTTCCAGCAGCTCTGTTTTTGTTCCTGATTTACAGCATCCGCAGTTCTTTTGGTTTTTAAAATATTTTGAAGTCAGGCTTAAACAGCGGGATGATTATGGGGTTGAGGGTGACCAGCTCTGCCAGGTATTATTAGAATGCATTTCATCAGATTTCATTTAATCCATGAATTGATTTCTCCTAATATGCATTCCACAACCTATAGAAAGATAGAGGATAAAATAGGCATAGATTAGCTTGGATTTTTACTAATACACCTCCAGTTCTCTTCCATACCTATGCTAGGCACCATACATGCCACCAACTGAAGGAGGCACATCAGAACCGAAAAGGGTGAAAATACAAAATTAAAACTAACTCATTTTTTAAAAAAATTGTCGGTATTGTTACTGCTCTCACTCTCTGAATATAAACCAAGAATCAGCCTGAGGCAGCATTTTCTACTCTCTTCATCTTCCCTTTCACCATACTTAAAACTCAGTGAACAAGAGATCACAGGGTAAAACGTTCAGATGAAAGACATTCCCTCACAGGGCAACAACCCTCATTCATGTGTCAGAAAATAGAGGCATGCTAGTAATAGAGCCACTTCTACCTCATCAAGTGTGCCTCCTTCAGGAATTCAGACTTTTCATGGTCCGTGGCACCTTTCTTCATTTCTACTCAAAATAAAGACAAAACAACCATTTAATACCGCTTTATCACTGTCAGCCTTCAGCCCTGAAGAAATAATGCGGGTGCAGCATCTTCCTAGACCCACTACCCACCCATGGACACCTTAAATAAGAGGTACTTGGTTCAATGCATAAGAGACTCCTCAGGTTTTTAAACAGCAGGCCTGTTAGGCACAAGCGTGCAAACCATCTTTGTAAGCTGGTTGTTTTGACAAGCGGTCCATTGTTTGTTACCAGCTGTCCCTATCTGTATCTGTAAATGGGAACAATGTTTCAGTGTAATGTTACATGAGTGTCTGAACAGGCTGAACTTCAAATATTCGAATGCTTATGTTAAGCTACACCATCTATTATGAATGAAATGTGAAATGAAATTAACTATACACATAATCAGAACCCCATTCCTTTTGATCAGTTTGTCAGTTTAAATTGTTTATAATGATCAGGGTGAAAAAGAAATGCAAGCCCCTGATGCAAAACCAAAGGGAGAGATAATTGCACATTTAAATGAATTTCATTGAAAGCCAGGTTTCCTGACATGGCAGTTAAAATGTTAAGTCCCAACAGCGGAAGCTGGAAACATGCTACCTGACAATGGTATTTTACACCTATCTCCATTGAAGTTAATTCACTCCTTTGGCTAAAATAATGGCTGTGAAAGTGTTTGTGATTCTTCCAAAAGATAGATAAGGTCCAGTTCATGTGAATACAGGAACTCGGAATACTCAGAAGATATCAGCGCAACAAAGGTAGATAAAGCATGTAATCTGTCAAAAATAGCATTCTAGTCTCGAAATGGAAACTATTCTGATGCCATAAAAACACAAGAAAAATTGGTCTCATACTGTGTTGCCTTAGCTTCATTTGAATAGGTTTAAGTAAAGTGATCATGCAGCTATCAGATTGTGATTGAAACCCAACTGTATGACCATGTCTTTTAGGGAAGGAAGCCAACAGTTGTTATCGGGTTTGGCTATACTGTACTTGATTCAGGTCCAACATCAACACAGTTGGCTCCTAACTGCCCTAGCAAACAAATCAATCAAGGCAAATAAGGACGGCCAATTAATGTTGGCATGAAGCTCTAATCTTATTAGATCTTCTAATGGGTGGATTTTCCTGCACACCGATAGCAAGCAAGTGACCAATATGATGTTTGTTAAGGGAAATATCTTCATCTTTGCACTGTAGAATGCTGCTGTACAGTGCGTAAAATATTCATCAGTGAGTATACTTCTCCTGAGTGCAAGATATTTTAGATAGCAGCCATGTGGACATCAGAGCTCCTCATCCCAATGTACAAGCAAGGAAGATTTTCGCAATTACATAATAATCAATAATGACTGGAAAACAAGGACAATTAGGCAATGCAATCATATGGGAGTGTGCATGATGCTATCAATGAGCAGTACTTCATGATGGCTGTATGATTTTGAAAAACATTGTTTGAAGTTTGGCATTCATGTATTTATCAGGATGATATCTCTAACCCTAACCCTATCGCGTGATGTAAAGTGTTAGCAACACATCTCCCTTTTCAGCAATGTTTGAGATCTGTACAACCAATGTGTTTCATTACAATATTGTGGACTGGTGCTGGAACCTCTATTCTACTTCACTTAAATAGGAGATCTGTTTCAGAAAAGAAAATAATCAATTACATAAAACAGAAGAGTCTGGTGAAGCAGTCAAGGATTGAAGAAAAGCTTAGATAACAATTGCACATAGGTGTAGCATTGTAGATTTGTGACAGGTAAATGTATATTGCAAGAAGCCAACAGCTTGTCCCCATGGCACGGGAGTCTAAAACTAGACGGCATAGGTTTAAAGTGAGAGGGGAGAGATACAAAATGGACAAGATGGAGGTGAGCATCTGGAATGGGCTGCCAGAGGTAGTGGTGGAGCAAGTACAATTTCATCATTTAAGAAACAGTTAGACAGCTACATGGGTCAGATAGGTATGGAGGGATATGGACCAAACACAGACAACTGGGTGGCATGGACAAGTTTGGCTGAGGACCTGTTTCCATGCTGGAGACCTCTAAGACTGTATTAATAGAATAATAAATGAGTACACATTTAATGAAAAGAATGAATAAACTAATGAAAAGGCTGGAAAAATGAACTCATGACCTGTCATTGCATCAAAAAAAGACAAAATAAGAAAGCCAAACTACATTTCTAGAAAAGTACAGACTTGGGAACATCATGCTGAAATTGTGTAGTACCCCAAAAAAAGATATACTTTTACTTCTGCATTCATTTGGTCAACGAGGCACAAAGGAAATAGTAAGCCCAGAATTTAATGCTCTCCCCTTCCATAACATCACTACTGAGGTGGTTTGGAGACAGGTTGGCTGTGCAATGAGGCAGAATGGAGTGGGTGGAGATCTTTCTGAATTCACACTTCCATCCGAATAAATCAGGTGTAAGATGGCTCAAGGGTAGCCTTCCACTCAAAGTCCAACTGAAGCCTTTAAGTGTCCTCTTAAAGGCCCCATCCCTCTATTTTTGGTATTTAATCAGTGGTGGACAGGATCCAGGCCATGAAAATACTGGTGGGATGTCGGGCTCTTCATGTTGAGGGGGTTAAGAGGGACCCTGAATAGGACTCCCTCCCGCCCAATGAATCATTCTTCCTGATCCCTATCTCCTCGCTAGTGCCTCCCTGACTGAGCTCCATTTACCTATTTTCTGGGGGGTCCAAAGTCAATGTCTGCTGCAGGCTGCTTGCAATACCAGCAGTAGCCACTGGATGTTTTCAGCAGTGGAAAACAGCTCCTCTCTGATTGGCTGGCAGCTCCCAGGGGCAGGAGATCTGTTCCTGAACAGGATTTCTTGCATGGCAAGTCACCTCTCAAAGACCAAGGAAATCTGATGGTGGGCAGATCGGCGTCGGAATAAGATTCAATCCCATAAATTCTGCCCCTGCATTTTTTATTAAAATCATAAACGTTCGCAATTTGCTGCAAATAAGTAACTGAAAACTTTCCTCCAAAATTTCTCGATGTATAAGTACAGTCAGTCATGTTATTAATTAAATAATGGCTTTTGTTAGATTGCAGCATTCAAAAAAAAGTGAAGATTTTCCCATTAAAAACATTGGAACAGCAGTTTTATTTTAATAGGAAATAAGCTTTATTTAAATCAGTGATTTTTTTGTGAAATTTCCTCACTCATTACTGCACATGGAGCAGTATGTTAGTTTTTACCAGTCATTAATCCCTCAGAGTAATTTTCTTACTATGTCACGGTTCTCTCTCAAACCAATTACATTCACAGCTGCCACTCTGAGTTGGAATGCTCCCTTCACATACTCAGCCTGCCAGGTGCAGAGGCTGGTGCTACAGGACACGTTCCACATCACTTCTTACCGCTCTGATGCACACATCTTTCCTTGAGAGTCTTTTCGTTACATCAAACTACCTGTGGATTGATTGTAAAAACAAACGAGATACAATCTTTCTGCCTTGCTTTAACGTACTTTGCACAATTAGGAAGTTTAATGCCAAGGTCACAGAGGTGAGTGAAAAATACCACACAACTCTCAGATTTCTTTCATTTACCAATGTTAAATTGACAATTCGCAATTGAGAAGACAATAATCTTGGCATAGTAGATCTATTGATTAATAGTTTTTATAGTAATCAGACTGTAATACTTAGAAACCTTTCAAAAGTAGCACTTTTTGTAAATATTGGCCAGTCCTGTTTTGAGTGAATTGTACAGGTCTGGTCAGTGTGCACTTAGCACATACATTGAATATGTTACTACTAATTTGGAAGTGACCAAGCAATGTAAATCTCAATGTTGATAGAAGACTCGATTCATAGTAAGTATTTATCTATTAGGGTTGCCACTTGTAATGCAAAATCAATTCGACCCATACCTTGACGCGAACTGACAGTAAATCAATCATACTGGGTATTTACTAACAACAGAATCTTAATTTTCAGAAAGCGTATTGTTTTTAAACAGTTTATGAAAGCACTCAATGATTCCATTGCATATTATTCTAAAGTTCTACAATGTTTTTAATCATGTTTCTAAAGAAAAAAAATTCAAAAAAAAGCTACTTTCATCATTCCATTTTAAAAATGTTGGTAGTAATTTCCCTATTTTGAGTTAAAGTATTTTGTCGAGTAAGATTCGTGGTGGTCGGTCTGCCATGGCTCACAACAACTTTGCTCAAGCAACGCTCCACTCTGCACCTCATGAGTTATACAACCAGGCTTCATGTCGCCTTTCTCATGTGGCAAAAGAAGTGTAAGTGCTCCTCACTGCTGGTACTTCAAGATGACTCTGCTTGCGCTATATTTAAAACCCAGCTGCCCACTGTCTTCAGATGTTGCAAACCAGGAACTGACATTCATACTGTGATACTCAACCATTATCACTGCTTAACACACTGCAACCTAGTGCTGTTGCCTGACAGGGTGGTGGAGAGAAGGGCCACACATTTTACTGCAGATTTGGCCAGACACAGCCAGCCTGGATCCATAGAGCACCCTGAGTCAGTGCTGTGTCCCAGGTTAAAATGAATGCCTGGCAGTTCAGGAAGAAGATCAGTGATGGCCTGCACTCCACAAGGGTAAGTGCCACCATCTTCTCTCTGCTATCCCACACTCACAGGACCACCATTCACTCAACTCTGCTACTGCACATGCACTGGGGACACCTCACCACTTCTCCTGCTCATGAATCATCATGAACTATATATGAAAATCAAGACAAATCCAGCCACAGAAAGTTCACTAGGATGATCTCTGCTGTGGAGGGATCGTCTTATGATCAAAGATTAAACAGGACTCTACTCACTGGAGTTTAGAAGAATGAGAGGTGACCTCATTGAAACATACAGGATTCTTAAGGCTTGACAGGGTAAATGCTGAGAGGATGATTCCCCTCATGGGAGAGTCTAGGACAAGAAAGCATAGTCTCAGAATAAAAGTGTGTCAATTTAAGACTGAGATGAGGAGGAATCTCTTCTCTCAGAGGGTTGTGAATCTTTGAAGCTCCTTGTCAGAGAAAGCTGTGAGGGCAGCATCCTTGTGTATATTTAAGGCTGAGATAGATAGATTCTTGATCAGGAGGAGAATCAAGGCATGAAAGTGATGTGAGAAATGTTGGATCAGCCATAATCTTGTTGAATAGTGCAGCAAGCTCAACAGTCTGAATGGCCTACACCCGTTCCTATTTCTTATTGTCTTAACCAGCCTAATATCTGCTCCAACAGTCTACACTCGATCTGCAGTAAAGTGTTGGAAGGCGTCATCAACAATCATATCTAGTACAACAGTTGTGATTGTTAAGGTCAGTCATCTCAGCTGTTATCATTTCACTGAGACATCTGTTCAGAAGATATAGATTGAGTATGGGTGAAGGTGGAGTCAGGCTCATCTACATTCATCCTACCATGATCAAATAGTAACATAAGTTTTGTGATGTCACATGGACGTAGCATCAGACAGTTGACAGTGCCTGTGAAACCACACCCCCATATGTCAGTTACTGCCTTCAGAAAGGATCCAGACGAAGTCTGCAATGTGAATTTTGTTCCTTTGTACAATCACTAATAGAACATTAACTTCTATCAAGTCATGTCACCTGCAATTTGAACCGTGAGGTGAGCCATGAGGACTCCAGCGAGGGCATGGCATTCTATGAGGAACAACACTGAGGTTAAATGCATTGTACAGGTAAAGTACTAGGGCCTAGCCTGTACTTGTCATTCCACATTTACACCCATATTGTGAGTACAGAATCAAAGATGATTCCATGTGTCTCTGCAGGTAAAGGCTCATTCTATGTCTTGTCTTGAATTGGAGATTCTTGGCAATTAAGAGTCTTACCTAAAGTTTATATGAGGATACTATTCAGCAGCAGTAAGTTGAAACTGAGACCTCTTGTATGTAAAATATCTTCATTTATATATATTTAAAGCAACCTGTTGAAGCATGTAATGACATGCCTCCAGGGCATACGAGACTCAAACTGGGACCTTCTAGCTCAGAGGTAGACACATTACCATCTTGCCACAAGAGCTCAAGACACGTTACTGAAGGATGTGTATAGTATATTTTGCCGGTACCATTCTGGCAGGGCCTTGCAATATAAACCAAATCATCACTTTTGCTGCCACAAGAAGGAGCATGGCTTGGACTTTGAGACAGTAAAAACTGCTTATGCTAGAGTCAGAGATAACACAGTGTAAAGCGGGAGGAACACAACAGGCCAGGCAGCATCAGAGGAATGGGAAAGTTGATGTTTCGGGTCGGGACACTTCTTCAGAAAATCTTTGGACTTTGGTTTGGAGTTTGTTTAATTTTCGCAAATTGTTGGTAATTTGGCAAGCGGCAATTGCTTAATGCAAAAGATGTGTGGAGTTTGCTATTTTTGTAGGCCTTGACCTTTTGTGTTGTTGAATAAATGTATCCTTATCCATGTAATTGTATGCCTATGTTTGGGTGATCTCACTTTTAAGTATTTACACATAACCTGCCCTGCATGGACCTCCTGTAACTCCCTTCCTAACAGCCCTCTGGGTGTCCCTTCTGTCAAAGCATTGTAGCAATCTAAAAAGGCAGCTCACCACCACATTCTCCAGGGCAATTGGCAATAGGCAATGAATGTTGGCTTAGCCAGCAATACCCACATTCCATGACCAAATATAAAAACATAACCATTTGGGGAAAAAGCAGCAGTCAGTGAGATGGTGTACTTTTGCTCTGCAGTCAGGCAGCTCTAATGCATCTACCAAGATACGTGATACAATATGTATAGAAATTCCTCATTACAGCAGGTGGAGATGCACCCTGAGGCATATTCTCTTGACCCTTCCTTCATTTGTAACCCTTCAATGCTTCAGAGTGTGTGTAGACTGCTAAATTGTCTTGAAATGCTTGAGCAACCCTCTAGAACAATATTGAATTTATGAGACGCAGTGCTTTATCAGCTTTTCATGACAGTCCAATGCACTATGAGGGAGAGTGGACATGTGAGCTACCCATTGCACATCTCCCAACCTTTAAGGTAGTGTGCTGCCATGAAACAGCAAGACATAAAATGAACATTTACCTGCAGAGACATTTGAAATCATCATTTATTCTGTACTCCAACTTTGGCAACATCCTCGTAAGTCTTTTCTGAACCCTTTCTAGGTTCTCAACATCTTTCCTGTAGGAGAAAGACCAGAACTGCATGCAATACTCCAAAAGTGGCCGAACCAATGTCCTGTACAGATGCAAATGACCTCCCAACTCCCATACTCGATGCACTGACCGTGCCAAAAGCTTTCTTCGCTATCCTATCTACCTGCGATTCCACTTTCATAGAACTCTGAATCTGTATTCCAAGCTGTATTTGTTCAGCAGCACTCCCCAGGACCTTACCATTAAGTGTAAAAGTCCTGTCCTGATTTGTCTTTCCAAAATGCAGCACTTATCTAAATGCATTTATCTAAATCAAACTCCATCTGCCACTCCTCGGCCCATTGGCTCATCTGATCAAGATCTGTTGTACTCTGAGGTAACCTTCTTCGTTGTCCACTACACCTCCAATTTTGGTGTTTTCTGCAAGCTATCTAACCCGTACCTCCTTTGTTCATATCCAGATCATTTATATAAATGAAGAAAATAAGTGGACCCAGCACCAATCCTTGTAGCACACCACTGGTCACAGGCCTCCAGTCTGAAAAGCAACCCTCCACCACCACCCTCTGTCTTCTACTTTTGAGCCACTTCTGTATCCAAATGGTTAGTTCTCCCTGTATTTGTGTGATCTAACCTTGTTAACCAGTCTACCATGAGGAACGTTTTCAAATGCCTTACTGAGGTCCATATAGATAACATCCACTGTTCCGCCCTCATCAATCCTCTTCATTGCTTATTCAAAAAACTCAATCAAGTTAATAAAACATGATTTTCCACACACAGAGCCATGCTGACTATCCCTAATCAGTCCTTGCCTTTCCAAATACATGTAAATCTTGTCTCTCTGGATCCCCTCCAACAACTTGCTCACCACTGATGTTCTGAGTTGGTTGTTTGAGAGAAATGAGCAATGCTTGGCCATTACAACTTCTTTCATCAGAGGGATGACTGAAGAGGTTGCTAATCTCTCATATGGGAGCAACCTCACCAGATCTGATAACAAATACAATATTATTGAAGACATCATAACAGCGTAACTGAAAATATATTGACAGACGTGATATGTTATTGATGTAGCACCCAGTCTGCCTATGTGCATTCTGTGTTTATTCCTCTTCATTTCATTGTTGCTAAGGCTAAGTTGGGGTGGGGTGCTAGGGTGGAGGGAACATGCGCTGTGGGTCTTTCTGAGATAACAAGGTGTAGAGCTGGATGAACACAGCAGGCCAAGCAGCATCAGAGAAGCAGGAAGACTGATGTTTCGGGCCTAGACCCTTCTTCAGAAATGGATCTGACATCCATTTCTG